>NC_072451.1:22308700-22670366 GCF_027596085.1 Anoplopoma fimbria | reverse complement strand
GTGTCCCAACCACCCTGATGCCATACTGGTGGAGGACTACAGAGCAGGGGACATGATTTGCCCTGAATGCGGCCTTGTAGTAGGTCAGTATACACTACTATTATGTGCACTTTTACTTTTGTATCGTAGAGCTTTCAGTGTTTGAACTAGAGCTGGGTGGTATACTGATCATCCGGTATGTTGGTTTAAATTTCCAGTACAGATATTCATTTTTCATATACCGCTACATCGGCGAGTAGCTGTGAAGAGTGCTACAGTTGGGAAAAGTAGGGAGAGAGGGGACCCTTATTAACTGCTTACTCTGTCCAAGACAAGAGCTGTGTCTGATGTTGGGACTTTTATCATAAAAATCCAATGTAACTGCTGATGTTGCCAGTAGTGCTAACACTAGCAACTTCCGTCACATAAGCACAATCTCCGTTGGAATACCGAGATGGTGATTATGGTCATCTGATTTGAGCCAGTCAGCAGTGCGAGTGAACCAGCAAGGCCAAACATTGTTTACGGAGTAATTGGCCTGATTATTGCAAATAGCAGGAAAAGCAAGTGATGGAGTGACTTTACGAATGCAATAGAAATCCACCTTTCTGAGGACATGGTCCACTATGGAGGTATGTTTTGAAAATGCTTCCGCTAAACTTCTATCCCACCATTATACCAACAACACTGACGCAGGCGCCAACTTTTCTATAATAACAGCCTTGTGGTCAGTTTGTAGTGATTATACAAATATTTTAATTATTTAGTATTGAATATTCTACATTCTATGAACTCCTGACTGTAGAATAAGCCAACATAAACCTATTATAAAGGCCCAGTCCTGCAATAAAAAAAATTGTAAAACTGCCAGAATCTTCAAAAATACAGTGAAACAGATTTTTTTTTTTACACAACCCAGCACTAGTTGGAGCACATTCTTCCTTTCCATTTGGTATCTGGTGCTTGTTTTAGATTTAATGAACTCTGTCATGGTCAGATAATCAAAGTCGTCAGCGCACGTCTGCCTAAACCTGTGTGTTTGGTTTTGTGGACACCATATTTAGGCTAAAATTATTGTGGATGTGAACATCAGCTGAGTTGACACACAAGGACACAGTTTCAAAAGTGTGCCGTGAAACTAGAATCTTGAAAAGCTTGTCATAATAAATGTATTTCTCTGTAATGCCATTTAACCTGACAATGGATATGAATCTTCACAATTCACTTTGTCATGCAAATCCTCTGGCTTTGACATCTCTGCTACAGAAACTTTTTTCACCACCCTAATACAAGTGCAGTAGACACGGTAAAGATAATGGAAAGGAAGCAAACATCATTGAAGCTTTTGAACAAAACATTAGTTGTGCTATATCAGCCTAGTCTAGTGTTTTAATCAATCTTGTCATTTATCAAGGCACGTATCGGCACAGATTTAAATGTATGAAGAAAAAAAAAATCCTTTCAACATGTGATGCAGACTGTAAGACAAATCTGTAGGGAACACCCGGTTCTGCTCTAACGAGCCCCCTGAGCAGAGACCAGACTAGGTCAGGTGGGAGACGGGAGACGCCAGCCGCTCTCTGATGCAAGCCAAAGTACCCTCTGTTCCTGCTCCCATAGCTTTGGCTGTCCTCTGAGGAGATGAATGTCACTTTGCCTCGAGATGTTAGAGAGTTATGGATGGTAAAAAAAGCCTAACAGGATTAAAATATCAGAAATCTAATCCTCGGCTCTGCTACAGCTCCAAGAACAGGCAGTCGTGATAACTAGCAATATGTCACACCCTTCTTTCCTTTTCAACATCTCTGATCTGATATAATAGAATGACAAGATCATATTTTATTATGTATTTCTGCCTCACAATAACAACCACAATAATAGGAATATGAGAAAGAAGAGGGGGATGATGTGTAAAATGTTAAGCTAAATTCAGAATAATGAACAGTAGTAAAACTTAAAGAGGGCTGTGGATGAGCTGATGAAACACGGTACGGAAGGATGAAAACAATATTTACAGTATTTGCGTCTCGGAAGATTTGTTTTCATGAGGGAATTTGTGCTGGATACTACATCATCTAGTTAATTATTCCAGAGGGATGATATGGACAGACAGAAGAACACAGTTCATGCATTTTGTTTGTATGTGCAGGTCATTGACAAAATGTTTAACAAAACCTTTAATGTATATTAAACTACAAAGTCGGATTTGTTGTTACGTTTCATGTTTCAGTCATTGACGAAAAGAGGGAAACGTGTTTTGAGCAGCAGGTGTAGACATTAATGCACAAGATTGAAAAGCTGACGCCAAAAAGCAGAAACGAGACAGATGTAGGTTGAGTTGAATTTAATCTGAATGTAGTGTGTCTGTAAAGTTCTTCAAACCAAAACTCAAGGGCCAAATGTTTTACAAATATTACCTTTCTGTTTTTAAAGGTATTGTTTACAAAAAATGCGGCATGTTTTCAACCAAAAGTAAAGATATAGAAAAATAACTTTTCGTTAACCGTTTTCGTTTCTTGTGTTGGTGCTTGGGTTAAAAACATACAATTACAACTTGATCTTGTGCACCTTTTATGTTTAAGTGATTTACCCTATTTGTTTTAAATTGTCGTACCATTTCTCCTCAGGTGACCGTGTTATCGATGTAGGCTCAGAGTGGAGAACATTCTCTAATGAGAAAGCCCTCAAAGATCCATCCAGAGTGGGAGACGCCCAGAACCCACTGCTCAATGGAGGCGACCTAACCACCATGATCAGCAAGGTGAGTCTCCCTTTGTTATAAATGAGCCTTGTTGTGTGCATTCTGGTAAAAAGTACAAGTTAGTATTTGCAGTTCAAATGATTAAGTTTTTCATAAGATATTTAAAACACTCAAATTTTCAGTGGCGTAAATGTTTTTGTGCCATTTTACCCGCGTTAAGATGTGCATGTACAGTAAACGCTGGCATTGGAAGTTTTGATAATTATATCAGCATTTTAGCATTTAAATTAACACCACAGTGGATTTTACTGATAAACATCCACTGTTTCCTCCACAGGGAACTGGCGCAGCTAGTTTTGATGAATTCGGTAACAACAAGTACCAGAACCGGCGGACCATGAGCAGCTCTGACCGGGCCATGCTCAACGCCTTTAAAGAAATCAGCACCATGGCGGATCGCATCAACCTGCCAAGGAACATCATTGTGAGTAAAAAAGTGGATTCTGCAAAGTGATAAGATTATCCTTAAACAAGTGTAGCTAACCAGTAAAAATACAAAGAGCCAAAATACAAAATCTGTACTTCTTTAAAAAGCCTTGTCACATCATACTAAACACGCATAAGACGGCAGAAAGAGATGCAAACCACACAATTGTGGGCAGAACATTGTGAGCAAGGGAACAAGAGAAATGAAACTGAAATTGATCTGGTAGTTGTGTAATTCTGTGCTTCATTGAAAGGGAAACGCGACCAGTTTGTGTTATTAATATTCGTGTTTCCTGTATAAAAGGCCTCCCTTAAACTCAATCATGTGTAAAAAAAAAAAAAAAAAAAAAAAAAAAAAAAAGTCTTACTCCATTTTAACTAGATGTTCATAATTCACTTTAACGTTAATAAAACACTTTATTTTAGGTTCTTGTAGACAAACACTATTTAATCCCTGTTTAAAAAAGAAAAAAGGTTTTGCATGTGATTGTATTTGGTAAGATGGTCATTAAGGCTTTCATTAAAGGATACAAATAATTAGTTTTCTGTAAACAATGGTTTTTTTTAATGTTTTTGCTCTGCAGGACAGAACAAACAACTTATTCAAGCAGGTTTATGAACAGAAGAGCCTGAAGGGCCGAGCCAATGACGCAATCGCCTCGGCCTGTCTCTACATCGCCTGCAGACAAGAAGGTGTACCAAGAACATTTAAAGGTCAGAATAAACACGTTTATTTAGCTTGAGCTATCCACAATATTATTAAAGTTACGACCGCTCTTGAGGAACGATTGATGGCAAAAAATGTAAAACTAATTATGGCACAGCTTAAAATACTGTAACCGGAAAGACAAGTCCTTAAATGACAAAAAATACTCAAATGTAAGAATTGTCCCAGTTTATCTCTTTAGGATAAGACGTTATAGTTTGTGGATTTATCCTGTACTGTGCTGTATTGTCTGACAAGTAAAAAAACAACCTTAAATGTTTCTCAATGGATCTAATCTTTGGTTTGTATTTTGCCACCATTAACAAAAGGCATTCTGACTGAGCCATCCCTTTGGTTCTATTTATAGACGTAATGGCTGCATGATTTGTTAACTTTTTTCTTCTCTGATATTACTGTGGATGTCACAGTGGAGATTCAACATAGAAAAAAATGGCTGAAGAGATATTTATTTGACGTGACTCCATCTCTCCTTCCCTACACAGAGATCTGTGCTGTCTCTCGGATCTCCAAGAAGGAGATCGGCAGATGCTTCAAGCTGATTCTGAAGGCGCTGGAGACCAGCGTGGACCTCATCACCACCGGAGACTTCATGTCTCGTTTCTGCTCAAACCTGGGCTTACCCAAACAGGTGCAGATGGCGGCCACCTTCATTGCCAGGAAGGCCGTGGAGCTCGACCTGGTGCCCGGCAGGAGCCCCATCTCAGTGGCTGCAGCAGCCATCTACATGGCCTCCCAGGCCTCTGCAGAGAAGAAGACCCAAAAGGGTGAGTGGTGATTCTGTAGTAATACTGGTGATAGACAAATTTAGCGTTGAGACCAGAGGGGGAAAGATATCTATCTGTACGTTCTTTTTTTTGGCAACAAAAAAATGAAAGTTATAGTTACACATACTGGTGGTAGTGGTCTTTGTTGGCCAAAGACGTTGGACTCACTCTGACTTGTAGAAAACCAACCAGAACCTGGTGCGCTTAAATCAATAAAAAAAACTGAAATGACAAAGTATTACAAAGTTCACTTCAGTACATGTATTTTGACAGTAAATCAGTGTTAAATAATTAAAGCTTTAATTGTTACTTTTATTGTTGATGGTTTGAATAACCAGCCTCTAATAACTTCTAATAAAAGGGAAATGGCTAAAGCTGAGGGAGTTGGCATCACATCAATGGTCTAATCAAAATGCTCCTATTGAAGTGTCCTTGAGCAGGACAGTGGTATACCTCGAGCTCTTTTGAATGGATGAAAAAAAAAATAAGAATTCTGACATGTTTTCTGAGGTACAGAAAAGTTGTTTTGGAAATGCAGCAGGTTTTCAGATTGTACACGATTCAAGAGTTGAACCTCGTCTTTTAATGTTTCAACAGAAATCGGGGATATTGCCGGCGTTGCAGACGTTACGATCAGACAGTCATACCGACTCATCTACCCGCGCGCCGCTGAACTCTTCCCTCCAGACTTCAAATTTGACACGCCTGTCGACAAGCTGCCCCAACTGTGAAGACGACACTCCGTGAACAGTGACGATACTTTTCTGCTGTACTTACAGGATTGTATTCTTTCTTTAAAAATCATGTTTGTGTTGGATTTGGAAGATTTCCCTTGTCCCTCCTAAGACTTCTTGCCTTTGTCGAGGCGTCCTCACAGGAATAAAACGGACACATTCCAGTGCTTAAATAAACAGCTTGCAGACTGTACTTACAGTATTTCATTTGAGTGTATATACTGTATCATGTATATATGTCCAAGTTGGAAAATGTAATTGATTTCTTGCAATTTTAGGCTGGTTTCATACTGAATGCATAATACTTTGTCTTTGTAGAAAAATGACCTGGTTCTATTTTGTTAGTTTAAATTGTTCGAAGTAATTTAAAAAAAATAAAAGATTTTCATTAAAGCATGGTAATGAGCTCATGGTTTGAATAAACAGTTGTTTACATTAAACCTGTTTTACTTCTCTGGTCATTCACAGATTGAATGGCTTCACCAGAAAGAAAAGTGAAATACAGTAAAACTTCCTCAAAATTAGTTTCCAGAGTGAACAAAAGGCAGAACAAATACAAAGTACCCAGAGTAAACCACGAGGATGTATTCAACGGGTACAAATAAAAGCAAACTCACTATTACAAATGTTTAATTTGTGCATTTATGATGGGCAACAACGACTGCAGAAATGCCTTGTTTGGTTTTTTTTTTTACACCAGGTTGAGCTGCAACAGTTGTGTGACTTGAGTATTTGTGTACCATCTATAAAGTCTTCCACTGTTCCGGCAACAACATGCACAAGCAAAGAATAATAAAAAAAAACTTTGTACAATCTATTTTCATCATTAAGAAATGTAGATAATTAAAAACTATTGATAAAATTAGTGCTTTCAGCTTAATTGTGTACATACAGTATGTATATATAATATACCCTGCCCTCCCCTGTAGTGATTCATATCAACAGCTCTCCAACATTTGAGTCAAGTTTATATATAACATGCAAATTGACAGTCATCAGCTGGTTCCTCTGTGCCAGACTGCAAAATGTAACTGATCACAGAACAGCGTGGGAAGTGTTTAAATGACATTTAGACAGAAACCTGGAATAACTTAGTTTCATGTGTTCCCAAATAACAGCTCAGCGCTTTCTTGTGGATTTCTGCACAGCCTCACCGTCATTGGGTTCACTGTCAATACATCAATCAGATATTTATTTGTTTTTTTTACCACAAGGAGTTTGTCTGCTGCTTCAAGATGGACAGGATGAATTTGGTTTTAATAGCTTTTAACTGCAAAACACTGATGTTTTCACTTTGGCTGAGGTAAGAAGAAAAATGCTTTCAGGTTCAACACAACCGTTTGATTATTTAGGGTTGAACCTCCCCAAAAATATAAAACAATTGAAATCCAACTGAACTCAGCTCTAAAATAATAATTAACTTAATGTTTGATTTTATTGCTCCATAGGATTCTGCAATACAAAGCGGCACTTAGATCTTTAGAACTGAGGTCAACTGAAAATCTACAGAGCCACAAGAGGGCATCAGACAGAAGAGAAGAAGAACCTTTTAGCATTATGTCTTCAGGCCAACGAGCAGTTTTAATTATCATCTCATTTCCAACATTGGTGATGTTGATAATTTAACAGCTTCGGTTATTTAACACTGGATGGACTACTGTTTTATACTAAAGAGTAATATTATTATTATTATTATTATGATGTGGGTTCTTGTATGCAGACCTGGAAGCAAAGTGAGAAAAAAAAGTTTTAAAATTGACAAAGATTGGATCTCTAGACAAAAAGAAGCGCAGGGTGAAGACCTTTTCTTTGATTTCATATCAGGAAGCAGCAGTAGTAGTCAAGATGTCTGTGTAGTTGACCGCTCAGTGACGATGCTTTGATCACTTCAGATTCTCTGAACACCTGGCAGAAATGTCAAACTTTACAGTGAGATTAAATGTCCTTAAACTATGGCGAGGGCTTTGCGAATAAAGAAAGGAAAACACAAAAAAATAAAATATACGACTGAATATAATCTGTACAGATCAAAAAAAAAGAAAAAGAAAAAATGACGACAGTGACACTGAATAACATGATTGTGATGTTGCCGTCATCTCAGGAGTTCATATGAAAAACATTCTCAGTGGTCAGACAATGGACACGACAACAAAGTGTGCAGGAGGACAAAGCATTCCTCCTCGTTCACTCTCCAACAACAGAGTTTCATTTGTTTTCTTTTTCTTTAAAAAAAAAAAAAAAAAAAAAAAAAAAAAAAAAACTCTTCATGTGGATTAAAAAATAAGTGGGGGTCCTCTGGAGGCTTCTGGACTTTCTTCTCAATGGCACAGAGTTTTGCTCGGGGAGCCGCCGCGCTCGTTGCTCCTCCTCAACATTTTGTGGCGAGGACGAGGAAAGTTTTAAAAATGATGTGAGCTACAGTCATTGCTGTGTTGGTTGGTTCACAGTGTGTGTGTGTGTGTGTGTGTGTGTGTGTGTGTGTGTGTGTGTGTGTGTGTGTGTGTGTGTGTATAGATGGGAAGCTAACACCAGTCAGCGATGTAATCAAAGTCAGAGAACATGTTCTGCTCGTCGGAGTTCAGCGGTCGGGGTTCCCTGGGCGGGGTTAAGATCGGAGCCTCTGAGGTAAATTCATCGTCAAAGTTGCTGACGTCGTTGGTGCCCTCAATGGTCGGCACGAACGGCGGCTTCACCTTCTTAGCCAATAGTCCGTTCCAATCCATGTTCTGACAAGAAACAGAGAGGGTCACGTTAGAGGAGGGTTTTTTATTACAAAGTGGATCCTGCAAACGGTGTTTTGGTTTCTTACCCTGAAGAATAGATGTT
This sequence comes from Anoplopoma fimbria, assembly GCF_027596085.1. Taxonomy (NCBI): domain Eukaryota; kingdom Metazoa; phylum Chordata; class Actinopteri; order Perciformes; family Anoplopomatidae; genus Anoplopoma; species Anoplopoma fimbria. The sequence goes on along the minus strand of NC_072451.1, from coordinate 22,662,149 downwards.
TCTTAACTTCCTCTGCGTCCTTATCTCCTGCACCCAGTCGCCTTTCTGGATTCCTTCTCAAAAGCTGAGCACGAGGAGAAGCATATATTAAGTTAATATTGAACTGATACACTATCTGGGACTCACACTGGTCATTTACTGGATGAAATGGTCTCAAAATCTACACAGTGAAGGGTTTGTCTGGAAAAACAAGCAGAGTTTGCACTTTTTTGATTTTTCAGTTGTTTTGAATTCGATGACATAAGACCGATTCCCTCCTTCTCAGAGTATCAGTACACACCCTCCTCATGATGGAGATGGCCTCGGTCGAGAGGAATCGTGGGTAGCGGACTTCATCGTTGACGATGCTGTCAAACACCTCCTCCTCATCGTCGCCGGGGAAGGGCGACTGAAAAGAAAAAAAGATGTGTCAAAATAAAAAAGAAATAAAAGGAAGACGTGACAGCTGCTGCTGAATATGACTCACTGACGTGCAGCATGAATCAGATGGAATCACAATATGCAACAACACAAAGTTACATCAATTATAGATTATTAATCAAATTGAACATTTTAAAAAGGAAACAAGCACTCACCTCCCCAACCAGCATCTCAAAGATGAGGACGCCCAGCCCCCACCAGTCCACAGCGCGAGTGTACGACGTCTCAGTCAAAACCTCAGGAGCTAGAAACTCTGGCGTGCCACAAAACGTACTGGTGCGATCCTTGAAACCCATTCCTGAAAAGATTAAAATTAAAATTAAAATAAATAAATAAAAACACAGCTAACGTTTAAAAAACAAAACACTATCTCTCTTGTTTGGGAACATCCATAACTGATTCAGGGTGGCGATTTTCATTATGGTCTGGAGATCCTGTTTAATATTCATGTATAAACCCGTCAGTATAATGTGGTTCTCCATTTTACCTTCTTTGCAAAGCCCAAAGTCAGCAATCTTTACATAGCCCTCTGTATCCAGGAGCAGGTTATCCAGCTTCAAATCTCTGCAAAATAAATAAGATTTTTTGAGGACTTTATGGTCCTGACGGATGTGGGACTAAATTGAATGACTTCACACAAACTGCTTACCTGTACACAATCTTATGGTCATGTAAGAACTGTAATCCCAATACGACGCAGGCTGCGTAAAATCTGCACGGGAACAAAACAGCCGGTAGATTCGATTCAAAGATTTTGACTGTATTAGTAATATGTATTACACACTGAGAATTCCTATTGTCATGTTCCTACAAACAATCTACATACAGTCAGGTTTAGAGGTTTAGAGACTCACATGGCCCTGGGCTCGGAGAAAACATCGGCGTGGATGTGCATCATGAGGTCGCCTCCCGCTGCGTACTCCATGACAAAACAAACGTGCTCCTGCGTCTGGAAACACGCAAACAGGTTGACGAGGAACGGGTGGCGGACGCTGTTGACGGCTTCGAAAATCCTCTTCTCGCACATCAGACTGGCAAAGAGAGGAGGAGGAGGAGGAGGTGTGAGTGACAGCAGCGTTTCGAGGTGCAGCCCCAAGCCTGAGCGGGATCATTTAAATATATTTACCTGTCCACCTCGTCACGAGCCACAATGTCTCCTTTCTTCAGCGCTTTGATAGCGAACATCTCACCTGTGCTTTTATATTCTGCTAACAACACCTGAGGAGGAGGAGGAGGAGCAGAGGAAGAAGAGAACTTTAAAGGAACTGTAATTTAGCTTTCTGCCTGCTTTGTTCTAATGGACTAGAGCTGAAACAATTAGTGGATTAATCAATTTGTCAACTGACAGAAAATTAATCAGCAACTATTTTAGAATTTACAAATTGAGAGTAATATTTCAAGTAAAAATAACAAACATGACCCAGTTTCAGCTTCTGAAACATGAGGATTTCATGCTTTTCTTTTTTTATATTTGATGAATAAACCTAATTAGTGACTGTTGGCCACATAAAACAAGCAATTTACAGACACCATCGTCAACTAAAGGAAATCTTTACTTCTTTCTGGCATTTTTTAGATGATACGATCAAGCAGAAAAAAATGAGAAACGGATTAATTGATGATGAAAAGTTGCAGCTTGCTGTTGGATGATTAAATGAAACGTACTTTTCCAAAGTGACCACGTCCAAGGACCGCCACACATTTGAAGTCTTGGAGACTGAAGTGGAACTGCTCTTCTTCCCTGGAAAAGAATCATTGTTTATATTAGTATTCAAGGTGAATTAATGTGGACAGTTAAACTCTGAAGACTCAAAGCCAGGGGGCAGTGTTTACACCCATGTTAGAGCACGTCAGAACATTAGGACTCAGCAGATGTCAAAAAGTGTAACAACAAAAGCAATAATGGTGACAGACCCTTCTCAAATAAAATATCAAGATATTCCTCTCTTCATTTGAAATGTTCTTAAAGCTTTAAAAATGAACTACCTTATCTCCGGGTCTTTCTGGATGGCTATGAGCTCCAGGTCTGGATGCTGCATCTCCTGCTCCACCAATCCGTCCATTTTCGGATTCACCGCCATGCTGTTCCTCTTGTTCAAGAAGTCAAATGAGGCGAGTGCATCCTGCAGAGAGGGAACACAAAGCAGGAGGAGAGAAAAGTGAATAAATGTGTAAACCAGAAACTAGAAATAAACTAGAAATTATGAGGATTTATTTATTACAGGAAAATTATAGTTGCATCCGTTTGTCTTGATAGCCACGTGGCTACCAAAGCATTTTATTAGAAGACAGCGGTCGGAAATTGTGTATTGTTTAGCTCGTCCCACCATGAACTGACTTTATGAATGTGTCGCACATCAGTCAACAATACCAGTAATTCCTAGATCACTGTACCTGTTCTTCCTCCTTGTCCGGCAGCTTATCCTGCACCAGCGGTTCTCGGATGTCGTCGGGTGCTGGGTAGTGTTTGGTACCTGGGGTGGGCTCTTTGTCAAAGTCCAGCTTGGTCACCAGCGGGTCACTGTGAATCGCCAGAGGTGAATGACTGTTTTTTACACTTTTTTTTCACACTTTTTTATAGTTTTAGAGTCTGTGCATGTATGAATATGTGTGTTTTAGTACCTGCAGGGTGTGGGTGAACCAGGCAGGCTGCTGGACCCGGTCTCAGCTGCCTGCGGGCTGAAGGAGTTGGTGCTGACGGTCGGTATGGCTCTTCTCACCAGGCGGCCCCAGGTGGCGATGTTGATGTTCATCTGAGGGGCCCTCAGGAAGGTTTTACCTGATAACGAAGAGGCGAATGAGAATGGAGCAAAGAGGGGTTGACGATCGTAAAGGACAGTGAGAAACGGACGACAATAACAAGGAACACATGTAAATATTACAAAGTAATCTCTCCTTTTCCCTGGAAATTCTTGAAAGATGAATACTTTATTTAGTGAATCCAAGAACCAGAATATCAACACGATTAGCATAACCGTCCAAACATGTTTTAACAAATGTAGGTTTTCTATGTCTGAGAATCACAATAGAACACCTTGAATAAGAGTGAGGTAATGTTGACTGATGACTCACCTTGCTGCTTCGAGAAAATCTTCTTTTGTCTTTGCAACTTTGGTCGTCTCTCAATGACAGGATTGAAAAATGTCACCTGAACAAGAGAATTAAAAATTTAGACAACACAGAAAACTGGAACAACTGCATGGCCAGTAGGAAACACTCCCATCACACACGCACACGCACACACACACACACACACACACACACACACACACACACACACGCACACACACACACTAGTCGGTGTATGTATGCGAGTTTGTGAGCACCTCAGCAAACAGCATCCCCTGTGGCTCCAGGTACAGACACATCCCATGACGCTGGTTGTCCAGGAAGTCCTCCAGTCGCAGGAACTTGACAGCGCAGAGCGAACGCCAGTCACGCCAGTACACCGAGATCTCCAGCTCACGAGACTACAGGACAGAGCAACGCACGCACACATGTAAAACAGATGTAAAAAAAAAAAAACAACAACATACTGATTGTGTTGTTCAAACACAGCACTGAGTAAACAGCACAGATGAGGGTCTACGGCAGAAATGTGTGCTTGTTACCCGGTCCAGCTCCAATGTAAACTTCTGGTCCCAGGCCTGGTTACTGACCGACCTCCAGCTGGTTTGGCCGACTACCGTGTTGTCCAGCTTCAATACTGCGCTGATCTCATCTGAGGAGACATATACACACGTTATTAATTAAATACTGATGTATTAACATCAGTATATGCCCTGATCGTGACTGCAATTCAGTTGGTATTACAGAAGAAGTCATTTCTCTTAAAGCGTCCATTATGGTCCATCTGTGATTCATTTATTCTGCAGCTCAATGTAATTGCAGAACTACTTTTAAATCTTTTTATCAACACTTGCAGACGGTGTTTGAGGTCAGATCTACTCACTGGAGAGCTCCTCGCTCTTTGTCAGGTTCCGTGAGCTCACTCCGCGGTTTCGGTTGGCTCGGCTGATGAAGGATGAGCGCGTCTCGCTGGGACTCCAGCCGGGCAGCGGGACAGATGCAGCTTTGGAACGACCGGGGACGTTTTCCAGAAGGTCCTGACAGCCCATGAGCCTGACGTCTAACGTTCCTGGAAGTGAGGTGGGAAGATACACATTGATATAGCAAACAATCTGTCTTTTTCAAAGTTGTTCAGTTATCACATTATAAATGGTCAATGTATTTGAAAATGTTTTACAAATGTATCAGGTGAAGGTTTATTCTTTCCGTAATAATAACAACAGGAGACGAAGCAATGAGAAGCAGCCCGTATCTGTGTAAATCTACTAACTGCATGCTATCTAACACGTGGTATAAAATGGAAGCCCCCGAAAGAATTAATGGACATAGAAATGGAAAATGTCACTTTTTCATTAAAGTAATAAGAGGGAGACCTTCCCCAGAAAATCCTACTTAGTTCTCATGCTTTGTTGAGGTGTTTTTTTAATTTATTTGTATAGTATCAGAATTCATAGAAAATGATTCCTACATAAGACAGTTACAACCAGACAGCTTAGCAAGATTAACTAATGACGTATCTCGTTGTGCAACAAGCTCTTAACAGATACATCACATTGGTTGATTGTTGTTGTGTGGCTAAAGGAAGTATGCAATAAGAAACAAATTCCAACACCCACAATTAAATATTTTATTTTGTTTGGTGGTTAAGAAGAATAGTATGATGCTGGTTTAGTAAAAGTGTAAATGACCTAAAATGATCAAAGTTCTTCCAATAACCACGATTCCGTCTTTGGTCCAGTTACCTGTGAGTGCAGCCGGCTTAGTCACGGTGCTGTACTGGTTCTGCGTGGAGATGATGCTGGATCTGGGGCTGAGGACCGGTGAGGACAGCAGGGACAGCTCTTCCACGATGCTGCTGCTGCGAGGGTGGTTTTTAGGCAGCTCATTGAGGCGTTGCTCCAAGGAATACCGTAGGAGATCGAGCTTTTGACTGGACTCATTAAAACGAGCCTGGGCCTGGAGAGAGGAAGAAGGGAAGGATGTACAAAGGAAGCAAAGGAGGGTGGGATGAAAGGATAGAAAGAGATAGAAAAATGAATTACAAAGTCCATTCCACTTTAATAGAGCGGGTCAGTTTCTTTGAAAGCCATGAAAGTGCACTGCAGGTCTAAATCGATTAAAAATTGTATTCCTTCACGTTTTAAAATCGCCATGGAAGAAGATGTGAATTTTACATGGATGTAAACTCACACACATGCAAACACAAACATCTACCTCTGAATGTGCTCTCTTCTCTGTGACTTTTCCCGTGCCCAGGAGTTTCATGACGTTCTTGGCTCCCTCTGCCACGGCGGACTCTATCTTGGCGTGGTGACACAGCTCCTCCACCCGAAGGTCCAACGGGCTGATGATGGGCTTGTCTGGAGGACAAAGAAGGACATGATTCATTCATTTAGACGTAATTGTTCATAAGACCTTGTGTGCACTCAGAGGGGCATTTCTCATCAAAAGTCACGCAGTCCAATTCTAGAAATCGATCACCGAGTGCTCAACAAAGGCTCACCCATCACATCGTTGTTCTCGAAGCTCAGCTCGCTGGCCTGGCTGGCCTTGAGGATCTGCATCCTGATGAACTCTATCTTCGTCTTGCTGTCCTGAAGCATCTGCTGGGCGGTCGCTAGCAACTTACGATCCTATGAACAAAATTTGAAATTAAACGGTCTGTTGTTGGGGGAACAACACATATTGTTATACATTAATGTTTGAACGAAGGGTTTTAATGTTTTGTCTTCCCTAAAATAACTGGACATCAGGACTTTGTAGATGACCCTGATTTCACTCCATCCCTCACCACTTATTGTGTTGGCTGTTGTGAGCATGTAGCACAAACAGCCAGGACGCCGGTCCATGCCCTTAATAGGAGCCAAAGAACGAGTGACCACATGGAAAATCTTATTCCTCAAAAAAGAAAGTGGAATCTCATTGTGTGTTGTAGTTGCTGACCCACTGATATGTGCCATTACACACACAAACACACACACACAGAGTGAAGTAAGCAAACTCCACCCTGAATTCCTCTGAAGTTTAAATCCTGGTTGTTGACGGCGCCGACGCGCGCAGGAAAGACCTCTGTCCAGCAGGCATTTCCTCTCTGACATCAGGACAGGACTATTTCCAACTGGAAGGTGCCTCTGTCCGTCTGTCTGACCGGGGAGGTCACGCTGCTTTGTAAGCGACCTCCACCGGTCAGACAGAGGGAACTACTAGACAGTGGGGATCATGTGGCAGTTTTCAGTCCCGTTTACTGTTCTACAGTTTCACACTAAGGCTCTACAGGTACAACTCTTATCCAAACAATACTCACTTGAACACAAAGTCAGACAACTTTTGTGTTATTGAGCAAATTCAAGGAGTCACGTCTGGTTAAAATTAGATATGGCATTAACCCAAGTTAGACATCATCAAGTTCTCAAAATGTAATTCAAACCTGACTAGAATCTTTTTTTAAATAGTTCTTCTTAATTTAGAACTGCTCACATATTAGCACAAATTTCCACTACAGGACAGTTCCAGTCATGAGAGCATGGTGCGGATCTTGTTACATTTGGACAGAGCCAGGCTTTATATTCAATCTTCTCATCCATCTCTCACCAAGAAAGAGATTAAAAGTATGTCCCTGTGTCAAACTATTCCTTTAAAAGAATTCTCAAGCATGAAAAATGCAATCAACCGATGCTACATTACATAACACCTAACATATCAACAGAAACATATGATGAAGAGCAGAATTACATCACTGGCAAAGTGGAGACTCACTACTGAAACCCTACACTGTACCACACAGTCTACTACAAAGTGGCTTCAATTACCACAGGAGGCAAGATGAGTGTGTCTCAGTGCTCCAGCTGTTTTCTGTTCTGGTAACTTACAAACAGCTCCCAGCTAAATGATAGTTTTCCTCGTTCTGTGCATTAGAGGAGCCACAGAGAGCTTTGTGAACAAACAGCGGTGCATATGACACACAGCATGTGTCAGCACCTTCTTATGTTTCCTCCTCCCCTACAGCGAAGCTTTAAAACCTAACCCCAACATGGAACATCCTACCACCTGCAGAACGGTTGTCAAACTGAGAATGAGCCTCTAATAAAGACTAAATAAATAACTATTGTGATTACTGGCGGCGCATGTACAGGCTGCGGCCCGTAGCTCCCATGAATTTCGCTACATTTTTGTCTTTATTTGTTGGTTTGTTTGTTTATCACTTATGCTGTATGAAATAATACATTCATCAACTTCCTGAAAAGGAAGCGTGGGGATTGGTTTAAGTGCAGCAGACTTTGAGAACTACAATCGGGCAGCTGGTAAACTATATAACACGTAATAAAGTCTATTCATTTAAAACAATGGTTCCCAACTTGGGGGTCTGATGAGGACAGGGAAAGCATTTTACTTCAGACTTTCCTCTAGCTGGATGATTTCTTGTAATAACTATGTCAATGTGTTCCTTTATTATAAGGCCCTTGAAACAAATCAATTTAAACAAGAGGAAAGATATACAGTTTGAGGGGCGGGGCAGGCAAACTTTGGCACAGGACACAGAACTTGTGTTACAGTACATTTGTTAACTGTGACTTATATATTTTTACAACAGATTTGGACGATGATTTTACTATTTTTACCCTAATTTTCTCTCCCAAATAAGTTTGGCCAATGTTAGGGTTTGTTCCAAACCTTTATGATTGTCTGACTGCTCGTGTTTCTTTCCCAATTGTATTTTAATGATGTCACAATGCTGCCAAAAGTACTAAGTGAGTACAATGGTGATATGCCAAAACAATTTAACTGCAGAAGTAACACCAAACTTGAATTAAACTGTAATTCACCTCAACACACTGAACAACTGATGTGTCTGCTTTACAGTGAACCCTCTTCTGCTGGATCTTACCTTGGAGGGCCCGTTGGAGTACATCAGAATCATGTTCTCTGCACCCTGTTTCACCTTGAGCTCAATGTCATTTTGTCTTTTCAGGGCGGCCAGGCGGCTGCTGCTGGTGCACATTCTCGCCTCACTGTTTGGGGTGTCTGGGGTCAAAGGGCATTCTAGGTAAAGGCAAAGGAAAAGTACAAGTTATGACTTTATGTCACTCTGTGTCGGCTAACTGAGTTTGTCACAAATACACACTTACTGTAAATAGTATCTCAGCATGCATGTGCTATTTTTTGGCAACCATTTGGAAGTTTAAAAGTCCTGCAGCACTAACTTTGCTTACAAAAACACGAAGCAACTTCAGACACATTATGTATCCAGAAAGGTCTACTGTTTATAGATTGATATGGTTTGTTAACAAGACTCCAATTGACTCACTATCTTAACACAAACATAACTACACAAGCCAATAACTTTAAGATTTGGATCAGGAGTCTGACATAAAGTCAAATTTCAGTTGATAAAAAGGTGTCAGAGTGAGACTTTCAATCCATTATGTTGAGACAAAAGATTAAAACATGTGATTACAACAAATCTAAGGTGAACCCAGCACACCCAAATATTCAGTTGGATTTGTTTTGATCACTGCCAATTCAAACCGATTTTCTGTCATCTCATTGGCCCTCAGCAGCAGAGGGAAACCCTGCAATCATCTCTATTCTGAGTAACTGAAAAAAGACAAGTTAGAACTTGCAGACTACTACCAATACTACATTACTTCATATGCTAATGTGGTGTAATCACTTATGCAATGATATATCTGAAGCAATGTCAATTTCAAACTTGGTTTTTACATTTTGTCCAGACTATAACAACACCAGAGCTACTGGGCCGATATCTATTTAGGCTTTTGAGTATCTCAAGCATTCACACATACACGACGTAGACACGGAAAGTGATAACAAAAAGAAGTATCTTCTATCCCCATAGCTGGACCACAGTTTTGCCGATGAGCTCACTGTTGTGTAGTGTTTTTTGGTCATGTCTGGACACGAAAGGTGTCGAGAAAACCCCTCCCCAGGCTGATCACTGCAGCGCCGAGCGAAAACACTTTCACACACACGAGTGAGGTGGGCAAGAAAACCTGCCTGACTTCTCCTGACTTGACTTGCAGGTTCAGTTTCAGTTTTTATGGCGTCACGAGTCAACTGCTCTTAGAAAGGACCCAAAGAGAACACGCCACACTCAGAACACAAACAATGCAATTTTCTCACTAGGACCTTATAAATAGTAGAACACCTATGTATATAACTGAAAGTTATTAAGCTCGATTCTCTTCTTTTTGAAAAACAAGTCAAATGACAAAGATCAAGGCAGACATATAAATTAAAATTCTGATTTCCCTGAAGGAGTCTATCTGAACAGTGTTAACTAAAATAACAGCAGTGAGGAAAATAATTTCTTCTGGAAGAACCTGCCAAACACAGATAACAATAACCAGCAGGCGGGTCTGTGATTCATTAATTCTGAATGTTTCATCAAAACAGTGTCTAAGTATTCCTTTGAACACCTGCGGGATATGGGCAAAAAGGAAGCATGTGACTCTTTAAACGGAAAGCCTAAATGACTCATCTAATGACCCTTAATAAGCTGAGAAGACATCAGTGCTGAGGTTTCGTTGCAGGAGGGGAAGATCTTAGCCTTCCCGGGGCAACACTTTCTCACACACACACACACACACACACACACACACACACACACACACACACACACACACACACACACACACACACACACACACACACACACACACACACACACACACACACACACACACACACACACACACACACACACACACACACACACACACACACACACACACACACACAGACAGACACACAGGAGGCAGGGCTAGAGGGGAAAAACAGAGTGGGTACTTGTTGTTTCTCAGCCAAACCACACACGTGTAGAAAAGCCTGTAGAGCAAGGTGAGAATTTAACAAGGACTTGGGGCAAAACAAACTTTACCGTTCGTAGAATCCACATTTCATAGTCAAGAGTCTGTAGCGGCACAGTGATTACATTATGTCAAAGTCACCAGAGAGTTGTTTGTGATAAAGACGAAGTCATGCTGAGAAACACATGTGCGAAAGTGAAGCGTGTGTCATCATGCTAACGTGCCGGGCTTTCCTCTCTGCGTGAAGGGGGTGTGGTTTGGTCAAGGTCTCGTCGAGCCAAGAATTCAAAAGGACCCCCCCCCGCTCCCCGCTCCCCTCCGCCCCTCTTTCTCAACAGTTCAGCCCACGCTGGGCTGCAGGACGAGATACTGAGCTACTGAATAGCTGCAGGGCTGATGTCACTGCTGGACAGCTGACAAGGGGAACCCTCCCTCAGATTAACCCCATCTGTATCTGGTGAGAAGGCAACTACAATTACATCATGGTTTGGAGAGCTGGACCTAAAACTGGCAGGGGTGTGTTTTAGTCATTTGAGAGGTGATATTATAACTGGCAGGAAAACAGACTGGACTTGTATTCAGGGATATGGATGCAATACCAATACCTGGGCTTTGGGTCTCGGCCGACCACGAGTACCGATCAAATACCATTAAATGAATAAGCTGTTAACCTCACTGTGCGGAAGAGACTTGGATCCTCCTCCTATGAGTAAGGCAACATTAGGCTTGACCCAAACATTGATTTCCTTACTATGTGAGGAAATCATTCATAAATGTAGATTTACTAAATTGTTATTCATTATTAAATTGTACACCAACAACTTTGTATAAAATATTCAAAACTTGAACCAAAACTACAGTAGAACTGAATTGAATAGATCAGCCCCATTGTCACGATACCCGATCAAGCTTGTTGAGTAAGTATTGCCCAATATCTGATCTGGCATCCATATTCAGGGAGAGTAAACCGCAGATTTTGGGGAAACTCTCTTTATGAGTGAGATCATATGTGACAGAGGGACCTGACTGGTGACCCTGCGTCAGAGCTGCTGCTGCTGCTGCTGCTGCTCTCAGACAGCAGATGAGAGCGAGTCGGTCCATTTCTGGCCTCAGCTGAGTGGCGGAGAATAACCAGAACCCCCCTCAACTTTCTCCTGGAACAAAAACACATTCTGGAGAGGCAGAGCAACTCCTTCCTACTACTTCAGGAGACAAGCGCTGTCTCTTGCAGATTTTTCTGAGTTGAATGCATCTCATCAAGTCTGTGTCTCATGACCGTGGAGCCGAGCTGCCCTCGGTCGCTCTCCATCATTTTTTTGCGATAGCCAGCGACATTCCGCTGGCGTCGCGTCACTTGAAAAAAGAAAACCCTCGTTCATCAGATTGAGAGTCAGCGAGTCAGGCTAAATTTGTTCCCACTTAAGATAACCATTTACCAAGATGACCTCCCTTCCCTCCCCCCTCCTCCTCCTCCTCCTCATCATCTACTTCCTAATGTCAACTGAACCGGGGGGATGTGATGGTCACAGGCAGACAAATACCATTCCTTCTCTTCCTGAATTCACCCAGACACTTGCCACCAACAAATGCTGTATAAGGCCACCGCTGTAACAAAACTACATTATGCTGCACGTAACTCACTACAAATTCCATTGTTGTCGACAAATGCACAGGAGCAGGCTTTCAACAGCCTCGGAGGGGAACAATCGACAGCTCGTTGTAACTGTTGGTGGAATGTGGAATGCAACAATGTCAGCCACTGGAGAGTGAGTCACCTCCAAACACTCAATGTGCTCTGTGTGTTCGTATAGGTGTTATTCTGACACGGGACTGACAAAATTGTTTACTCAGCGATACTCTGGTTTTTACAATAAATCAGTATCTGGGAGAGAACGATAAAGAGATGATGACAATATTTAGAAGAGAAGTTACTGCTTGGTGACATGACACCTGGACAAAAAGGCCAAATAAACGTATGGCTCCGACTGAATCTCTCTTTACAATAGAAAGAAAGCCATCACACAGAAACGGCAATTGTCAATCAAATAAACTGTAATAACCCGCTCATTATGATTGAAAAGAACTTCTTAAATAAAATTGCAAAAATAAAGAAATGCAAAAACTGTATTTGAGCTTCAATTTGAGCAACAAGTAACTAACCCTTCTAACCCTAATCCAATGCTTAGACACAAGGAATACAGAGCTGATGTAAAAGAGCACAACTATAATAATGATACATTTGTATAGAAGTGATGTATAGTATAGCATTAACTTATGTCAACTGCCCTTACTACTTGGTCAATGTTTACTAAATCCTCTGGGGCTACTTTGCTGTAATGTTTCTGTTGTTACCTAGCAGTTCTTCAGGGTCTTTGACCACAATGTGGGCGTTGAGCTCTTGCAGCTCCTGGTGAAGCTCCTCAACCTTCTTGTTAGATTTTTTCAGCATGTTGTCAACATAAGCCAGGCTCTTCTTGTCTGTGGTGACCTGAGGAGAGCAGAGTGGAGGGGAGTTGAGAGAATGAGACAATTTATCGAATAGCAAAGATTTAAAAGGGAAACTTCAATAAGAACGTCAGTTTACTAGTAATGGGTTTACTTCTCAGACGATGAAAACAGTTCTAATATGTCTTTTGATTTTGACTTTGATCCGTCTCTTTTTTACGCAATTTTTATGGAATTAAATGCCAGAAATCGTACACCTTTGAGAGAAAGACTCTCCGCAACATATTCAGTGATTTTACCTTTCGGAGGTTCTCGGCACCTTCTTTGATCTTCAGCTCCTTGCGGATCTCGCGTCGGATCTGCTCCTTGATCTCGTCCAGCTTCTGCTGAACCATGGTGTCGGACAGGTCCAGGTTGTGTCCCAGACCCAGTCGCTCCGCCACCAGCTGGCCCCTGGCATCCCCCTGAAGGAGGACAGTAGAGGAGGATAAGAAGATGTGGAATGTATTTCAGAGGAGGTCAGCAAGGGAGGAAGAGGCAAACGGGATAATAGAGAAAGAGGAGAGGACATGCAGAGGTCAGTGACTCAGTCAACAAGAAGACTGGCATTATTTAAGCAGCAACTAACCAACATGACTTATCAATATAAACAGAAAGCAGCACCAACTTCCAATACTTCAAAACAGCTGAGGCTTTTACCCCATAGAAAAAATGCATTTCCGTTTTGTTACAAGTGCCAGCTCATGACAGCAGTAAGGAAGCGATAAAAACAGAGCAGGAGCTCCAGAGACAGTTTCATCCAGCAGTCACTGAGTTTCTAATAATAACCACCAACATTTTTTGTGAAATACTAGTGTTATGATCATGAGCATTAGGTGATCAGTGATAATTTCATAGTTACAAGAAGAACTTATTTCAAATAAATGAAGTTTTAACACCTTAAATGCACTGACGAGATGTTCTGTTCGAACATGAGATTCATAGATTCAACACTAGCAGCCCAACCGGAGTATTGTGAAGTCAACCCAGTGTGGTGGTGTGTTTTGAACTTGAGCTAACCTCTGCACGCCGTGTTTTCCCTGCTGCCGTCAGTCACCATTTACTTGCATCCTTAAAGCCCTCACCTTAACTATAGAAGGGGATTAGAAGTCACCTCCTGAATGGCTTCAGCTTAAAAGTTCACCATGAATGCAGTGGTGCACCAGTTAGGATGTTGATCACAGAATACGCCTGATATTATCTGCAGACTGTGAAACATCCGTTTATTCCGTTTGATAACACAGCTCATTAATTAAATTCTGTGGCTCAAAAATATGTTGCCAGATAATTTAACCTTTTAATTGAGTTACATGGTTTCTACTATGAAACCACAACATTTCAACCTATGAGTCATCGTAGCTCAAACTATTTACAAAGCAAAATATAAACCCTGCCCTCACTGTGGTACCGTACTAATCATTTCTAATTAGTTATAAAATGCATACACTTTGTTATTCAACATCTGTGACCTTTGCGATTTTGGAAAAATTGATCAGTTTAAAGCCCAATTACTCAATAAAACTTGTTCAGACAACAAAATCAACAGGCACAATGAAAAGGTCATCCATAACTCGCTTGAAGCTTTTAAAACTTTACTATAATAAGAAACATTAGAAAACAGTCAAACTTAAATTAGATATTTATACTTGCTGCAATTAGCTTCAATTTAGTGTGCTACTGTTAAAAGTACAATTGCCTGAGGTGCGGATGGTAAAAACATGGATCAAGTCAACCAGACATAGCATCTAAGTTATCTTTCTGCCTTACCTGAGCTTCATCGGTTTCAGCTAACTCCATATCTAGATCAGTCGAACCAACCCGTCCTCGCATGTTTTGCTGACCGGCACCAATTATCATTACATCACCTCCACTGAAGTTCTGTTAGGTGAAATGATATCCCTCCTCCACAAAGGTTAGGCTACACGATACACAGGCTCAGTCCAAACCCACACTCGTTCACTCCGCTGGTATCCAATTTTCTACGGCTCTCTCTCATCCCGCTCTCTCTTATTCACACAGACCGTTGACATCAACAGGGAGGATAAACCGTCTGAGCAGCGACAGCCAAATCCCTCTTAGCTTCTAACTCGGTGAGGTCAGAGCAGTCCAGAATGGGACCTAATCTCACTCCAGGGAGAGGACTGTGTCTAAAATTAACCAAAGTTAAAAACACAACACTGGCTGCCCATTGTGGCCTCCCCCTGGAAAGCAACTTGTGTGGAGGAGGAGAGGAGGAGAAGCTGTGAAGCGACACCCCACAACTGTAAGAAAGGTTCACAACACAGTAAGGAGTGCTGTTCAAGTCTCAGTGTAGATGATGGTGAACTATTATTACTAAAGACACAAACCAGTAAAGCACCATACAGACCAGTCTGTTATCCATGCTATTACCTGTTCAAAGAAAATGGAAGGTCGTCCCCCCCCCACACACACACACACTCTCCTCTATAGGTGCTCAATTCAGAGGAAACTATATTTCACATATCCTGGACCTGAGGCTGCTTGATGACTCGTAGGTAAAATGGAGGTCACAACTCCTGGATGTGGAAGAATAGTGCGTGAGGGGGAAAAAGCAGCTCTCTTCGTCGGCTCACTACCCTGCAAAACTTGTTTGCACTGTAGCTGTGTTTGCCCAACGCGGTACGAGGACAACACGAGGACACCCTAAGAGCCTATTTTACTGCGCAACAATGCAAGGAAATCCACGAAAGGCCGATCAGATAAGGTGGAAATAAATCAGCTAGTAGACCCACAGGGTCTGCGTTTACATTTGAGATCAAACAAAGAAACTACAGCTGAAGAAGGAGAGAAGGAGCTTATTTGCATGAGTGGTTTCACCTCTTGTTTCTCTATAACTGCACTACTTCCTTGAGTTGCTCTTTTACCTGTATGGCCCTTATCATTTCTTACAGCTTGAATGCATTGCCTTGTCACAGGAATGACGCCACACAGGGAACTCCAGACTTATTAGGTTCAAAGGCGAGTGAAGCTGGAATCATAAGCAAATGTTTCCACCCATAGCACAATGCAAACACTTTGTGATGGATGGAGGGAGCTTGTTCTTGTCAGTGTGGCTCTGCTTGCTGCTCTGTGGATTGTTAAAGGCTCGCAACGAATGAAAAGACTTCATGCTGTGTTTAATATTACAAAAATTAAAGAGGGGCTTAATTTTTTTAGGTCACTAAAATAGAGATTATTCATCTCCACAAAATAAAAACAATAAGCCCTAGCTAAGAACTGCATGATACAATTATAAACCTTTTGAACTTGTCAGAAAGCTCTTTTAGTGCCCTAGACATGAAAGGAAACGGTGAGGTAAAAGCAAACATTAGGTCTGAGCCTCAAGTGTAAGCAGGTTAGCTTGCTCTTTAAGCCTGAAAGCTCCAAGTCCAACAACAAGAGCTCCATTCAGACAATAGGACAATGGAAAAGTTGAGGCCACTTTCCAGGCTCGTGCTTAAAAAGCCAAGCCCTCGCCATGTCTGCATGAGGCCTATCTCAACCTACAACCTGACACCCGGCTGTCTTACCCCCACAGCTGGCTGAGGAGTATTGGCCACAGACTGGTGCTCTGCTGCTACCAGAAATAGCAACCCGGGCTAATAAACACGGATCCTACAAACGCAGCCTTCACACAAGCCTTCGACATCTCCCATGTCAAGTCAAACTGTAGGTAATGTCTTGCACTTCAGGTCAATGTTAATCGTCATTTCTGAGCAGGACAGACAGTAGATTTATTGTATGTCCAGAAAACCGACGCTGCAATGTCACAAAGGAGAACGAGCCATAACTACACTGAAGCACCTGTTTCTCTGCAGACTGGTTCCACTCCATATAAACCACCATGGTGATATTTGTTAAAGTTTAGCTGGCTTGTACGACCTCACCTAAACGTATATATATATATATTTTAATAGAGAAAGAATGACTTTCAGATGTAATCTTTAAGTCCAAATATGCAAAATGCACCAACAGTCGCATTTAGTAATACAACATAGGGCTGGGCTTGTGTTATTGTTATTTATTATCTGTAACTGGTAAAAAAAAACATAAATCTAACATCCAAACATTGAGCCATCTGAAACAGACTAGTTTAACTTTCCACTTCCATCCAGTCAAAAAGGATAGGGGTCAACTACACATAAATTATGTTTTTGAGCATAGGAAATTCCAATCTCTGCCGATTCATACTATAAATGCTAAATGTAATATTCCTCTATTCATTGAATAGTATTTGCATCTGTTTTTTAAAAGAAATATACTTCCTCTTTTTGCACCTAAATTGAGATAAACATAAATATATACACTGCTGCAGAAAAGTTTGGGATCACCCGTTATGTGGATATTTTTCTTCTTTCCTTCAATAATGACTATTTTAACCGAGACAAAAAGAGTAAAATTCAGACACCAAATGTATTATTTACATTTGAAATCACTTTGGCCTCAAAAGAAGAAGAAGTTGGTGTCCCAACAGTGTTACGTGTTAGGGGAGAACACTGTTGTAACCCTTTTCCCTCAAATAATTTTGATTCAAACTGTGATTTGTCAGTCCATACATTAAGCTGATATTCCAACAGAGCCAACCCTACACTTACCTTCTATTTATATTGTGCATTTTTAAGAACAGCTCTGCTTAAGCAACACACCTGTTAATTTAATATTGCAGCTTGTTATAGGCATCATTGTGCACTAGACACTGAACGAGGAACTGCACACATTTTGATGCCAAGCTTCCAGTTTCTTTTACCAATGACTGAGCAACAGTTGAATACGCATAGAAGAACTCATCAGAGGGAATTGTCTCTTTCTGTCTTTTCAAATGATCACTTACTTAAAGCTAAAAGCATTAAAGACAACAAATAATATGAAGTAGCCCTCTCATATATCTGACTGTAACAAATCAAGCTTTTGTGGCAGGTGAACACAACCTCTTGATTTATCAACTCGAAATCATACTCGTATATTTGCAATATGTAATGTGATCAACTATTATCAACCAGCTCTGATGTATGTAATACTTTACATCAACTAGTCTGTCTTACAGATGGCTTAATTATAAAACGTACTAATACTACGATGAGACCCTAAATAATCTTTGTCAACGTCTGTCCTCATACTCAAGGGGACACAGGTGGTCTAGTCTACAGCTGTTCTGCCATCAGCTTACTGTTTTCAGACTGTGATCATTTAGATTCTACACACCCACCATATACATTTTGTTCCATCAGGCTGGGTCACCCGTGAAGGTCTCCAATAAAACATTTGATCACCTGTGCTGAGTGACTAAAATTAATGTTAACATTAAGTATACTGAGACATTATAAGATTAAACTGGTTCTGTAAAGGCATCACTGACCTGACAGGTCATCTGCACCTGTTGCCTCAATCTGCAACAGCAGCCAGGATCAAATGATTAAGAAACATTTAAACTAATACTGCTCACGAGTCGTAGCTTCATTATCGGCTGCAACAGTTCTCCCTCCCTGTTAAGATGAATAATAGTGTGCGAGTTATCAGACTGGTCATAGCTTTGACATGAATACAGTTTAGATATTGCTAAAGCGAATGCTAAACTGCACTTCAAGAGGGATTAGATAAAAGTTATGGATGAGTTGCAGGTTTAGGACAATGTTTTTGTCAGAAAGACTTATTCCAGGTCTGACGTCACTCAAGTGAAACCACATTAATCAGTGAGTCATGACTGTTCATGGAGAAAAATGAAACATGACAGTATTATCTGTATGCACACAGACAGTTGGGGGGGGGAAAAAATTGAAAAATAAGCATTTGCATGTCAGAATAGACATTTTCTTTATTTTATCTTGCTGGTGTTTTAAGTTTCATCCGGTGTGTAACGTGTTTGATAACTTAAAGTCAGGCAAACCAGCCCTTTATTCACAAATTAACCATTTTGACTGTATTCATATTGTCCATAAACATATTAAAAATGAACAATAACCGGTATCTTAGATGAGCACACGGAGGACACTGTTTATTCCCAAAGTAACGCAGGTTGACTTTACATTAGCTGCTTGTGAACGTCAAACACCATCACCTGACTTCACTCACATTAAAAGGTGTTACATTAATTAACACGGCAGCTTCCGCCCAGAAATACCTGTTTAAGACTTGGATAGTTCAGGATAAACTACTTTGGGTAATGTTTCCCAGGCCTCAATCCATGGATCATTCCCAGACAACTCCTTGGGATCAAACCTTAACACAGGCCCGGGACACAAACACAGCTCCCCCGACTCTAACTAAACAAAACAACACTGTTTACTAACTCGTGGTTGAACCTCGGGAGAAAGTTTGCGCACTTTTCGCAACAGTTGTCAACTTTTCCTACCTGCACGGAATCGGCGGCCATCTTGGTTTTCGCCTTTGAATCAAATCCTACGGGGAGAGAGGAGGGGAGGTGGAACTCCAAAAACAAGCCTTGTTTTAAGTTTCCCTCTCTGGCGACAAAAAGAAGCGCTTATGTGGACCAGATCATCGGTCATCTCGGGCACATGGGGCTTCCCATGTCGTCTTCACACTTCATTGACGCGGTCCCGCCGTCCTGGAGGGGTCCGGGAGGGTAGACTGGTGTTCATAAATAAAAAAAAGCCGAGGCATGAATCTGTCCCAGTGCAGTTGGAGAAAGAGGCGGTGGTTAGGGTGGAAGTGTCCGCCCAGAGGAGCTGCTGCTGGGCTGCTCTGCTCTCAGCCCGGACAGTTAACTCACACGTGATTCAAAACGTATCTAAGCTGGCCTTATACTTCATACTGATAACCTGGAGTCATCCTGGGGTTCACTCAGGATTTAAAATACAAACATTTAACAGGACTATTGAGAATATCACTGAAAAATGCTGAATTATCAGTGAAAGTGCTTTAATTGTACTCAGGTAGAAGTACAAAGGTATTATTACCTCTGGAGCAAATTTAAGAAGAGTATCACAGGAAAAGTACCTCATGCCAGTAGTTACTATAATTTGCATTTTGACTTTGGTCTCTTAGTATGAAAACATAAAAGTACTCACGGTCGCCCATTCCCAAATTATGTAAATATTGTATTATTATTTTTTTGTTTAATTAACCTATGAGTGTCATTGTAGTTGGTGAAGGTGGATATAACTTCAACTGTTAACTGTATATTCTATAGAAATGTATCATATTTTATGAATATGTAAACATTTTTTGCATAGCAACAAATAATGATAACTTCCAGGTATCTGTAATGGGGTTAAGAGTATAATATTTTCCTCTAAAATGTTGTGAATTATGAGTCTAAAGTGGCATAAAATAGAACTGCTTTACTCAAATAAAGTACAGGTGCCTCGGAATGGTAGTAGAATATTTTGCATGAGTAAATCACCCATTTAATATTGATAATTCATATCAAAAGGAACATGCAGATGCTCATTAAACTAAACAACCAGAGCCGCAGTGCAAACAAAAGCTGCTATATTAACTACTGTAAGAGTCACAGTTTACTTTTTAAGTTGCCAGGCGAGAAACCATGGGGCAAACGCTGAACTCTTCTCCACTGGGGCCGGAGCATGACATGTCACACCTCAGTGAGAAGACTTACCGCTGCATTACATAACCCTCAGGGACACAGTCATCCTGGGCCTATATGTCTCAGAGACCGGGCCCTCTCTGTGCTTATGGGGTGGTATGTCAAATATTTATTGGTGGGGACAACAACGCTGGCCCCTCACTCATAAACTGAGCATTGTCCACTTAATAAAAATGGCAGAAGCCTTGTTGGGCAGAGTGATGAATTATGTGCTCCTGATAAAATCCCTCGACAGTGACTCTCTGCAGAGGCTGACTGACGACAGGTGCTTCAGACAGGAAGAGATGGTTTTGTTGTTCATGTATGGATCAATATGGTCTGCCACCAATATTAACAACCTACACTTACAATGGGTACTGTGTTTGGTGAGGGAGGACAGAATGGATAAGATATGCTGTAAGCTGTTTCTGAACGATTGGCTTAATGAATACCTGCCTTTATCATGAAGATACATGTCTGTGTTGTTACTCCAGCTCTGTTTATACAGCTGAATGAACATTATACTGATCTGTGATTATACACAATAAACATAATGATTATCTCTTTGATTAATGGGATGATAAGTTTTGTTGGGCAGGTAGGCGTTGTCCACAAGGTTGTAAAATCTCAGAGAAATCCTAATGCATAAGGAGGCCTATGTGTGTCTGACTGTGACCATGTTATTGTGTCGTCCCTGTTTTCTGGGGTTTCATCATATATCACATACTATATTTGATATAAATATACTATAAGGTATATAGTAGCTACAGTGGGTACGGAAAGTATTCAGACCCCTTTCAATTTTTCACCCTTTGTTTCATTGCAGCCATTTGCTAAAATCGAAAAAGTTCATTTTTTTTCGCATTAATGTACACTCAGCAACCCATCTTGACAGAAAAAAACAGAAATGTAGAAATTTTTGCAAATTTATTAAAAAAGAAAAACTGAAATATCACATGGTCATAAGTATTCAGACCCTTTGCTGTGACGCTCATATTTAACTCACATGCTGTCCATTTCTTCTGATCCTCCTTGAGATGGTTCTACTCCTTCATTGGAGTCCAGCTGTGTTTAATTAAACTGATTGGACTTGATTAGGAAAGGCACACACGTGTCTATATAAGACCTTACAGCTCACAGTGCATGTCAGAACAAATGAGAATCATTTTAGCAAATGGCTGCAATGAAACAAAGAGTGAAAAATTTAAAGGGGTCTGAATACTTTCCGTACCCACTGTATATAACTTATACTGCGGTGATATAGCTGGAATTCCTATAGGCCATATAATTTTGTGCGACACCGGCCGGGGACATTTGTTGCCTATTGCCCTCTCTCCTTGTTTTTTGTAGGTCCCTCCACTATACTGTTTGCTATCCAATAAAGGCTGAACTGATATTCTCAAATATATCAATTTCGAGACGTATAAAAAGACCCCTTGAATGCTATGAATAATAATTTGTCTTTTATGTTTTTTCCACAAAAAAGTTCAAAATGTTCCAATACTTTTTGTTTCAAAAGTTTAACTATAACACATGTCTCCTACTTCACTCAAAAGTCCTTTCTCAGTGTTTTCACTTCACTCTTGTGTAAGTTGCATTTTGGACCACGACTGGCTTCAAGTCCAGATGATATAACAAAATCATTAAGTAGCCTACACATGTTAAACTTTCCCCCCTCCAGCAGATTAAATTGAAAACAGCTTTCTAGATTCAAACTCTGCTCAGACATCACTCTGCAGGTCAAACACATATCTGAGATGACAGAAAAGCAAAACAGGTTTTTGAGTGTAGGGCCACACTGCCAAAAAATGTGTGGATTAGTTTAATTTGATTCGTTCTAAACCCTGACATCCCCACACAAATATGATTTTAGCGTTTTTGTACAGTACTAACTGTAAAAAAATAATAATCAACAAACCAATAAAATTCTTCACAGAAGATCTGACCTTTGGAAAAGGTGTTGGTCAATTTGGTGGTTTACTGGTTAATAGCATCCAAACATGGGTGGATCATGAATGACACAGTGGTTGCCACATATTGGATGAATAACCTTGCTAGACTAAAAATATAACATATAACACCTGCAACAAGGTGTTTTTACATACAGTTGTCTACAGCAGCCACCCTTGAATTTGTTCCCGTTACAACCTCATAAAAGGCCTCAGAGGGGTGAAAGCAGTGTCCTAGTCTGCTTGTCACCGAGGAGGAACTCTCCATGTTTATCTGGGTCAGAAAGCCAAAACCAGGAAGCTGTAACCGAAAAGGATCTGAGATTAATGGGGATGAGTCCAATAGTTGATTACTGTCCAGGGATTATATGAGAGCAGGGTTGAGTAACACGGAGTGGCAGCACCGGGTCATTTAAACTTTCTCTGGCCTCTAGTGATTTCTCTCATTTCAAGTTACAATGTTCTTATTTTGTTTTTCAGCTGCAAGTATAGTGACTTCCACAAGAAGAGTAAAGGTTTACATACATTCAGGTTGGCATGACAACCTTCTGTGCTTTTTTATATAAAATTGTTAAAGTATAATTAAGTTTTATCTCAACATATTTATCACTGCACATATAAAACACTGATAAAAGACTCTAGGTTGAGATGGAAAGTATGTTAAAATGGATAAACACACACACAGTCGGAGGCAGGAGTAGACCTGGCAGCTCTTTATCTCCCTCTGCAGGATACCAGCCCTGGAATAATCCATCTTTAATTCTCACTGTGCAAGCGTAATCTGTCATTACCACTCCCTGCTCTGTTGTACCTGATGATGATGCAACAACAATAACATTCAATCAAAGAACACACATGCATCTCTGGTAGTTTAAAAAAAAAGTTCCATGTATTTCGTTTGGCATCAAAAGATGATAACAGCCATGTTTGTTTTTAATCTGCAACACAAGGAGAGCTGGGTGTGTAGAAGGCACACAAAAACTGAGCGGCAATTACAGATTGTCCTCAGATTAACACGAGTACCTTTTCATATGTATATTTAAATACTTCATGAATTGTGATGTGGCTGTACATCTGGTAAAAAAAAAACATCTGTGAAACTCTTCCAGGTGAATTAGTTGAGGGGACAACATTATGTCACTTTAAACGTTTCCAGCTTTTACTTAGCAGTTTATGAAGTGTAGACAAGAACTTTAATCAGCCAATAAAAGGCCTTTAAAACCCCAATAAACCCGACCGTCAAGAAACGAGAGATGACAACTACACAAGCAAATAAGCAAAGTTATTACCAACCTTCCATCTTTTATGGGGAGAACTGCAAAGAAAACAGCAACGATTTAATTAAACAGTTCAACATTTTATGGAAATACGCATAGTTGCTTTCCTGTCAATTAGTTGAGAAGATTGATACCACTCTGTAGGCAGACTTTAAGATCACTAATTAACACTTGTATCATGTGAGGTTAATGTGTACACAAGCTGATGTGTAAAAACAACAAGTTTGCGGTGTTACGGGAAAAGTGTCAGGCTAGCTGTTCCCCCTGTTTACAGTCTTTATGCTAAGCTAAGCTAACCTGCTGCTGGCTGAAGCGTTTTATCGAAAGGAATGATATTAGAGTGGTATCGATCTCCAGATAAAACTCTTGACAAGAAAGCAAATGAAAGCATTTCCCTAAATGTTGGCACATTCCAGACTATCTGGTTCTACAATGAAAAGAGAAAGGCAGAAAATTAAGTGGAAACTAAAAAGTGAAATGAAAGAGTTGAAGTAAATATACAAACTGACTGTATAAATGGGTTAATCTTAGACTGTAACAAATCAGTATGTGACTGAATCAGACTGGAAAAAGTAGTAAATATTTACAGCAGCAGCATCCTTAAATTGTTCTTACACATTTCAATACTGTCACGGCTTTTCTTCTTTACGGAGGAATAGCCGCTGGGCAAAGCTGCGCAGTTACATCCAACAAAACACATCAAGTACAGTATAAAACATACGCACTTGTCCCAGTAAATAGTCCATGGTCGCTGGATTTTTATTTCATAAAAACCTCAAAAGTTCTCATTCAAGTCCAATAAAACAGCACAGTAGTCAGTTTCTTACACTTAAAATCTCTTTAAGTTAGTAGTAGTGGAGGTGATGCATGGAGATGTTGTGTCACTTTAGGAAAGAGTTAAATAACAACCAAACACAACCAAACCGTACAGAGCCAATGAAAATGTTTTGTCTGGGTCGGAGAACAGAGAAGCCAATCAGGAGTTGAGGTCCGACCAGTCGTTGGACGATGTGTCTCCGGACAAGTCGCGGCAGAGGTTCTCTGTCCAGGCGACCTTTGACATGGAAGTGAAGTGGAGTGGAGGCCCGGGGGCTGCTGGGAACACAACCTACCGACGAAAACACAAGCTCCTTGTCCAGTTGGCGGGCACAGACGTGTATAAGGCAGCTGTCACCAGAGGCAGGTTGTTCTGCAGCTCCATGTTATGTTTGTTAATCACAAACCAGCCACACAGTCACCTGTCGTCCATTAGTCTCACTTTCCTTCTCTTTTTCCATCTCAGACTGCACTGAGCCTGTACCAAGTGTCCTCTTCTACAGACATGTGCCTCTTCAGTTTTTGGGGTAGATTTTCTCATAGAAGAAGTTTTGTGCCAGCAGGTAGAGCTCCCCGTCCTTTTCTCTGACAGCATGTGCCCTGACAAACTGGAACTGCTCCAGTGCAAACTCGTAGAATTCGTTCTCCATCTTCCAGATGGCTGACTGCTGCAGCTTGGCGATCGACTCCTTCGTGGGCGGCTTCTTCTCGCTGGTCTTCCTCAGGTGGGATTTCTTCCCTGTGATAAAAAGAGGAGGAGGATTGAAAGGGTCTGGCTACATTAACTCAGTGATTCAGCATTAACATACACATGGTCTTTCATATAAAATGTTACTACAATTTTATTTTTTTGTAGTATTTATTTTTTGGTGCAGGGAAGTGAAGTTTTTTTTTTTTTGTTACTGGATTCAAAAAAAACATGAGCACTATGAAAATTGAAGCCCTCAACTGTAAATCATCATAATTATCACGTTTTCAACAACATGTGCCTGTCATTGTTAGCCCACATGAAACAGGAGTCTGACATGTAATGCAAAGTCTTTTCTGCTCATAACTGACATTATGGTCATTATAAACAGTATTTCAGGTTTAAAGTCATATCCATGTAACGGTTCATATTTAGCGTAAGAAAGAAACTGCATGACTTTTGTACATTCATGAACATCGATGAATGTGAGTTAACAGTTAATTACTATTCCTCTGCTGGTTTACGCTTAGACTTTAAATTCAATAAAATCTGTGTAAAACCAATATGTGCACAATAGAAAACACATTATAAGCATACAAACCCTAGAATCTGCATACAATAAAGAAAGATAAAATGTTAGACACATTGGTATGTGGTTTTAAAAATATTAAATCCTGCATAGCAAAAGTGCAGAGTGTGAAAGAGAGGCATTTTCAGCACCCTTGTCCTTAAATTTACATAATGTTTGTTCAAGGTGCAGTTTACAATACTAATATAATGCTAGATATTTTTATGAAAAAGAATGCAATATATCATAATTGTTATATTTTGTGAGTCAAATCTGAATCTGCAATGTAACCAGTAACATTTCTCTGTCAGGTAAATGTAGCACTCTAATGTTTTCCTCTGAAGTAGCAGTACACAGTAAGAAGTATACTGTGGAGTTGCATATTTTCCCAAATGCTTTGGGAGCTTTTTGTTAGATATTTCAGGGTATGATGAGTAAGAAAGGTAACGTAATTCAATATTATTCACAGCTAAACATCAAAATAAATCTACGGCTGTTAGGCAAGTTTATTTCTCAGGACCCAAGGAAGTGCAGTATTGATTGTAACGTTGTATGTATGAGCTGTTCTCCAGAAAGCTGGAAGCAGCAAAACCACAGGCCAAACATTCGTACCAAATGCTTGGCCTATGTTGTTGCTGTTCTGAACAGGCATGTTCCAAAAGGACACTGCACTAGTACCTTATTAGCTTAAGTACTTGGGTGTATTTACTGCTAAATATGATGAACATTCTTGAGCCAAAGTACATTTACATCAATGTCAGATTTAATTCTGTGCTCTCCATTATTCATTCTGGCTGCACTCATAGCTAATCTGTAACTATATCAGCGAGAGGCATGAGTGCATATTGATCACAGTTCAATTCTCAGAGGAGCAATTCAGAATGCTAATATGCAACCACAGCACATGGACAATTTCAGCATTTAAATGTGAGGGAGCCATTAAGTAGCTTTTCAGAATATTATACAATTAGCGAGGGAAACAGAAATATGCAAAGAGAACAGCAAATGGTTTCTGACTATTCAGCAGACGTTGGTACCTGTTTTGTACAGCTCAGTGGCTCCTTTGAAGAAGCGTGGCAGCGCGGCCTCCAGCATCATGACAAAGTCCTCCAGCTCTTCTGTTAATCCCACCAGCATGTATTCATTCACCAGGTTGTATTTGGCCTGCTCCAGAGCCCACTGGCTGCCCACGTTCCTGCACAGATTATGTTTATTGTATGTGATTTGTTTTCTTCGTTTGGTGCTGAAATAGTGGCAGTTCTGCTGCATGTAAAACGATCACAACATTTGCAGAGGACAGAAAATGGACAGAAATTGTGGGGGAGGAAGAGAGTGAAGATGAAAAGGTACCAAGACAGCGAGAGGAAAATGAGACGTGAATAGAGTACAGAGAGAGACAACAGCAGGATGAGAGAACGGAGGAAGGAGGCAGGAAGGAATGGAATCAGTGGCAGGTTTTGTCATAGTCAGGAAATTAAATAATAAGGAAGGAAGAAGGTTGTTAAAGCCTGTTAAGTAACTTGTTGGCAAAGCCTTGTTAAACACAGTATTAGAAGACTGGCAGAAACTCCACCTTTTGTCTTCAGTATTTATTTTATGTTTCCAATATGCTCTCCGCTGCTTTAATATGCTGCTAGTGCACCACAGTGAACTCAATCATAGCAAAAGGATCTTCTTTTCGGCATTATTTCAGGATCTCTGAGTGAAAGGGGCTTTGGACAGTCAGACCTTCAGTTGGTTACCTGCTTCTGGAGGGTATATGGTTAAAAGATGGAGGAGTCAAGGAGAGATTAAACGAAGGAAAGCGAGGGCAGAGAAGAAGAGAGATTGATACAGATCACCATGTAGAGATAACAAATCAAGGCTGAGAGAGCTTTCAGAGACCTTGAGAAGATGAGTAATAGAAAAAGACTGTGAGGTTTGATGTTTTACATTATGAAACCGAACTGATACAGCATCACTCCTAGACTGACTGACCTGCTGCCTCAGGTAAGAAAAGGATAAGAATGGTGATATTCTATGTTTTTTTTTTGTCATTTCAAACAGAAAAGATCAAAACCAACAAGGAGTTAGTCTGTCTCGCTCTAACCTTTCTGTGGCACTTAACCCATAGGACAATAATTCAAATTCAAGATTTTAACATTGAAAAACATCACAGGAATAAAGTTTCTCTTTAAAAGTAAAGCAACAAAAAGGCTAAATAATTTCCCAAACAGCTGGCCACTGTAGTTTTTAACGTAAACGAAGCAGAAGTAAACTGTGTTTTTGTTCGGGACACATTTGGTGCTCTAGTAAGGGATGAATGTTTTTATGTTTTTGGACAATAGGCCGCATTGGCACAGAGGAATAAGATACAACAGGCTTACACATATACAGCACAACACTTGAAAATAAGATCAATTCATTGTTAATTTAATTATTTTCATGGAATTTGTTGACAATAAGAAAAATATAGATTATCACCAGCCTTAAGAACAAATAAACAGAAAAGAAATAACTAAAGCTTCTAAGCAATCTTTGTTTCTATCATTTCAAATATCAGATTATAACTCGGACTCAATGTTGTCTGAACAGCCTCAGATGTTTGAACACTTACCAGCACTCGGAGTAGTGACCACAGAAGAAGGGAATCTGGAGCCAGAGCTTCTCGGGAGCGCAGTCTGAGCCGCCGGCTGATACACATTCATCAAACGTCTAAAACACAAACACGATGCATTGTGAGGATGAGTATTTTGAAGAAAATACTAATTTGTCAAATTGAATTACAAACGGACGTTTTAATAGACGGTATAACCAGGAGGACTGAAAAGAATGTGGATCTATCTATTTAAACAATACCATGAGACAATTTTTTAATTTCCACCTTCTTGTCTCCTTGTTTCCTGCGTCGCAAACCCGGCCGGTAGTCATCCCCGAAACGCAGAAAGTAATAATAGGACACCAGCCGTTCAATGGGGTCCCGGATCACGTTTATGTAGATGGGCTTCCTCTTCACGCCAAACCTGACAGAAACGACAGTGACTGTGTTGAGGCACTAACATGTGAATTCAAATACACAGACACAGATTTAAGAGCTGAAAAATGTGCTTCTTTAGTGGTTGAAACATGCTGAGGTCAGCAATGTGCATTCAGATCATTACAATACACTGAGTAAGTGAAAAGCTGTGAATGACCACAAGGTGGAGTAACCTGCACAAAGCCACAGCAGGGTTAATAAACCGTTTTTTTTACAATGTTGCTGTATATTGTAAGACAGTGTATTTACTTGGTGAAGTCCAGGAAGGAGACGTGTCCGTGGTAGAAGGCCGGCTTCATTTCCCTCCACTCAGTCACATTCTTTACAAACCGTACCTGAACCAAAACATGATTATTATTAAAGTAAATGAAATGTATAATAATATAGAAACACAGAGTAAGCAGGCCTCTACATTACAAATGAAAGAGTGAATTCATCTTAAAGAAGCCTGTGAGCTCTGACCTGGTCCTGTATGGACATGACCGGGTTGTTCTTTGTGGTGTTGATGTGCAGGACATGATAGTGGTTCTTCCCGCACAGGTCGTAGGCGATGTTGGTGAAGGAGGTGCTGGCCGTCTTGGGCACGCGGTTGTAGATGATGACGATGTCGTCATCGCCCTCGGACAGCGTCAAGGCCGACGAATCCCGTTCCCGCAGACCGTCCTGCGTGTGCCGCTGCTCGATCTCTCGCACCTCGTGTCTGGCGATGGCTAGTTCTGAAAGGGACGACGAGGAAGTTGGATACAGGCGAGTTCAACTTTAATACTGCGGAATAGAAGTGGTGAGCAGAAAATGTCCTTCAGCGAGTTAATCATTATACAACAACAGTCAGATCCAGGAGTGCTGCTCTGGAGCTGAACCTGACCTCTGACCTCTCTATGGAGCAGAATAACTGAATAAAAAAACATCTCTTTAAAAAGTACCAGGAAGTATTGCATACTAAATACTGTATAGTCCAGACAGGCAGTAAGAAAAAATATTTGAGAAGTTTAAATGAGTGCAAGCAAAAAGACTACCATCTCCAAGTCCCACATCCTCAGATCTTTGTTTATATATGGGTCAGTGTTTAACTGGTGTTATGCTCAAATAGCACTCAGCAGACACATATTTAACATCTCTGCTACTCTAGAATTAAATATAAACCTCATCCACTTAACATGAGCTACCCCTCAAAGATATTATGCTGTCCTTGTCAGAAGTAACACAGCTGTATGTGAGACTAAGCTGTAATTTTCAATTTCATTCGAACGTCGTCTCTTTTGGAGAGCCGAGCGCTCAAAACTCCTTTCCTGCTTCACACCGAGGATCAAAAATAATGTGAAACAGGAATATTAGTTAATCATTTTGTGAGCGGCCTATTTCACGCTGTGGTACCACCGCTCTTGTTCGCTTATCAGATTCCACTTTAATGTCGGCCCACCTTAACTTTCACTCTCCTTTTTTAACCGCAGAGTGAAGAGTCTGTGTTCTCCCGGTAATAAATGTACCGTCATATGGCCAAGTACATCATAACTACATCTGTGTGTGTGTGTGTGTGTGTGTGTGTGTGTGTGTGTGTGTGTGTGTGTGTGTGTGTGTGTGTGTGTGTGTGTGTGTGTTCCAGACAGACTGTAAATAGTGTGAATTGATTTTTCCAACCTAGTTTCCTCTGCCTCTGAGAATAGCATTGCGTAGCGAGGGTGAAAGGGTGACGAGCGAGAGGTTAGAGGTTGGTACTTAAGACGGTAAGGCTACAGTTATTTGATAGCTAACTGGACGTTTACAGGACATCAATACGCTATATATGAGGAGGGTGGAGGTATCTGAATCCAAAACGCGGCATGAAGCGGCAGAAAAGCCAGACCTCAGTGCCTCGGTTTGAAAAGATTCAACACAAAAGAAACCCAGGCCTTTGTAATCCTCGGGCTTTTCTTAGCCTGAATTCGCCTCAGATTGACTGGTGTTGACAATGCCTCAGGGTACTCTGCAGGAAGGATGGAGCGAGAAGAAGAAGAAGTAAGTGTGTGTGTGTGTGTGTGTGTGTGTGTGTGTGTGTGTGTGTGTGTGTGTGTGTGTGTGTGTGTGTGTGTGTGTGTGTGTGTGTGTGTGAGTGTGAGAGAGAGAGAGAGAGAGGGGAGGCTGCACAACACTGGAGCACCTAATACCCGTGGGAGCACTCAATGGAGCCAGCGGGTTCCTGAAGCCCGGCCTAAAGCTCTGCTTGGCTGCTGACACACTGTTTCAGCCCGGACCGGCCGGCTTTAGAGGACCGGCATCTGGCACCGGGGGCCAATTAAGATGTCAACTGTGATTCTGCGGGCCCTCTCCTTCATCTGTGCAACATTTGGGCATGCACACAACACTGTCACTGCCCCCTCTCTTACACCCTCCTGAGCAGCTGTTAATGTTCCACTCATCAAAGCTGGGTCTGGTTACGGACGGAGCCGTGCCGCTTCCGCACGCTCGCAACTGCTGCTCCGGGGCCCCGATGGCGTGGAGACGTGCCAGGTGGCTGTAATGGCTGAAGGCTGTCAGTGTGCAGAACAACTGTAATGGACACATTCATTCACGCCTCCTTCCAAAGCGTGCATTAGCCAACAAAAACAGCGATAACAGTTGCTATGCTGGAACTTTATCGCTTGGGCTCAAATGTCCTTTTAGGATTCTTTTTATGATGGTGTGCAGTGAAGGGTGCCAGAGAAAGACAGTGGCGTTCAAAAAATAGAGTCAGAGTGTAACCGGTGACAATGCAAGTCATAAATATTAGGAGCCTTTAGTGTGATGTGTAGTACCAGGTGTCTGCTTCACAGTCTTAAAGGCCCTGAAAACATACTTTCTCAATCAGCTTCTTACCAAAAGGGACAGGGTCTCACAGGAACATTTTCTGCCAAAGTTAGAATAATAGTTGTGTTATTTTGCATCCAAGATTTCTGCATTTGTGTTTTTCTCTTCGCTATTCTCCACGAGTTTAGTTGGCGATGTCCGTCACTTACTTCCGTGAACCGAATAGTAATTTCGCAACATTTGAATCTAAATGCTTGTGTTGCCAGACTACCGCCAATCAGGTCTCATCAAACGACTCCCACATAGTCCTGACTAAGAAGATTAGTTGAGTTTGTGTTCAAACACTTAAGAATGAATACTTAAATACGTTTTTTTTCTTTTTTTTACTTCAAAGCTGCTCCAAAGCTGGGAGATATTGATGATATGTCCTGTTAGAGCTTGTTGCAGTGGCCCAAAGGAAACCCGTTACTGCAGGTTTATCTTTTGATTGTTGTTGGTTTTTTTTGTCATGGGCTATGTTTTATAAGAATACTGAGGATTTGAAATAAAGTTTCAGATGCTTCAAATGGTAAAACAAAAAACAAAGAGTACTTATACAGTACTTTCTCAGTGGCCAGGTTTAGAGATATCTGAGGGGAATGGAATTTTGTTTGACATTTCCACTGCTGTGAGCAAAAAATATCAACAGCAGTGTGGTTTTTCAGCGACAGTGTCCCTGCTACTCTGGATAATCCACAGACCTCGCTGTCAACAGTTTTCACAGAAATAACTTTTTAGTGAAGAAATACTCGGCTGTTGACAGCGAGGTCTGTGGATTATCCAGAGTAACAGGGACATTGTCTCTGAAAGAGTTTTTTAAATGTATTGTTTTAAAGCCGTGAGCACCACAAGTTAAATTCCATTCAACTCCATTGTGCTGGCAGTAGCCTCAGAGCAAGACATCTCATAAACTAGATGGACAAATAGGATTTGAATCAAGAGAGTTGACACTATAAACTGTGTTGGTACTGACATCGGCTTTGTCCTTGACCATATTTTGAACTACTGACATCTTCTGGGCCAAACAGGAGAACATGCATCATCATGTAAGCTTTCTTTTTGCTTTGTTGTGGCATAAACACACAAATTTAAGCTTTTGTGTAGCTCAAGCTTGCCAAGAAGGTTGGCAGCGTCTACATTTTCCCCCCCGAGGAGGTGGGGGAGAGTGGGAAAAGACCGGGGGGCTACTGCGTCCCCAACTACAGCGTTCTCAGCTATGTGAAGGGGCCCAGAAACCACTTGTTAAAGACAGGCCGTTTTTTGTGGCAAATTTCCAACAACCAACAAGGAGGCGAAGCGGGCACGGAGAGGGCTTCTTGGGCTTTTGTAGAAGACGCCCTATTCATTGCGAGGCTGAATACACTTGGCACAGACCTCCATATCAGAGGGCGCCACACACACACACACAAACTTAGGCTTAGCGTTCCCTTGTGAGGTCATTTAATTAGAGAACAAAAGCCTGAATTACTATGGCCACACAGCAGGCCTCTTTTCATTCCACATTTCCGCCAGTTTCCTTCCCTCAATCCGTCTCTGTGCATTAAAAGCTAATTACGAACCGTGAAGCCAACACGGGTCTTAAACATTGTGACAACTACAAGCCTATTACTCAGAGTTTCATTCACAGTGAGAGACAGCAGGAAGAGCTCTGGTAGTTGAACATATTTACTGAAGCAATTTCGCGGCTGATTAGACGCAAGCATTTGAAATAATCATTCATATTCGCCGCCAGATCTGCAAAATGTGACAGGCCGTCATGTATTATTGCTGCAGCGTCAGATCTGATGGGATAATAAAAGTGGGGGAGAGAAGATGATCCTTTCTCCAAGCGGCACATAAATCTATCATCGCTCCGATCCGCCAGTCGGAGCTCTCTCCCTCCGTCTGCTTCCCCAGAGAGGGTTAGCCCTTCAAACCTAAGCCTTGGGCTAGGTGGGTAATAGAGATTGGCTATCAGCGGCAGACTGAGGTGTACGGCTTGTATGGTTCTGCTCGGATGCCGCTGGATTGCAAAATCAATGAAGTATGACAGGGAAGAGATCTAAGTAGCTGCTGTATAAAAATGGAGTTAGTCTGCGGCTACTGGTGCCGTTTCTCCCTCTTCCCTCTACATAAACCTGTGAGCACAATGCCGTTTCTGCGGTGCCATGTTTAAGGGGGGACAGTTACGTCACCACTGCAGCACTCACGTTCATTTGGATAAACCGTGCACTTCCGAATTTCTAATTATTCTAATTCAGTCCTCGGATCCGTTTAGCAGAGAGTGGATTACCAGAGGACACTGGAATGAAGTCAGACTAATGGGGAGACTGAGGCCTGATGTAAACAGAGCCGAACCTGCCCTACCATTGTTGTTTTAGTGATGACAAGGAATAAGAAACATGCAGTGAGAAGAAAACCGTCGTGCAGCCTTTCATCTCTGCTGGCAGCTGCAGATTACTGAAAAAAGGAGACGGATAAACGAGCACTTCCATTAAGTGATTGTGAAGGTGTTCGGTACATTCAAAAACGCCTTCAGTGCTTTCAAACAAGCTCAGCACGAAAGCGGGAGCAGAGAGATACACAACCACGCACACTGAAGCATAAAACTTCCTTTAAACTAGACACCAAGAGTTTTATGCCACATGCAGTAATTCACAGATGTTCACTTGTTCACGTGCAATTGTTTGGGAGGGCTTTTTGAAAAAGATGAGACATTTTCTCCATTGGCGTTGACACACAAGTATGACATTGACACTCCATGAAAGGTTTCTTTCACTCTGCTGTGCATGCACAGTACAGCTGGGGAAGAGAGGAGAAGTGGGAGGGTTGGGGGAGAAAGGAAAGAAGAAGAGACAAGGACCAGGTCTGAGTAACATGTGGACTGACTAATATGTTCCCAAACACTTTAATCACTGTCTATAGCAGACAGGATTAACCCATTAGGGGGGCCCAGGGTAAAATGGAGCTGGTGTGTTCCCATCGACCCCTCTGTCTTTTGTGTCTGTGTCCTGTCGACTCAGTTCCCATTAAATACAGTGCACACAGCAGAAAGTACATGGCAGCTTCATTATTTATACATAGAGACCCAGCGACCTTGATGATGGTCTCTTTATTCAAAATTGTTTTTTAAATATGCACCATGAAAACACAATATAAAACTATGGATGCACCGATCGATCTCACTATCTCTGTCCACATTGTGATTCCAAACACCTCAACTCAAGATATCTGCTGATACACAGTATTGACTCCATACCAGTGACTCTACTCCCCTTTTGCGTTAACTGCAACGATACCTTTCTGTTGCATTCAAAGAGTCTAACGCTAGCTAACTGGTAGCGTTAACATTTATACTAGACTTGAGTGCCCAGTTGCTGCTGCGGCTGTCTAAGGTCAGAGGCTGACTTTACGTGCTGTGTGTGTTCATCCTGTCAAAGAGGTTTAATAGGAACTGCCTGATACACAAAACGTGCAAACACTTTCATCACCAATTATTGTAACAGGTTAGCAGGGTATTTTTCATATAACTTTTGGCCCAAATCTGTCCCAAAATGGGCCTTGCGGTCCTCTTGGTAGTCCAGCCAGGACAGTCACAGAAGGAATGACATTTACTGACTAACAGTAAAAAAAAAAATATCTCGTCAACAGAAAGATCTGGGGAGTTTCTTTCCGTTTTGTCACCTAGATTTGTCATAAAGTCTGAATGGGGCTGCTGGAAATCATGGTGTTTTTAAAGTCAGACTATATAGTGATACTGATACTATATATATCAGCAATTTAAGCAACAGAAACATTCCATGTTTGAAACTCGGGTCAACAGATGCACCCAGCGAGGTGACGGAAGTGAAATAAAATGTCTGGCTACATTGCAGATTCTCGTAAATAATAAGATTCACAGTGACGTGATATTTCCTGTCCTGGACTTGGCACTGCTGCTTTGTGAGGCCGCATACGTACAAGCTGAAGAGTTTTTTCATTGTTATGAATTTCACGGTAGTTCTGATTTTACTAGAAAGCCCAGAGGAGAGCAGGAAAGATGAGGCAAATACATCGGCAGGTGCAGGATAGAAGTGCTCCATCCTCCAGAGAGATGCTGCTGCTGCCGGGCCCTTGAGTTTAACTCAGCCCACCCAATCCACACGAAGGTCGTGTATCCGGTAAAGCCTAGCAAATGGCTTTTTTTAAACCTCCCTGGCAAAGTAGCGTGTTGAAAACAAGAGTGTTTCTGTCAGAGAATGCCGACAAAGCATTCCTCATATATAGCGAAGAGACAAAACTTGGCCTTGTCAGCGCTGACATACAACACTGTGCAGTCAGTTTAAAGTGGTTAAGTGGTTTAGGGTATAAGTCTTGAGACCCAATATAATACTCCATTGAGTGTCATTGAGGAGCAATGTTTTTACACCAGAAAGTTGAAAAAAGCCCTTTTTTGTGGAGAATGGACTCTAAAAGTGAAGCAGCTGAGGATTTATTTTATTTTTTGTCTCTGTGGAGTTCATAAGCTACAGATTAAAAACAAGCTGTTCGACTACACTCAAACACTAAATAAGCTCCAGCCACATGTGGCCCATTTATAATACCTAGTCTAAATGCAAGCCATGTCTCTACACTAATGATAACAATCCGGGATAGATGGAAACGATAATCGTCATGGTTCAACCTGCCACTTTCTCCCCTAATATGTCTTTTAATGCGATCGAAGCCGGTAGTGCTGTCTGACAGGGGAGCCAATAACGTCTGGGAAAACAGGAAGAGTAAAAGGGGGCCACGTTCCGTCTGCTTCATCAGAAACAGCCAGTCAGATGAGATTATGGAGCAATTTACACAGATGGCAGATCCCATCATTCCCCCTGCCTTGTTAGGTAAAGGCGAGTCTGACAGGTTGTGGAGGGGAGGTGGAGGCGATTGATTGTAGCAGGTCTCATCTTGGCACAGATTGTCAATGACTCAGCAGTGGGAATTAGCCAACATTTTACAGAGGCATTTGCACTTCAGAAGGAAGGAGCAAATATCTGGGTAACTTGTGAAGGGAGAAGAAACCAGCAGGAATGTCTGTGTCGCCCGCTAAATGTTCACAGCCTCGCAAACACTCTCTGTGAGAGCGTAAAGTGGCTGAATGCATATAGATTTACACTGAAATACAACTCTCGGTTGCCCTCATATCCTAATATAACAACACACAATATTTGCATAACAGTGCAGATCTGGTAAGCTCCAACCCAGATATCTGATGTTCCCTCTCCGGCTCTCGGCCCTGCAACAGATAATTAATAATGCATGTATGGCAGTCTGGGGAGAACTCCACACTCTATTAAGACCGAGCAGGCGACAGCTATTCATAGTTTTAATGATGAGCGGGAGGGACAGGTGAACGCCGCGGATAAGCCGTCCCGTGGAGAATCCGTCCCTCGTTGAAACGTGCTACAGAATGAAAACGGCGTTACACAGAACATCTCTGCGAT
This sequence comes from Anoplopoma fimbria, assembly GCF_027596085.1. NCBI lineage: Eukaryota > Metazoa > Chordata > Actinopteri > Perciformes > Anoplopomatidae > Anoplopoma > Anoplopoma fimbria. The sequence continues at coordinate 22,625,246 of NC_072451.1, read as the reverse complement.
GACGCCAGTTCTGCTCTTCAGACTTATCGGGCTTTCATCTCTCAGTTTGCCACTTCTCTTTTTTTTAAATCTCATTATATTTTGCATCTGCAGGCCATCCATCCAGTGAGGATGTTGTAATGTGTTGGCCATCCGAGGATGAGCAGGCCCCATTTTTACTGTCTAGATACAATTGTGATATCACTATGTGGAATTGTTTTGGATTGTTCCTCTGTGTGTTTGGTCACATGAGCCTGTTAATACAAATCACTTATTAAGATGGAGCTTAAACCATCCCCTTCATTTTCAAATTCTTGTTTCTGTCTTTTAGTTTGAGTTTGATTTACTCACTTTCATGGTAAGTTACTGCCATAAGCAGATGAAAGATGAAATTAAATGATAAAAGAATTGCTTGATACCATGTCCATCACGCTTGCAGCAATATTCAAAAAGGGGAACTTCTTCTATTACTGCATAATAATAATAATAATAATAATAATAATAATAATAATAATAATAATAATAATAATAATAATAATAATAATAATAATAATAATAATAATCAATCCTTTATTAGTCCCACAATGGGGAAATTATTTCTCTGCATTTAACCCATCCCGGAGGAGCGTGTCAACAGCTGTATGAAGTCTTTTGTGGTTCCAGCAGGAAGTGATGTCACTTGGGGCAGCATCAGTTGGGTCGGAAGACTACAAGTTTGGAAATAAATTTAAAAAAAGAAGTGATCTAAATAGACAATTGTAGTCCACTACTGAGCCCGGCAGCTCAAAGCTACATTAGCCGCTACTAGCATAACACATCTATATCTCTAATCGAACAGTGCTGCTTTAGTTGCATTTTGGGTAATGTAGGTGGCAGGTTATTGTAATAGAGGCTACCCTGCCCGTGATTTGGTGATGGTCTTTTATTTAAATACTATTGCAGGGCCCTAATGAGTGCATGCCTTGTTGCTTGGCTCCCTGTATTACTACTAACAGCGTTGCCGGGGTTGTGGCCGTTCGCTACACATGGCCATTTGGACCATTTGCCACTTCGGAGCGGGCAGATTTCTTGGCTCATGGACTTGCGGCAGGGAAGTGAAGAAGAGTTTTTTTGTATCCAGCGTCCAGCAGCAAGTGAACTGCAGTCAATGAGTCGCGGCCTGTAAAGTCTGCATAGCCCTGAAGCCACGGCCCCGCTACTGCACAGAGCACTGTTCATTTCTTTATTCAAAGTTTTAGGGTCCCAAGAATTACACCCAACAAGGGTGAAGTAGATCAGATGAGCCGTTCTCAAGATATGTGAACTTCATTTATTATTAATTTATATTCTGATATACAGTTTAGAATCTGCACTTTTATTATTTCAATAAAGGGTCAGGGTTATATTACAGTCTTGGTCCCATAAAGACCAGTTTCATTAGGGTTACTACATATATGTAAATCAAAAGCATTCAGTCACAGTAAATTGAATAAATGAGCTATGAGACGACATAAACATGGGCTCTTGTACATTATGGAATGCAGTTTTTACTCTATCAGTAATATGCTAAAAGATTAATTGAATCATCCCAAAAGTAATGTGCAGACTATGAATGATGAAAATAATTGTTAGTTGCAACCCCTTATCAGTAAAGAGATTAATACAAAAACATTAATTTGATGATTGTGCAGATTCTAATTTTGTTGTTCTAGAAGGTCTATCAAAGTGTATTTACATATTCTTTTAGCATCAGTGAAAAAGAGACAGATTTTTATAGTTTAATCAATCATGTCTGTCTGATGCCCAATTTGTTTAATAAGGTCAGAATCTGCAGCAATACTGATCCAGTGTATTGGATTGGGGCGCCATTAATATTAGTGAGAGGCAGGACAGGATAGATTAAAAAAAACAAAAAAAACAAAAAAAAAAACTTAAATCAATCAACCTTGTGTGCAGCATTACTGAAAGTGTTGGAGAGAAAATATGAACACAGAAAAAGACACAGACGCATAAATCTACTCATCCTCACTCAGCAGGGGACGTCTTGATTGTACAAGCTGAATATTCAGCAACCCAGATATTTCATTAATAAGGCCTTACACACATAACACAGCTGTGTGCCTCTTCTTATTTGTATTCTGTATAAATTAACTTTGAAGTTGAATTTCAGGGCTTTTGGCAAAGCTGCTCACACCATACAGCACAGTGAGGAAAGGAAAGGAGACGCATGCAAAGACAAGGACAAGGATAAAGACAAAGAGAGAGAGAGAGAGAGAGAGAGAGAATGAGGCAGAGACGAATAGAAAAGAGGCAGAGAAGTCTGAGAAGGAGAGAGGAGGGAAAGTGTAGGAGCATCACATTAACAGCTGATCCCTGAGGACGCCTGGTGTTACAGGAAAACAAGATAAAGGGGGAGCTTCAAGCCGACTCTAAAACTAACAGGAGCAAAGTTGAACCAGAGGCTGAGGAAGAAGAAGGGCAGCGCCGCTCGACCACCTAATTTCCTCCTTTATCCCTCCGTGCTCTGACGAAATTGGTTGTAAAAAATGCTGCAGGCGTGCTTTCTTCTCCTTTTTTTTTTTGGTAAGGGCTTATGATCCACAAGCCGGGGCTTTAAATATTCCTGTGTTGCAATGAAAATTAAATCATCTCTTTCATTTCACCCCCTCCCTCCACACTTCCTCCTCCTTTGATAGCACCTTATTTCAGAAGCCGGCGGAGGATTCTCTCCTTTTAGGCGCTCATCCAATGGGGTTTGTCAAACACGCGAGGGATTTGAATATCACAAAGGAGACTCGACACGCAAATAAATAAGTTGTTTACAGATATTGATCCAGAAGGAGCTGGATGAGAGTACGGTCATTATAAGTTATCGTCACGAGTGAGGTTTATTAGCCGCTAGCCTGTTTCCATCTGTCAGAAGAGGAGCTTAATGGTGTCGTAGAGAAAAAGAAAACTCTGCTCACTGAAGAAGAGAGGAAACTGACACCTGCTGTCACGTGTTTACAACCACAGGCTCCATTATCTGCGAAAAAAACAACGAAAAAAGAAAAAAAAACACACAGGCTTTGTCTATGTACGGCAATTTGTTAGCCCCAGAGTCTAAATTTGATCTTGTAGCTTTTATATCATTAAAATAGAGTGGCGAATGAAAAAATGATTATTTCTGAGACCACATAGAAGGAAAACGTCACATCAGCACAGCACTCAGGATCGATGTCCTCTCTGAGCATCTCTGCAGAACTGTTTGCTGACACACATCTGATTTATCGCTTCAACTAAATAATAACTCATCATCCATCAGTCAGAGCTCCACTGGTCCCCGTCAGTTCGCTCAATATAATCTGACCTGCAGGGTTTCAGTGACACATGATGTTTGAAGGCCACTTCTTTCAGTTTAGTGAACTGACACTTCTGCCCAACAGGGAAACAGGGAGACGGGAGGCTGTGAGGAGGAGAAAGTGCGTCTGTGTGAAGAGTGAGGGGAGGGCAGATAGTGGAGAGGCCAGCTGAGGGGAGTGATGGGTGGTGTTGGAGCGGGGTGTTCTCCTAGAACGGCCTCCAATTACACCCAGGGTGTGAAACCGTCCATAACACCCTGATTAGCCTCTCTGTCATCCTGCTACAGCAGCGAACCTCTCGATGGCTGCTATTGCTGCTGTGCGCGCCACTTTTGCAGGGAACAAATTCCCTGTCAGATGAAGTGTGCGCCAGGGGCCGTATATCCTCGGCCCCAATCAAAGCGTGCTCCTAACAACACAGCATCAGCCCTGTATGACCATTAGCTCTGAGCCTCCCTTCCTCCCACAACAGATCCATCCCCGACACCTACGCCCCGTCTCCGCTGTGGGCTGCCCTCCATTAGCGGCTCAAATGGCACGTTCCAGAGAGTGACGGAGCAGACAGGTCCAAGCGTTAGACGCTGCCGGCTGCTTATGGTAGCAGATGCCAACGTGCGGAGTGAAAGCCAATGACTCATGCACCCTTTATACCTCTCAAGGAAGCTAAAAACAGAGATGTGAGGTGTCAGGGAGAGTTCAAAGGGAATCTGAGAGGAAAGAACAACGAGAGGAAGGAGAAGATCACACATTGAGGATGTTGAGGTTTGCAACTGGAGCTGTAGAAAAGACGCGGGGCTCAGTCTGGTTGAATGCTAGCGATGTGTCACCAATTAGATCAAGTGGAAGCAACCATTTAGTGTCGCAGCCATTTGAGCGAGTCACAGAGACCAGTGGACACACACTTGACCAATGTGTAGGAGGGAAAGGAGTCATGCTTGGATCGTCTTTAAAGTACAAACACAACTGCAGCTCACGGTCTTATCGCTGACAGGATAAGTCACCGTCCAATCAAAGCCCATGCGGTGTGCGCATGAGGACAGACTAGCAATGACTGACCGGTGTCCTTTCAAGAGCAAATTCCTACCCAGGTCCCTCAGTGGCTGAGGGTGAGGGGTGGGCTCGAGGCAGCGAGAGCCTGGCATGACAATCAAAGTCAAATCCAAAGCCAAAGCCCCGGAGCGACAGGCTGCGGTGACAAATGAATGCTTAAAAGTCTTGCGTCAGCTCTGCAAAAACACTTGGACAATGAAGTGCATGCATCTCTTTTCCTTCATCCATCTCTTTTTTCTCAGCTCATCACAGAGCCGCCTGTGTCTGGAACTAAATATCACCACGCAACAGATGGAAATTGAATTCCTTTAATCAGGCTGAATAACGGCCAGCAGATAAAAAGCGATGCTGCCGAGGGGGGAACAGTCTCTGAATATCTGTCTGCCGGGTGACACACAGCCCTGGAACGACCTGCAGGGCACAGAGGTGAAGAGGTTGCTTGCTACAGTTACAAAAGGCCCTGAGGTGACAGTTTTATAAGCAACGTTTCCATTTATGCAGCTCCTGACATGCCAGCGTTAACCTGCTACCTTTGGCTGCAAGTTCTGTTATCAAAAGATTTTTGAGCACCAAAAAAATGGTAGAAATGCTGAGATTCCTTCAATAAATAAAAACTGTTTTTTTATTCTTGTTTACGAATAATTTCCCTGAGGAAATAAGTTCAGCATGGCTTGAATCTATGAAAGCAGGTAGCAGGGACAGATGTTACACAAATAACGACGCACTCAACTGTGTAATGAACACGCTTTCAGCCAGAAAACTCAGGAATCATAAAAAGTAATGTTTCAACCCCACAACTGAGAGTGATTGGGTTGGTATCAACAAATTATTACCCACAATACATCGCTCTGGGATTTTGTATTATCTTTTATATAAGATTTACTCAGCTTGCCGTTTTGTGAAGGGATGTGACGCAGGGGTGGGAAACGATTTCGATTCACTGTGACTATCTGCTATGTTTTAAAAACATATTTGTGATGATTCATAATTAAAAACAGATGAATTCACATCCATTATCTTTTAATAACTCAATATAAGTAACGAAAATAATTATTGTGTCAGCTGGAGGGTTACATTTCTTGGCATTGCAAAGAGAACCAACAGGAAGCAGCAACATCCTCGTAGTAAAAAAAAAGAAAACTGAATTCTGGTCCGATTGTTTCCATGATCGGCTGCTCAATTTCAGCTGACCAAAACGCTGCTATTATTTTGACTAGTTAAGAACGTAAGAAGACGCACACTTGTGTATTACGGCTGTTGCGTTCAGGGTCAGCAGTTAGGAATGGACAGCCCGGTATCACAAAATTGTTACTATTGATCATAGCGATGAGAATTAAGTTTAAACCTTCTGATTATTGAGATTTCTGCATTGAGTCATTCTTTTTCAAGAGAGAATCGCGATGCATCTCAGAATCGATTTTCTCCCCCACCCCTACGTTTAATCTGACAGTTTTGAGCTCATCCCACAAGTCGGCTTTCAGTTCTTCTTAGGAACCAGAAAATCCCTCTGGTTAGGGCCTTTTGGGTGCCGGTTAATAGGACACACTGATCAAATTGTCTCAACTGGTTTAGAAGATCTAATTACAGTTGAATCAAATTCAGGTATCAGTCTCCCGTTTGACGTCAGTGAATCATTACGCAGGAATGCCAAGTCTCAGACAAGGTGAGCCTCTAAAATGGTCTGAACTGAGTGTGCCTTAATGCCAAACCCTGATGGGGGGGAAGTGGCCCTGAATCCCCGTTCTTGGCTCTTTATTATTCCGTCCATCCCTGCACAGTCAGCCTCCGTTACTGTTGACCCAACCAGCAGCAGCGCCGGTGAGCAGCCGGAGAGAAATACCGTCGGAATAATGGATTAGGCCCACAGCAGGACACAAAGCTGCATCGCGGCATGATTGTAATGCAGGAGACTTCTCCGGGACACAGTGAGGCAACGATTAGTTTGGAAGCAAATCACAGCTTGTCTGCCCTGCGGGGGGGGCGTCTAATGGGGGAAATGATTCAACATGCGTGTCAGGCAATAGGCTCCCACGCTGTGAGGAGAGGGCGCCGGTCATTCCAACCCGCATTAAGTTTAACATGAACATAAGAAAACATGGTGTCTTCTGTTTCTAGCATGTGATAATCATTCATGGAGGTTTGATTTTGTTGTGCTGTTTTTTTGTTGTTTTTTTATTGTTGCACAGATGGACCTTCAGCAGGCGTACCTGGTAATGAGACCGGCCCTGTGGCTCTCTGACAGCATCGGGCCTGTAAAAGCCTCAGTCACAACTATTTGGCTATGCAGCACATAATTCAGAGCTCCAGTATACAGACGTCTGCTCAGTCCACTCATCCATCAGAGCGCTTTTTGCCAAGTCAACAGATTCTCGTGGTGGTGGGCAGTCGGGGGAAAGGCCTCTCAGTTTGTGTTTCAGCATCGGGAGTGTGTCGGCGTGTGTGTGTGTGTATGTTGTGTGCGTGTGTGTGTGTTCAGCCTGAGAGTCTGGATTTCCACTGTGTGTAAAGTATAGCCCTTTACAGCAGCAGTAAACATGCCACAGGCCAATATAGTCATCTATACCCCCACCAGGACACCTGATTGTTCCAACATGTGAAACCTTAACTGGGATACTTTATTCATTAAGTTTACTTTTGACTATTTTATTCACAATCTAGCCTGGAAACGGGTCTGTCTACTCGCTTACCTGTAAGGCCCAGGAAAACAAACATGGAATACAAAGAAAAATATCCACATTTAAGAAGCACAAACTGGTGAATTGTTGTAATTTTTCTTGAAAAATGACTAAAAGATTACTTGATTATCCAAAGTGTTTCAGATTATTTTAGATTACATTAAAGAAAACCTTAGACATTACCTCAACTTTTAGGTAATTTTAATGGCAACTTTTCACTATTTTCTGATGTTTTGTCTACAGTCTACCACTGAACCGTTATCACTCATACCTAACACAAGAAAACTCAGCAAATTCTCACATTTGAGACTCTGGACTCATCAAACAATAAAATCAATAATCAAATGAGTCAATTTTCTATCATTGACTTGAATTCAGTAGCTTTTGGTTTTGGACAACTGCTCAGAAATAAAACTTACAGTGTATGAAGACGTCAAAAACAGCTCTGGGACAACTCTGACTCCACAAACATATCAATGTGTGTACGCAGTCGTGATTCACACACACACACACACACACACACACACACACACACACACACACACACACACACACACACACACACACACACACACACACACACACACACACACACACACACACACACACACACACACACACACACATGTTTTCACTTATTTGGACCTCTTCTCTGTACAGACTGTGATTTACTGAAAGCTCCTTGACTCTCCTGTTAGTTTTGTTGCAGCTTTATCAATAAAATATAGAGTCTGGTGACCTCATATTTAGTAGAGTAGATACACCCAACATCACCTGAGCGCAGGTGCCTGTCGCAATAATTACATAATTGCCTGATCACGATAGTTTGAGGTAACCACGATCTTTTTGCATAATCGTTATATTCCAAAATCAGGTGAATGTATTGCCAATGTTTTCAACAGAAAGGGTATTAGGTGTGTTTCCATCAGCTAGGTTGAGTCAAATAAACTGTCTACCTCAGCAAAAGGTTATAATGCAGGGAAAAAAAACATGGGGGGGAAAAAAAAGAGCTGTTGGACAATTTATTCTGTTCCAGCCCACATGAGGCCCCTGTGTGTTGCTAACAAAGCAAGATGATGACAGAGGTGCCGATAACGCAACTATTGATTAATAGCGGAGAATTTATGCTGTAGTTGTAACTTCTAATCAGCTTTTCTTACTATTACATTTAATTATTTACACCTCTGCTTTTCCTGCTGAGGCAACTCAAAATATCTTCACTGAAAAAGGCCCTTCAGTTAAAATGAAATAAGCCTTTTTCAATGTTAATAGCACAGGTTTTACCAATACAATTAATGATTTCTCTGTTCCATTAATCGCCCCTGAAAGAAATTTGAATGAACCAGCATGCGCAATAAAAAAGGACCCTGGAAGTGCCTCACCTTAATGGAATTCACTGCAGCCATTTTTAATGTTATTGATTGCACCTATGCTTTTCCTGCTGCTTCAACGTGTCAAAATGTCTGTCCTGAAAATGGTCCGTTAGCTGCCTCTCTTCAGTGCCAGGCTCCCACTGTCATCAAATGATACAAGAAGTGGTGTTTGAACCCCTGGGGTACGCTAGCTGCACCCTCAGATTGTCTGCACCGCTCTGCTGTTCCTTAAAAAGAATCCCCACAGCGGGGGCACCACAGAGATAATCCTGCAATGTCCCAGATCTTTATTGGGGGTGAGCCCCTGATGGGAGCTCACAATGAGATTTGAACGCAGCGCCGGCCACGTTTCAATCACAGGACAGAGTTTGCTAAAGGGGCAGGAGAGGATTTTCAGCAGGGTGGCCTCCCCATGTGTGCAGAATATCATTAAAACTTACTCTGAGCAAATGGAGGTTTCCTGCAATATACTGTAAAATGTCCACTGCCCATCACATCTTTTAGGCTGACTCCAGAACCACCAGCTACAATATTAATGTCACATATTTCAAATTTAACTGCTGGTTTCTTATCTCAAAAATGTACCAATTTATCAGTTATTCAGTGCCAACTCATTTGAAAGTCTGTTAAGCGATAATGGTATTTTTCAGGGAGAATTGACAAACATGCTCCAGTTGCATCTTCTCAAATGTAAGAATTTGCCTTTTATCTCTATCTTTATTTTCTATCATTGTAAACTGAATGAGTTTTGGACTGCTGGTTGTACAAAAAAAAAAAAAAAAAAAAAAGATATCATAGGGGGGTTTTACAAAACTGAGATGGGCCATTTCCAAACCACAAGATTGATCACAGTCAGAATTGTCAGATTTACCTAGAATGTCAATAATCTAAATATCTCAAGTTTACAAAACACACACCCACTGTCACAGGGCAACAGGCTGAAGAGAGCAACACCTCCTCAATCTCACACTGCATTGCACAGATGGATGAGAGGTACTATCTGTAGGCATTCAAATTATTATATTCCTTTATTGATCCCCATGGGGGAAATTCAAGTGTTGCAGCAGCTCAACTACACAGACACAGACAATAAATACACATACTATACAACAAAATAAAAAAAATAGAACAGGAATAAAAATGTACAGGTACTCAAAATGGTAATGCTCCCTGATCACTAAACATGTCATGACTGTGTCATTGCCTGAACCATACGATGAAGCACTTGTGGTGGGTTTAGTGCTGCTCTCTCAGCACACTGACCCAAATGCACATCAATGGTAATGCACATATGCACAGTGACCAAATAAAGATACCTCCAAACCCAGCCTGCGGTGTTCCTAGAGTGAAGGTGGATGTTATCGGGCTGCAGACCCGCAAACTTACCGAGCTTCCCCCGGGACTCCTCCAGCTTCTGGATCTGGTTCTCCAGGAAGAACATGGCCACTGCGAACGCCAGCAGCGCCAACAGCTGCAACTTGGGCGGCATCATGACTCTGAGCAGCCCCATCAAATCATCCAGAGAGTTATTTGGTCAGTCCATCGCTCAGAGAAGGAGACACTGAAAACACGCACAGCGACGACGGTGATCACAAAGCGGCGGAGTGTCTGAGCATGGCCCTCCCTCCCTCTCTGTGTCTGTGTGTGTGTGGGGGGGTATCGAACAGGGATCAAATCCTCTGGTTACCTCAAACGCGATGTGTTCATGCTCGGCTCGGTTATTTCATCAAGTCAAATCCCAACAGAGGGAGCACGGTAAAGCCCCCGGTGATGTATCCAGAGTGCGGTGTGGTCTCTACGGTCAGTAGGAGTGTTTTGGTACCAGCCGCTGTCGCCTGCGTCCCCCATGTAGAGCTGCCCTGTCCCATCCAGTGTGTGTCCACCACCGCACCACGGACACACTGTTACTACCACTCAGTCCATTGGATGTATCAACAGTCCACCACACAGCTGAGGGTTTCTATTCGTTGACTATCTCTGTCTGTTCAAACAGGATTGGACAATTTTCAAAAACGTGCCTGAACTCGGGCAGCAGGTGTCGCTGTTTCCTTTTGGAGCCTGATAAAAAAAAGAGACGAAGAAGACGCTTAGAGGCGACCTTAACAGATGCCAAAACGCAAGAAACATAGAATACACGTAATTCTCCTTAATTACTCAAATATTTATACAAATGTTTATACAACTCAAATGAACGATGTGATGTCAACAAGCGACGAACAATATGAAAAATAAAGATGTAGTCAGTTATGAAGTTTAATGATCAGGCGGAGATGGGGCAGCCCCGCCACGGATAAAGGGGTCCTCAGAGTAGTTCATGCTAACAAAGCAGGCTCCAAAATGTCGGGAGAGGTGTATCTCCTGTGGCTCCTCTCGCTTTTACAAACGGTGAGTTTATTAACCGTGAATATGAACGGTTGTCGACGCTGTCGTTAGTGTCTTGTAGTGGTCGTGGCTCTCGTCTGTCCGGTATTAAACGTTGTGATCAGTTTTGTGAGCCGCATCCTGCTGAGCCCGGACCTTCAAAATGACGTGGCTTATCCTCCAACCCGAGAGCCCTGATGTGGATGTGAAGCCTCCTCCGTGTTTATTTGTCAGCTTACTGTTATACAGAAGCTATAAACCGTTTGGTCTGTCTAAACTGGTGTTTTGAAAAAGAAAGGTATTGGTAAACCAAGACTTCCGGGTTTGTAAATTGCGTATCCCCGTCAAAAACCGCTTCCTGCTCAGTAAATGAGACCTTAACCCCTGTAACTAGCTAGTCAAAATGATGGACGAGGAGAGAGTACATAACACAGGATGCTTAAGATATTCCCACACAGACGCAGCTAAATACGGCTTTTAATGAGGGGATCTAACTTGAGAGTACACTGGTTTCCTGACTCCTGAAAGCGAAAACAGAATCATAAAAATCTGCCTGGTAGTCATAGTTATCTTGCCTGTCAAAGAATAACTCACCAAACAAAGTCCTCTGTTATTTACTATGACATCAGGACTGTTTCACTACAGTATGACGTCTGATCTGTAGCAGCAGGAGGAACATCCTGTTAATTAACCTGCCTGTCGATCCACATTCCTACCAGACACCCAAACCTGTTGTGTGTAACAATGTTGCTGTAATTATTCATCAAGTCAACCAAACTTTAATTGAGTCAAATGACTGTATTTTATAAGTCATTTTAGTCCTCGTCACGTGAAAATGCTTATCATTTGCTGATTACATTTTCTTTCCAAATCAAAAATCCAATTAATAGATGATATTTTAGTTTTAGCAACACTCTCCTATAGGATAATAATTCATTATTGATCTATTGATTCAACAATACACTGAACTTGTCATTGTAATTTAGAGTTATTCAAAGAACTACATACAAGTTGCATCACAAAGTTCTCATCTGTTTATTTCAGGATTTTATTGCACTTCTAAAGCAAACAAATAATCACAATCTCAATTAACTTCAGCTTGTTTTTTTCCCTAATCAGTAACACAATGTTGTTGTTTTTTATCCTCGCACATCTGTCCTTGAGAAAGGAAGAACTTTATTAAAACTTGGCCTTTCATGTGTCCTCTCTGTGTGACACCAATCTCCTCCTTCCTCTCTCCAGCTGTCGGCGTATGGTGCCGATCTGTCGTCTGAGGCATGCAGAGAGCTGGGCTTCTCCAGCAACCTGCTGTGCAGCTCCTGTGACCTGCTCGGGGAGTTCAGCCTCACCAAGCTGCAGCCCGACTGCCGGCAGTGCTGCCAGCAGGAGGCCCAGATGGAAGCGCGCAAGGTAAAGGGAACAACAGAGCTCCAGAGGAATAGGCAAACATAAAGTAATTGACTGTCTAGATCCAGTCTCAGTCAGGGGGAGTTTGTTACAAAGACTTTATAAAAGGAGATTCAGTGATAATAGACAAAGTGTAACCAATGTGCATGCAGTAAAAATCTTACATGAAAGGCCCTTATTTACATTACATTACATTACAGTCATTTAGCAGACGCTTTTATCCAAAGCAACTTACAGGAAGTGTATTCAACATAGGTATTCAAGAGAACTACTAGTCACCAGAAGTCATAAGTGCATCTCCTTTCTTAAACAAGCATCTCAAAGCTATTTGTTATCGTGTTCTGCCTTGACTCTGACTTGCCAAATTTAATGATGCCCAACAGATACATATTTATTGTGCGGTCTTGAGCTGATCTGCATGCTTTCTCTAGTTTACTGAGCTTCACAGACGACAGATTCCTCAGTGGATAGTAGAAGCACTCAGAAGACCTCCGTGTCAATATGTGTCACGTTTATTGACAGGATCACAACCTCCGGCATTTGAGCTGCGACTAAAAACAACCTAGTTTTAGCCTCACTGGGTCTGTTTACGCTGTTTGCAGCTGTGCATCAGATGCCACACACAAACTCTGTCAGTAGCTTCCTGTCTCAAATCCTTCTCTCTGATGTTCAGAGTCAAGCCTCTTTAACCCTAGCTTGACACTCCCCATGGGGTAGAAATATCAAGTTTTGCACCAACAAGCTCTCTGTAACCAGTGAGGAGGTGTAACTGTGTTCTCATAACTCCGGTGATTACAACAAATTCGAAAGGACTCCCTGCTTAGCTCTGATGGATAAACTTAGTCAAGTGATTGAGGAAAAACAATGTAACTCTTCTTTGATTAAGCAAAGTCCCTGGAGCGTGTGTGGTATCCTAGCAACAGCACCTTGGGAAAGTGTAGTGCACACCTCATTACACCTCTTGATGATAACTCTGTTTCAGACGGACACTAAGAGGAAAGATTATTCCTCTTCCTCCTCACGATTTGAGTGAAATGGCACAAAGTGGAGCAATCTGCCGTCTCCAGCTGCACGCTGAGGGTACCAGTAGAAATGACAGTGTCACTAAGCACATCTTCTCCTCAGACAGCAACAATTATCTGCCTTTAAAATACTTCAAGTTTCGCAGTTGACATCAGTGCCGTGTCATTAAACCCTCCAAGGAACGGCTTATTGCGCAGCCTTGTCAATTAGTAAGATTCAGTGGGCATGGATGGCATTTCGGTTACTCATTTTCAACTGTGTGCTTACTTCTCTGCAGAGCGTCCGGCACGTAGCTGCACCTCAGCCACTAAACAGTATATTCCATCTTTGTTGATGCTCTGATGAAGTCTACAAGGCCGAAACGTTAGCATGTTTGTATTACATGTATGTTTGTACGGCCAGAATAAATTGGTAAAATTGAAATTAGTTAACTTTGACCTGAAGACCTGTGTATGAGTGCTACCTTTTCACCGTTGGGTATTCACAATTGGAACTTGATGAACTACGTTTCAGCACCAGAAACAAATACTTTTGCAAGGTGCATCCTCTCAAAGGGCAAAACATTACACAGTGTGTCTCTGTAGGGAAGTAAAACCTTCCTGAGAAGGTCACTACATTGCACAGTTGATGACAAAGCACTAGATGCCTTTTAATCCATAGAGGATGTGTTTGCCAATATTTTGTGTTTTTCTTGTTGTCAATAAATCCCATGAAAAGACTGAAACTAACAATGAACTGATGATCCCTCTTGGCATTGTCTGTGTAGCTCAGCACAACAGCTCTGCAGCTGAAAACGGTCCCCAACAAATGCACCATTTCCTCCTGTTTGAGCACGTTTGCTGAAAGCTGCAGGGCCCAGCTGTTTTAGGAAATAATGTAGCCTTGTTTAAAGATGGAACTCTATATTTGTGACCCGTTTTTAAAGATTATGTCTTGAGTAGGAACTAGTGGGTTTGGACCCGTGGGCCGCCCACAGGAAGTGTTAGTTAAGGTGTTTTCATGACGACAGTAACAAAATATATAATATTGCAAGCCTTATCCTTTAATCTTGACTTTCACCAAAAATGTTGGTTTACATGTTATGATGCTTACAAAATAATGAAGTAATCTTTTTGAAGAACAAGGGATTGATGATCCAGAATAATCCCCAGTTAAGGAAGAGAAAATGTTTTGGCAGTGAATGTCTTCATTGTGGTTATGGATATCTCATATTGGACAGAAGCATATCAACATATCAGCTTTACTTGTTAACCTTTATTCATATCTGTTGGTAAATTATTTATTGACAGTACAGCCTGCAAGTTTGTTTTTAGAGGTAAGATAAAGAGAATACATGGATCGAGGTGTTGAGAAAGTTTTACTTTTCATGTTTTCTTTTGCATCCAAAGTCACTGGTAGACGGGCTGACTGTCTAATTAAGAGCATTTTAAAAATGTAAAAATGCTCCGAGGCGTCCAGTTAGAGCGGCCTATCATTTGTTTCTAGTTTCCTGCTCTCAACAGGGTCGTGACTTGTCTCTGATCTGCGATGTGTGTTAAAATGAAAGCACGGAAAATTTAATTTCAGAAGTGCTGGATTGTTTACAGAAAGACTCTTAGGATCTTAGCTTTGCATGGGTAATTTAATTTCCAGCATGAAGCAGCCAACCAGGCCATTTACCACTCTCCTCCCTAAAATGGCAAACAGAGCATGGTCTTGAAATACTGCTGTGACACTCCAATTTCCTCTAACTTATCGTGTGTTGGTGCTGGAGGTTTGATTACAAGTGAGCCCTGCACAAACGGCCATCCATCAACCCTGCTCCATATGCACAGCCTCACAGTTTAATGACCCCCAAGGAGTCGCCCGGACACGTTTATGAATCAGTGTGCCTGAATCAAATTACTCCTCCAGGCCAGGAGTCCAACCACCAGCAGGGCCGAGCACTGCTTTGTCTCCGTGTGCGGGCATTGATGAGTGGGGGGAAAAAACCTCCTCGTGGACTCCCTGACGTTGTGTCTCTCTTTCCACAGCTCTATCCTGGGGCCATCCTCGAGGTGTGTGGATGAAAACTGGGGAGGTTCCCCCAAGTCCAAGGTGAGTTCTCAGTTGGGACTTGATTATACTCTGATATTTATTACCTTGTTTTTAAAAGTCGCAGCTCTTTCCTTCGTGGGATTTGTGTGATTCTGTGTCTTGATCAATGGTGATGCGTGTGGACCATGTCCTCTTGAAATCACTTTTTTTTGCAGTAGGTGGTCTAAAAAAATGCCTAGGGGACGATTTTCAAACAAGCTTTTGAAGTTGTTTTTATCCCCTTTGTCTCTAGAGTAGACCTCCCATCTCTGCTCAGTGTAACATTTGGTTAATTCAGTGTCGGGTTACGTTGACAGAGTTACTGCTGCTCGCCTCAGTATGGGGGTAGACGTCTGGAGCCCGGTGTGCCATATGGCTGCCGTTTGTTTACTTCAGCTGTAGCCATCCTGTGTTCTCAACTGTCCCCGCCGCTGTTAACGCCGCATTCCCGGGAGGTTTAACAGTTGTCACTAATTACAGACCTCGGTACTAAAATGGAAAGGCTAATTCACTGATTCAGTCCATGACATTTTACTCACTGGTGTTTTTTTTATCTCCTCAGCTTTTGTCAGGAGTGACAAGCCGAAGATGTTTAAGGGCCTTCAGATCAAGGTAAGGAGGATGAATTGTGTCCCAGCAAATTGATATAATCTCTCATTACACACACATTAAGCTTCATCGGGAAAAAAACAAAGTGAAACCATATTATGTTAATCAGATGACTCTCAAACATTTGACTGTCTTTCATTAGTATTGAGGGAAAACCTGCGGTCCTAACAACCCTCCTGTTTTTCTCTCTTTCCCACTCACCCCCTCCCACACTGCAGTACGTGAGAGGCTCTGATCCGGTACTTAAGCTTTTGGACGATAACGGGAACATCGCTGAAGAACTCAGCATCCTCAAGTGGAACACAGACAGCGTGGAGGAGTTCCTCAGTGAGAAATTAGACCGGATATAAACATGTGTATGTTTATGTTTTTGTTTTTGTTTTTAGTCTTTAGTTAAAGGGTCTTTTCTCCCAAATTACAATACCTCTAGTTGTATGTAGCCATGCAGATATTTTCGGTTTTATGTGCCTGAGATATCTGTGTCCGCCTTCAGGTAAATGGAGTTTTGTTTGTGGTCCTCTCAGCTCTGAAAGATTACATTTAAAACAACTTGTCTATCTAGAACCTGTGTTACTGTAGATAAACCACCTAATTCACTGTCAATGGTTTTATTGGAAATGCTGAAGAAATAGTCCCAATGAAAATAGAGCCCCACAAACAAAAATTCTCTTGGCTCCATTGTAATAGGTTGTAGCAGAAATCTCAAGAGATATTTCTTTAAAACGATAACGAATCAAAACTATCTGCATGGATACGGACAACTACGAGCTACTGAGAAAATACTTTTTTATCATTTCGGTGAACCGAACCCTTAGGTTAATTACCAATTTGTACACAGCTCGGCCTTGAAAGATGGTTGTTAAATCACTATATGACTGTTTTTGTATGTGAAAATCCTCAATTTCTTGTCTGGATTTTACCAAATAACTCCTGTGTGGGTGTGAAAGACATCATCACAGAGCCCCGATGGGCAGCACACTCGAAATAATGAATAACATTACAGAGTAATCATGGCTCAAAGTGGGTCCATTAGGTTTGAAAAACAATAATGCACATCATGAACTGTTTCGTTGTCTACCTGTGGGTGTTTACGATCCCCTTCTGTTAGTCTGATAATCGTGTCTGATACTTTTTTTTTTTTTTTTTTTTTTTTTTTTATAACGCTCAACATTGTGACTGACAGGTCTTTTGTGTAAGAATGAATCCTAGTTGCTCTCCAAATGCAGATGTCTTTGCTGAAGCACATGTTAGTGAAGACCTCACAGTAAACCAGTGTTGGGTTGTGAGGTCTGATGTAAATTGGTGTTTTTCGGCATCTTCTGCTTTGAAGAGAAACTGGATTTATTTTGGATGCTTGTTTTTGAGCAAGTGAGTTGACGGTTTAAATATGCAACAATAAACAAAGCCTCTGATGGTTTTTCTGTCATAAGCTATTTTGTCTAATGGGTGAAAAAAAGTGCATGAAAATAACACAATCCTCTTTGTTACTCTACTGCAGATAATCACACCTCATACTGATTTAAAACCACAGACATGGATTTGCTGACATCTAGTGGTCTAAACAGCATTACAGCTCAGCGTTCGGACAGGTGGACCGCCTGGTATACTAAACGGGTTACAGAACACTTAGTAGGAGGGTTGTTCAAACTTGCCTGAAATTGCTAAATGTATTGCCAAAACTTACACTAAAACATATCTCCAGAACGTATTACACTAATATCTATGTGAGGCTAAAAAGCTTTTTCCTTTTCAAATAGAAAACAAATAATTTAGGCTCACTCCTTTTATTTCTTTACATAATTACAGTTATCTTTGGACAGTAGAGCTGGCCCCTTTATTTCCTTATTAGATATTCTCTGAAAGGGAGAGGAGTGAATACACGTCTTATCCAGTATGGGACAATGCAGCATGAAAGTGCTGGAAAGATTAAGTGTTGTTGGCAGCTGTTTAAATATAGCGATCATATCTGTAATTTGGCTACAGATACAGTAGCTGTACTCTTGAACCAAAGCCCATAGATATATGAATAAAGCTTCCTTGAAATGCATTTACTTATCTTCAGTCCGGCATTAATAAGACATGAACAACATGAGTTTCACGTGTCAATAATCAGGTTTGCGTCTGATCTCATTTACCATTTATATCATTTGAATAATTCAAACCACATATTTCACAAATAAGTGTTTTATTAACATACAAATTAAATGATTTAACAAATTTCAAGTAAAAAAAGCTTCAATTACATACTGAGTTTATAAATATCTAGTAACCATGGAGATGTGCATGTGAAAACTACATATTTTGCCAGAACTCCTTTCTTTTCACACCTGTTAGACTGCTGATACAATGTGAGACATCATTATCTCTCATTATCAGACAGTAAAGACGTAGTATTTAATTTGTATAAGAGGCAACTGAAGAACAAAAACATTCCACAAAAAACAGCACACACCTTAGCAAACACAAATTGTCAGCACAGCTGTGTGTTGAAGTTACACGTAATTCTGGGTTTTCTTGACGCCCTCTGAATGGTGATCACTCAGGTCGGTTTTGGTGTTGGCCTGAGGTTTGTAAGCAACCCCTGGGTAACTGAAAAGCAAGAGGCAACAATTTATGGAGATTAAAACAAGTAAAAAGAGCATAAAATTCAGTCCAAAACAAATCCACAGACATCAGCAGAAGAGCAACTGCAACTCTTTGAGAGGACTCACATGGGTTTTTCGTCTTTCACCATTTCCTTGAAAGCCACGGACTTCAGGATTCCACCGATAACCAGGATGCCTCCTCCTATCCAGGCTACAAACAGTGCAGGCCCAAACGTGTATCTGCAAAGACAGACGAGACATGATGGAAGTCCTGCATGTAAATATGCATCCATGTAATATGGAGAATATCAAAACACAAGCAAAACAATGTATCTTTATGTCCTACCTGGGCATCCCTCCCATTCCTCCTCCCATTCCTCCACCCATTCCTCCTCCCATCATGTTGTCTCCGTATCCGTTTGGGTAGGTGGACATCCTGAAACTGGCCACAATCTGATTGGCGTAGATAGAAGCTCCAGCGATGCCACACACACCTGAGAGATGTGCACATAGATAAAAACTCTGTGATTTATTTACTTCATAGATAAACTATTAATAAATAAAACTCCTTAACAATCAGAGGTGTCACCGAACAAAAAACAAAACCCTCATGTTTTTCATGTTTCTGTTATTTGCCACCATACCGCCGATGATGAACATGATGCCAGCCGTGAGGCTCATCTTTGCCTTGGTGGTGTCTGCCATGCTGTTCATGGAGAGGCAGGTCAGGGAGAAAACTGAGATGAACGCTCCGAGGACTCCCAGCACCACACCCACTATCATCAGGGCCCGCACAGCCTGGAAAGCACCTAGTGGACAGAAAACACAAAGACAGGTTATATTGAGCCTCATATTTTGGTTAGTGGTTGATATGTTAATTGTATCTTATTCTACCAAGACATTCTACATTGCATAATAATCTGCATCACAAGGGACATAAATCATGTGTCTGTCAATAATTTATTGCATTTAGACCTAATATTGCAACACTTACATTCTCATAATCTCACGAAGATAATGATGTGAAACTTGGTGTTTAATCTGATAATGTGACCTGTATCCTCCTACAGTAGGTGTGCTGGAGGAACCTGCCCTTTGCTTGTTGTTTGTTCTGTTTCTGATAACTGTGTTGGCTGTCCATTACATTGACCAGAATAGACTGGTGCTAATGCAAATACTGATAGCAGTGGGCTGGACGCTAACTGTGAGTTAATATGAGGCAGAAACTGAGAGTAAAAAATATTTTAAATGATCATCTTTTTAAATAATAATATCATTTAATTAATTAAATATTTTGAAGGATTACATTATTTGATTTATCCTTTAGGCACCTTAGCAGTTTTATTTTTTGCCCCAAATCGAAGTGTTTTAATCACTTTTATTGAACCATACAATTACCCATTTTGCCTCTCACAATTTCCCTTGAAAGTGTCTTTAAATTCAACAAAATATATAACTTGACTTCATAAATATTTAATTGTACCAGAACTTCATCAGAGCGATTTGGTGAATTTAGGGGAGACTTTTAAACTCAGGAGCAATAATGCAAAGTATTCTTGTACCGGCAGGTTTTAAAACAAACGGCTGCTCATCCCATCATCCTTTTTGTTTTTACATAATATTCTACAAATCCGTGGGGTTACAGAGAAGCAGAGCAAGTAAAACTTTGCATTCTATGTCGCTTACACATGAACCACATGCATCTGAATGAGACGTGACAAACCTCCTGCCTTGTAATTTGAGAAGAACTAGTTAGTTTTTTATTGGCTCTTGACAAGTACTGAGATAACTTCTACGTAACTCTGATAATGGACGGTTTGGTCACAATTTCCTTAAACTTTGTTCCTTACCGTATCATTGATCCTGGGACCAGAGAAAGCTCATTACGTCTTTTAAAAGAGTATTGGGGAGCCCAGACTTATTTTATTTCCTCCCCCAAAAAAACTCAGTAACAATGAAGGCTACTTATTCAAGAAGCGGTTTGTGTTGAATAATTTGAACAGCAATTAACTTAAACTTGTTTGGATGTAAGTCAATGATGTCAGTGAGTGGGGAATCTCAGCACATTAAAATATAGGAGAGCCTTGTCGTACCTGAGAAGCCCAGGAGGCCGTAGAGCGGGCGACACTCGGTGAATCCTGAGGAAGCGGTCTCACAGTCCTGCCACAGACCCTTGTAGGTGTAAACGGACGTCACAACATCCCCCTGTCTGTCCTTGACGCTCCATTTGTTCATGGCAGTTGCTGCAATGAGGGCTGCTGCTCCGACCAAACCCAAAATGAATCCGCCATTCTGCAGAACTGAAGGTGCCATTGTTGTTTCCTCCTTCAGAAGTTAGACAATATAAGGGAGGCACAGTGTGTGTGTGTGTGTGTGTGCGCTCAGGATGGTTTGTGCCCAGTTTAAATAGAGATATACTTGAAGTGTAGCTGCATACGTAAATGCGTTTCAGCAAAGGTGAGCAGGTGTGGGCAGAGAATGAGAATGGGCAAAGTGATTTGTAGTGATTCTGGCATTGGGTGGAGGCGGTTTGGTTTCACCCAGTGGGTGACACAGCAGCATGGGTGGGGCTACACTGGTGATAGGAGCACCTGGCACCAAAGTGAGAACTAACTGTTTGAATGTAAATACGGGAAACTGATTCACGGACTCCGCAGGGCTTTAAGGGCTGTGGCACACGAGGTAGAGCGCTCGTCCCGTAACCACAAGGTTGGTGGTTAGAACCCCTCTTGAGTCAACATGCCGAGGTGTCCTTGAGCAAGACACCTAACCCCAAGTTGCTCCCCAGGCGCTTCTTAGCAGCCCACTGCTCCTCCGGGATGGGTCAAATGCAGATAATTGTAATTTCCCCATTGTGGGACTAATAAAGGCTTAATTATTATTATTATTATTATAAGTAAACCGCCAACTGTTGGTCAGTGAGTGAATTATGCAGCCTGTTGCCACGACAACACCCTCACACACTAAGAAATATGACGCAGCATTGCAGAAAGACAAACATACAAACGCACAGAGATGTGGCAGCACTGAGTGTGCCACTCTATCAGATCTAATGCAACGGACTACCGGAGAGGAAGTAAGACAAACATGGACTTTATCATGGACAGAATGTAAAAGTTCATATCAGGCCTCAGCTGTGAGAAACTAGTGAAGTAAAACCTTTTTCACTTCCACATGAAGGAGAGAGGTCAAGCTCAGCTACAGAGCTGCATCCAGCTGGATCTGTGAATTTTAAATATTAGTTGTTTTGCTCGAAGACACGTCTAATCTTTAAATCTTTCACTTCACTCTAAGAACTTTTTCTTCGCCAGGGTGTCAGGTGAAAACCTTACGACTGGGGGGCATCCATGTGGGGAGGCTGATCATGTCATTATTACGGCCCTGATTTATATCCAGCCAGGATATCTGTTGCATTTCTACTGTGTAAAATCAAACAAAGACAAAAATACCCAAATGACCCAAATAAACTAATGCAGTATCAGTGGTCGGGTCCTTCCTGTTTAATAATTCTGCATTATATAGATTCAGGGCATCATGAATCGACATACACAGAGAATAAAGCCTGGTGGTTTCCGGGTGTAGGAATCATTCCCTCTTACTACCTTTGAAACAAACAGTACCTCATATGATTTCCATGATTCAACTTTTCACCTTATCACTCTGTCAACAACTGGGGAGGAGAGAAGTTTCTATTATTCTCTTATCGTGAGCCTCGCTCTCACAAACTAAGGCACGCAACGAAACTCATACAAAAGTCGGCAAACATGATTGGACGAGGGATTTAAATTTTGTTATGTTGGTCAGTTTGATCAACTTCTGTTTCTTGCGTTAAATAAATACCTCTTTGTCTTTTGTGTAAGCTTTTGTTGTACACCTTATCGGTCTGCTTGTTTAAATAAGAGCGCTTTGGGGGTTAGGAACATGAAAACATACTTCCCCCAGTTATTAGTACAACTGATGCCTGACATATAATGACATCTAACAAAGAAAATAACTCTTGGATAATCAGTAGACGTTAAAAAATACAAGAAAAAATGTAGGGATGGGGATATTCCCAAAAACAAACTGCAATATCAATTAAATGATTCAACTTCACAGCAAAATTGTTAACTGACCAGCAACTATGTTAGTATCCAAAACTGATGTAGCTGCTTATATAAAATGTTTATTAGTTACACATTTATTGTGGAAAGCTCCAAAGAAAAAAAGAAAACCTCAACATTTTAAACAATGTTTTATGGAAAAATGTATTATTTCCACTTCAAACTAAAAAACAAACTTGGTCTTGGGGACAAACAGGTGTGGCGGTCAAAATGTAAGAATGTAGGCCTGGTTAAATTGATATAGAAAAAAAAAAGAAACATTGGCTCTTCCAGGCTTCCTGCCCTCTAATTACCTGAACAGCTTTATGTTTATCTGACTGGGAGTAACATGACCATGGATGTCAGTTCGCCTGTTGATTTTGATCAATAATTTAGAAAATGAAAAGTTAATTTTAAACTGTTTTGATTTATTTGTTTTTGTCAAAAGAGTAACGAAATAGCATTTTTTTTTTTTTACAGTACTGCAAAAACTTTTTTACAATACTGCAAATCTTTAATCTGCATTAACATGAAAGTGTAACAGAGACTTTGGTGCCCAGTAGTTTGCTAAATAAACAGTAACATATGGCATTTTGAAGAGCTATAGTCTAATATCCAGTTTTGCTTTAATATTTCTAGGATGAAAAATGTTTAGCCCAGTTATTTGGCTTTAATCACATTATGGGGGAAGTCCTGTCTGTCACACACTGGAGCTGGGTGAAGTGTACGAGTCCATGCTGCTCTTGGGCATCCCTCCGGGGAAGAGGATGTAGGCTACCTGAGGCTGCAAGCTGGCAGCAGACCAGGCACCACAGTTACACGGAACCACGTATCCCGGGCCGGAGGGTGACGGGTGAGTGTGGGTGTGCTGTCCGTGGCAGGCCAGACCCCCCATCATCCCTCCAGTCTGGTACCCAAACGTGTGCGTCCCGTAGGGCAGCGTGTGCGGATGGACGGCTCCGGAGCTGAACTGCGCCACCGGCTCCAGCAAGGAGAAGGAAGAAGAGGAGGAGACTGGAGAGAGGAAGGCTCTGGTTTTATCCCCGGGGACCAGAAAGGAGTCCATGGAAAACCCCTTCAAGTGCTCCGAGGCGTCCCCGAGTAGAGACGGGTAAACAAAGCGGTCCCTCTTCAGGAGACTCTTGGGTTTACGCCGGGGTCTGTACTTGTAGTCCGGATGCTCCTTCATGTGCTGAGCTCGCAGCCTCTTGGCCTCGTCGATGTACGGACGCTTCTCGGAGTCGGACAGCAGCTTCCACTCCGCGCCGAGCCTCTTGCTGATTTCAGAGTTGTGCATCTTTGGGTTTTCCTGGGCCATTTTCCTCCTCTGGCCTCTGGACCACACCATGAAAGCATTCATGGGTCTTTTGATGTGATCTAAAGGTTTTGCCATGTCAGAAACTTACACATTCATTTATAAAAAAAACACTACTTTAAATGAAGTCACCTCTCCAAGAAGCTCATCCTCGTCTCATGGGTAAAAAAGGAAAAGTTGTAAGAAATGTGTTTTCCAGTCTCTATGGTAAGAAAATACTAGTACTCGTAATTCCAAATTGTCTGAAGCTTTAGCACAAAATGCATAAAGAGCAAAGCCAGAATGGGAGTCACACAGGAGCAAGTTGGAAGGTTGTTATGGATGATGCTGGGCATGGCAGCCACTCATCACCACACCACTGTCACGGCCGGCCAAACCAATGGGAATGAGAGAGAGCACTGTAATCCCCTCACACAAAGTGACTGTACAACACTTCTTAGGGGCTCCCTCCTTCTCCCCCTCCAACAGTTTAGTCTCTCCAAATGTCTCCTGAGGCAAGGGAACCAGTGGAGAGAGTAATCTGCTGCACAACCCACGCAGAAAACTAGGAATTAGAAGATTTGGTGAGAAAGTTAAATATGGAAGATGTTTGCACTTTTGAACCTCATTGCCCTATAATGACCCTGAATTATGAAATCTGTTTATCAGAGGAAAATATCTGTTTACTGGAGTCATTAAACCAGATTTCTTTTTTATTCTAATGTCACAGCTTCCGACACCCCTCACCCACGAAAAGAAAATCTCTAAATTAATAATTGTATTTTTAATGGTCAATTTATTATTTTTTTCAGATCGTTTTATTCTAATGGAGCAATTCCTTCAAAAAACAAACCTCTGGAAAACAACAACAACACTAAATCAAAAATAAAGGTCTCATAGTGAATATTGGGTTACATAGTTATTTTCAAGAAACTTCCAATAATTCTTCCTAGAAAATTACACAAACACACAAAATAACATTTTATCGGTTCATATTCCAACGTGTTATTCTAAATGCAGTTTCAAATCCCTCATCAACCAACAAGGAATAACTATTGGAGGGTTGAATCCCGAATTCTGGTGTAATATTGGGCTGAAAAGTTGTGGAATCAGGCTGGAATCTACACGTTTAATTGCAGAATGTGAAGTTGCTAAAACTGTCAAATTACATAGGACATGACAATATGACCCTGCATTAACCATTATTAATTGAAACATGGCATCGGTTAGAGGATGGAGACGCTAAAACTTGCCTCTATCTTTTGTAACAAAATCACTCCAAATATTTGTATTCCTACTTCTTAAACCGTGTCCTCAAAACTACTTAAACCATTCACACTCATTTAAATTCTTTCCCATCACGCCATGCAGGTTTCTTATATATCAATATGTGTACAAACAGCTCACCCCTTCCTCCCCCTTACTCTACAAAATCAATATTAATCATAGCCATAATTCACTGGCGCTGGGTGACTCATTGGTTGTTGCAGTTTTCATAATTACTATACCTTATCTGATCAAATATACGGTTTGGCCAACTCGTCTGTTATTGAAGTGACATTGATGGAGAAAAGCCTGAGCAATAACTTAACTATGAATCATATGCAGCATACTGGATGTGTACACTGCTACTCACAAGATGTAGGAGCTTATAAGTAATAACAGAGATTGGAATATATACTCAGGAAGTACTACAAGGAGAAGGCTTCAGGCACCCAAAATGGCTTCTGCAAAAAGGATTATTACCATGATGTGTTTCCATGTAGACAGACCTGTGGCGGTTCGTTGAAGCTCTGGGTTTAGGTTTTGGTAGCAGCGATAAACTTTGCTATCAGGGTACCAGCAAGGAGGAGGCCTTTATTTCATTTACCTCCCACAATCAAAGGCACCGCAGGCCTCTTCAAAGGCAAAATAAATGGACATAAAAGATCCGGTGGTGCCCACTGCATCAGCGGTGGAGATGATAAGACGTTTTCAGGGAGTGTTATTCTCCGGGTTTCTTTGGAGCAGACGGACTGGAGGGATAAAGTCATTGGCAGCAGGGGTCAGGCCGTTGATCTGTCTCCTCACGGCTGTGCTGTTATCAGCTGTGCTGTAGGTTCAGGCCTTCACACACAGGAGGCAACCCACCGCCACACAGAGACAATGATTACCTTCACAGTGAAACCATGTTTAGAGCGTTTCTGACAGTGAGAAGAGAAAACCTGTCCGAGGACAACAACACGACAGAACCTAAAGGGCAGTATGGAGAAATGTATTGCTGGCAAACTGTTACTATCATCTGTCAAGATTAAGTTTAATTCTGCTCAAAGCTTCAACACACGGGGAGTATGTATTTTTGTGTACTCGTCAGTGTTTGGTGTGACTTCTAAAGGGCAGCATTTCAACTCTGGACAGATGAGGAAAAAAAAAAAAATGGGTAATAAGAAAAACTGCCAGCAGCACAAAATGGCTGTCGTAATCCGGTTATCCCCCGGGCTCTAAAGATACTGGTCCTCTCCTTAGGAGTCTATCTTTTCTTCTTATGTCAAAACTGTCCTCCATGCACTCAGGTGGATTAAGGAGTCACACTGTAGAAAGAAATTGACAGGTACAGAAAGACCTGGGGGTGAAAAGGGAATGAAAGGCGACACAGAAAGGCAGGCTGGGCGCTCCAGCTGGGGGAGTGAGCCAACGTCTGACAAGAAAAGAATCGAACAAGTCAACTCCAAGCTGGAGGAGAAAATGCTGATGTTCCTTACTAATTTAATGTATTGATTAACTGAATCATTACTGGCAGAGTTTTTCTTTTTTTCTCTAAATGGCTGAAGAGTTGTGACATCTCTATTGTTCAGAGATGGTGCTGCATTATCTCACTTAGGCTATTTTGAGTTTAATGGCAGCTCCTATAGTACTATTAGAGAAGATCATATTCTGGATAGATTATATATGCATATCATCCATTCCGTTGTTAAAAAAGACCTGAACAAAAGGCTTTTCTTCACTTGTTGTAAACGTAGAAGGGGAAGCTGCTGCAGGACATTTTTGACTTTGCTGTATGATTAGTCCATCAAGAGAAAATTCTGCTATCATAATCATTCAGTTGTAATTTTTTAGGCACAAATGCCAAATAATACCTGGTTCCATCTTCTCAACAATAAGGATTTGCTGCTTTTATTTTACCATTTGATAGTAAATGGTAAATGCATTTATTTTGATGGGCATTTAATGATTACAAATTGTACTTCCAGCTAAGTCTCTATCTCGTTAGTCTCTGTTACACAAGCCTACACAACCATGGTGACATAAGGTAAAGGTCAGGATGATTTGAACCCGACCTGCAGAAACACATACATTTTATACTTTATACCTTAAAGTATTTTTAAACCACAGCATTTTTCTTAATTTTCTGACAATATACAATATATATATTTGAATAGAAGGAAACTTAACCTACACAGATTGAACTTGTGAATGGGTTTCCTTCTGATAATGTGAATAGTTCAGTGGCTTTCATACTTCAAATTTTGTCATTTCAGCTTCAAGTAAATGCGCTGAAATCCAAAAACTACCCTGAAGTCTAACAAGAGTTTTTGACAGCTCTGAGCAGCCCATTAGGAAACATTTCAGGGGGAAAATCCCCACGATTTCCAGTGCTCTTGGGGGGATTTCACTAAATCTTGTGCTTATTCTCGTGATACTTAGGAAAAGTAAAGCAGGGTTTAATAGCTTTCCCACTGACACATTGATGGTGGAATATGCTTTGGCTCTGTGGCAGATAGCTTCAAACCTGAGAGGTTAAGAGAGAGAGAGAGAGAGAGAGAGAGAGAGAGAGGGAAGGAGATCTGCCGCCTGCCAGAACACTTTTCATAAGGCCCCATCTAAACTAAATTAATGCACTTCCTCCAACATCTGAGGATAAACCTGAGGGCCACATTACTGCGGCAGCCACTATCAGCCAGCTTGTAATACAACCGAGTCAGCAGTCAATGAGATACATTTGCAAACAGGCATTTGTCAGCGACTCAGAGCCACAGAGGCAGGAGATTTAAAATGTCCTGCAGTAAATTAAGTCCTGCTTGAGAAGTGAAAGGTGCCGGCTAAGCAGGCGGCTGCTTACTTTAAATGACAGACTGGTTAAGGGGGTGATGATGGTGTGGTGATGGAGGGAAGAGGGGACCGAACCAGGGGCTAAGAAGTTTTTTTTCTGATTATAGCTCCAATGCATTTAAAAAAAATCTTGACGTGTATATAGTCTTGACATTTTGATTGAAAGTGATCTATATACATGATCATATTACTGTGTTGTTTCTATTAACTTACTGCATTCTGCACTGAACTATGACTATTAAACCGTCTGACACTAAATTGATCTGACACAGAGTCTGTGATATTTCTCTATTCTGAGGCACACGAAAGTCAAGCTCAGAGGAGAATGAGCCACTTTTAAATAGATATTTGGATTAATTATCTAGTTTAAGTGCTCAAGAGGATGACTTTAAGATTAGTGTAATTAAAGTGAGGAATCAAATTGTTAGGTGTATATTCTCTGCTTGCTTTTCCTTTTAAACTACGTGACTATTTAATGGAAAGTTATAGCATTGATAGAAAATCCTGATTGTTTGTAATACATTTTGGTTTTAATGAATGCTTTTCAGCCTAAATCCTCTGAAGTGAGTTTTATTTTAACATGAGCTAACAACCTGAAAACTCAATTATTGTTTATAATATCACTGATCTACAATGTGTTGTTAAAAGTTTTATTGACCACTCATAATATATTTAGTGATAATAGAAACTTTGTATAGCATTTTGTAAAATGATGAGGTTGTAAATGTGTAAAAACAGACACACTATAAACAATAACTGTCCATCATACTTTTCTCTTCTGTCTCACTGAACCTTTCCTTCTAATGCTTAAAGGACCATGAGTGTGCATGTTTAAAATATTTATTAAAATATATGCATTAACTGTAATATTTACATTTTAGAATGTAAATTTTCTTTTCATTTTCTTACATTTTACCAGCCACTGGTTTCCATTTATTTATGTATAGACTTAGAAATTAGCTTGACAGGTATTCTAATCTAACACGATTCTTTTTATGTGTGATGTTGTAGAACAGGAAGTAGATGGGACATGCTCTATCTGTGCATTTTCATGAGATCTCTTGAAATCCTTTAAGGTGCAGCAAGCCAAAAGCCAGACCATTTTATTTATGTAAAGGTGCAATCACAATTTATTATTGAACCATTAGGAACAGTCCATTTACACACAGGCTTTACATTTCTTTTTTTTACAGAACTGCAGTAGGTCATTTTTAAATGAACTACATTGGCCAAAATGATCATGTAAATCTGTCAAATAGAATAAATATTAATGATAAAATAAACGCAGAATATGTTGTCTATTCACATTCACGCAGAATTATTTTATAAATAACACAAGATGTGAAAAGTTGTGCAAAAACACTGGTAAGGTGCTACCTTTATCTCTATTCCTTCCTCTCTCTAAGGAATTGTATTACAGCATCTATTTAAAAATCAGAAAATTATTAGCAACTTTAATTCTCATTCATGAAATTCATTGCTATAACGGGTTGGTACAGGGAGAGCCATTTAAAATATAAAGAAACGTACACACTGAATGCTATGAAGCCACTCTGCAAATGACAGAGCCTGGCACCACTAAGAGGCTTATGGAAATAATGGAAATAGTGTAGCTCCTGCTGCGATGATATGTCTGCTGTAACAGAGAGGGAAAGAGTGGTATTTACCGAGATATCGCCTGGACTCGTGCAAAGCAGAGCAGTGGCTGTCCTGAGCCAGACTGAAGGGAGGGGAGCAGAGATGCTGTCACAACAGCAAGTTCAGATAAACCCCTACTAGGTGAAGACAGAAAGGTTATTAAGTGAGCATATCTTTAAGAAGTCTGACACTCCTCCTGCACCACTGGAGTGAGACCAAGCACAGAATAAGTATAGGCTGATGATTTAGACCTGGAGCAAATCACTGTTATAAGCATGTTTTTCAGTTCTTGGTAATCTGATGATATGTTTCCCTTTTCATAGCTATTGTGGAGAGACAGGAACTCAAAAAGGCCTCAGACACACAGAGCTCCTGTGCATGCACTGGTTTATTTTATCCGCCCTGTATCTAAACTGCTAACATCTTGTATTTGGATAAACCATATATACAGTCTTAGGGGTAAACTATATTTAACTGAAACAATCTGTAGTATGAAAAAGCGGGCAACTGTACTAGAGCTAAAATCAGTCTTTATGAGACTAGATTATCTGTATGATTAAGTAATAAAGGAACCTAGTGCAGAAAACAACACAAAGGCTTTTAATTAATATATAATTGTATATTAATAAAGCAATAAACAGAAAGCCCTAATTGTAGTGTTGCAAAAGTCCACTAGAGATCAGTATAATACTCTGTAGTTTGTCTTTCTTTCTGTATCTTTTCCATTTAAGCAGATACATCCGTGTGTCTACTTCTGCAACAATGCAATCAGTACATACTGTACATAAGACAGGAGTGGAAGAAATCCTTCACTAAGAGTACAAAACTAAAAAGAGTGGGCTCGTCCGGGATTTGAACCCGGGACCTCTCGCACCCAAAGCGAGAATCATACCCCTAGACCAACGAGCCACATACGGAAGTGAATTAAATAACTAATAATAGACTTTCTACCTACGACTGCCTTGTAAGATGATACTTATATTATATTGTTACAGGATTACAAAACATTAGTAAGGAGGAACAGGGCTTAACAGTTATAACTACCTAGCAAGCCAACCTAGCTCCTAGCAAATAAGCCTCAACGTTACTGAAATGGCTTTAGCAAACGTTTAGCTGAAGGAAACATGCATGCCCTTACCTGTGTTCTATGTATTTATTTTTTTATCTTTTATGTAAGATACAACGGCTGTTTATTTATTAGATCGTTTATTTACTCTAAATAAAAACAGCATGTTCAAATGAGTAACTGACACAAACAGTTCTGAGTTGCCCTTTTATAAGTTAATATTAGCAACACTCAAAAAAGTTGCACTCACTTAAACTTAACCCTAACACTTTTTAGGCTAGTCACCAATGCATTAACTCGTTTATTTGGCCCAATACTGTTTTTTGTTGTTCATTTGTTTTTCATTTTAAAACAAGTGGTTCAAAATATTACTCTATCCAGTCAAGAAGCAGTCCTGGCCCCCTCTTTGAACAATCTACCACTAGTCATGGAAAATGTTCTCTGATTAACATTTGCCTACTTCATTGCATGTAACATTACAGTTATAATCTACTGAAGAAATCATTTTTTTATTCAAACAATTGATCATACTATAATATTCACAAAACATTGTGGGAAAGCACCATATGAACATGTTTATGGCATCAGTACGATCTACCAGACTGTGTGTGTTTGAGCAGTGTTGAACCAATACACTCATTGTTACTGGTGTTGGTGTAGCTATCATTATAATAGGTGAAGGTGAAATATATTATATATATGTTTTTATTTTAAGGCTGAGATGTTTATTGTAGAACTGAATACACACTACCAAGGGGAGCATGAGACCGAAGCAGCTAAATGGCATACTACCATCCTTAATTTTATGATATTATTTTCCTTTTGGCTTAACTCAAATGTCTCTGTTGTCCTGCCAACCATGTACTGGAACTGTACTGAAAGTTGTGACAATGTTTATTCGTACTTTCAATTTTACAACTTACTTTGACTACAGTTGGACATAAGTAGCCATGCAGTTAGCCATTTTGTCCATGCAAGAACATCATCAATGCCCATGGCTGGCTCAGTGAGTTTAGCATTTTTACGTGGCATTCCACTATAATTAAGATGTTTTTACACCATATCCAACAAATATACCTTGTTCTCATTCATTTTTTTTATTATTGTTTGGTAAAATTGACAGTGGTAATAGCTGCAGAATGGCAGACACTGTTGACATATTTAGTCAAGTGCCTTTAGCCAGATGCAAATTGCTTGCTTTCTCTCAAACTGATGAACTTTCTAGGGTTCGGAGTAAGAATTGGGGTATCTGAGAATACACTTATTGTCCATGACTACATAAATACCATAGTAATAAAATGTCAATAATAGTATGATACAAGCAATATAAAATATGGTGAATATGCAAAAGAAAAATGCAAAATTGATTTTAGATGATGAAATAATCTCATAATCTGTATCACACAATCTTTTGTGAAACCCCAGGCTGTGGAATTGTGGATGTTCACATTTCTATTTCCCTCAGTGCAACAAGGATTACAATATTTTATCTTTTTTACTATATTTTATGATAATCATTTATTGTATTTAATATGGTACATTGTATGTTTTAAAAAAATAAATCCTCTTCTTAGAGTGCTAGAAGTGGGATGAAAGGTGGTGGTGATATTTCCATGAATCCACAGATAAATATCAAATGACCTGACACATGACACTAAAAACCTGTGCAATACAATACACTGTGAAATTACAGTTATAATAGTTTTTCTGTCTGTACATATATTTCAGTTATTGTGGATTCTTTAAGGTTCTTATTGATTATTTATAATACTTATTTTATCTTGTTTTTCTTTTACTATGTCTCTTGTTTGCACTATAACCTATGCTGCTGTAATCCTGTAAATTTCCCCGCTGCGGGACTAATAAAGGATTATTTTATTTTATCTTAAATGCTCCAGCTTGGCTGTATCATAGACTGAGTATTTAATAATTCAAAGTACCCAAAATCATGTTTTCTGGGGCCTGGAGGTCCAACTTCCTCCCCTGAAGGAGATCAAACTCGTTGGATCTATATATATATATATATATTTTTTTTTACATCACCCAGACACAGTTGATCCAATTATGATTGTATTAATTGCACTTATAAAAGCTGATAGTGTAAACACATCACATGAGTGAGCAGGTTGACCTTCACTGTTAACAACAGTTGACCTCTTCACATGGAGCGCCCGGTGCATTGTGGGCCGCGTACTACAGGAAGCTGCCGCACCGGAATCTGAAGAATTCGAGGTGTTCGCCAAGTCTGCTGTTCATCGTCGGCTAGCCTCTCCCTGTCTCCATCTGTGCTAGGCTCTCTGCGGACGGACTGTAAGGTAACGCTCCGTGTTCCTCCAATCCGTCGCCAGGTCGTGTTTGCGCCACGTTAAAGTCACATCCTGCAGGAGCTACTCGGCTAGCGTCGTGAGCGGTTAACCCGGGCTAAGCTCGTCCTGCACGGCTTCAATGAGCCAGCTAGCCAGCGCTGTTAGCTCGGTGAAGAACTAGCTTTCATGCTCGTTTGCAAGAACAATAATTACCCCCAAAACTAGGTTGTTTTAATGGCAGAAGCACATTTCACACTAGCTGACTGTTTTATTTTATTACCGTCAACCAGTTCAGTCCCGTTCCAGTAACGGAAACGTGAAATGAGAGAAAGTAGTTTATGTGCTAAATCTATACAGGCAAAGCTTCTTGAATAAGCTTGGACACATGCATTTGTCTAATCAGCCGGTGCAAATACAACATTTTATAATGAGTCACTGTGATTTAATGTTATTTATATATATAATGGTCGTTTTCATCCGTGCAGTCTGAGGGCAGTGGGTGTGTTTCTGTGCTGAGTGTTTTAATATAACAAACTATACAACAACAACAACAACAACAACAACCAGCAGACAGTTGTTTAACATATGATGCCAGTTGGGATTACTATCATAATCATGGTTTAATCCTTAATCCTCATATCAACGTTTTAGTGGGTTGCAGCTGTAGTGCAGCTTTCTTAGCAGGAAAAGCATTTTTTTTTTTTTTTTTTTTTTTGTGGTGAGACTCAGCACTCTCACAAACCAGACTTCCTGTCTCAGGCCTGTACATATGTGCCTATATGAATTGCCTCCATTTCAGAAAAACGTCCATAGAGGCCAGAAGTGTTGCAAAATGTGAGTAAGTTTCTCAGTATGTGATAAAGCCTGTCTTTTCTCTCAGGTTTAACAAGGAGAAAAACAATGTCTCAGGCCGACAAAATGAAGGTGAGTCTCTGAACAGAAACCAGATATTCCATCTGAAAAGATAAAGTATGCAGTAAAACTTATGTGTTTTTGTTTTGTCATCATCATAAACATAAAGTCTGATGTCTTTTTAAAGCAGTCCAGCACTTTTTAAACTTATTTCAGTGGATCATTTTGTGCTTTCCCACTTTTTCAAATTGTGGTGTTGTTTAAAACACAAATATTACAGGCTAAATGGCTCACTCAGACATATGCTCAGTGTGCTGCTCGACATCCTTATGACTCATTTATGTCGCTTTATACGTGCTAAAAGGCCCAAAGGCAGAGCCACAGCACACTTCCTATCAGGCTTATCAGTCATTACCTTTGCTGAAAGGATGTGGAAGGGAGGGGTGATAAATCTGAGTGGCCAAAAATGAGCCAATGAAACAAGCTAAATTTACATTTTTGTATTTTATTTGACATTTTCACTGTGTGGCATTGCACCAGGGGTGGTTAAAAGCTGTACAGCTGGCCTACTTCTCGTTTGTGTGACTTGTGTAAGAAAGGGCTGTCTTTTGCAAATAGACTGCAGAGGAGTCACCGTAGGCCTCCTAAATATCCTGGCTGGTCGTGAACAGATGTTGCCTCAGTGCTTTTTACTCTAGCACTAATAATTGGCTGTCATGTTGTTCTTATGTTGATAGCCTAACCATGTTTAACTTAAACCTTATTTAGATCTGTGACAAAAATAGTTTTAACTGAAGTAGTATATGTAGTAGAAGTATGTGCGAAGCTAAGTTTTAATGTCACCATTACCAAATATTATTTTGAAAAAGATTCTGACTCTCCTGTTTTTACTCTGCTTTCTTTCTACAGCAGGGCCAATTCACCAACCCTGAGACCCCAGGGTATGTTGGATTTGCTAACCTGCCTAATCAGGTTCATCGCAAATCAGTAAAAAAAGGATTTGAGTTTACATTGATGGTTGTAGGTGAGTGTGTCTTCTCTGTTTTTCAAGCCTCTTTCTTGTTCTGTCCATTTTATTTTCTTGTCATCATGCCATGCTGCTTTTATTTAGTTTGGGAAATGATGGTGTATCTCAGTGACAGCAAGGTTAATGCTAGACAGCTAGAGTAAACATGGACATTTAAGGAACGTGTTTTGCTTTTTTAGCTTTTCTTTAGTTTGTTTTTGTGATTACATTTATGATGGGATCTTGGCCAATATACAGTTGTTGCTGTCATATTTTCTCTTTTTGTAAAGGCCTTTCTACAAAACAGTTTTACAACTCTTTAATCTCCATAGTAAATTTTGTTTGTATAATGAGAGTTAGCAAATAGTTTTGTCCTTGACCTAGTCCTCAGTAATGCATAGGTGTATTTTAGTGTGCATGAATGCTTTTGGTCTGTAGAAAATGGCAGATGTTTCATCAGTGTAGTTGCTCAGCTGGCGTCAGCGTCACTGTAAACTCTTGATGTGAACACTGTGACTGTGTGAACCTCCCTGCTTGTTGGTTATGGGGGAGGGTAGAAGCTCCTGTGAATGCTGCTCATCCTTTTGCTTTAAAATAAACCAGAGAGGAATGTAGCCAGTGGGCCTCGAGGGAGTGATTCACACAGTGGACAAGGCCTGCTGGTCCCTCCACTGCAAGAATACTCATTGAGTGCATATTTAACTTTTTGTGTGACTCAGGTTCTTCAATATATCAGTGATTTACAGTAGCTTTAAATAGCTGCAGATCTAATCCACAAACAGAAACAATATTTATTTATGAAAATTAGTCGTCTTCAGTATGCATCACATTTTATGCTTACCCTAAATAACAGGGACTTTATCCACTAAAACCCCTCTTCCACAAGCACCTGAAGCTGTAGTGTAAATAATGTTCATGTTGATTTAGATTTTCCATATAAGACATTCTGGCAAATTGGTGGTTTAGGGTGTAGTAAGGACTTCCGTAAATCTTTCGTCATGGCTCTGGTGGGAACCACAGTAGCTGCATTCCTGAGTAAACTACACAAGCTTAAGGTTGTTTATGCCTCATCATCTGTAACTCTGCAACCGTGAGACGTAAGGACATTGTTTGTTATTAGGGCTGTCCGTGACCAAGAAATGATTGGTAGAATAACACGACATACGGTTTTGTCAACTAATTGTTTAGTTGATTTAATTGACAGATCTGTTGAACTGGGTTTCTCCACAAATAATCACACAAAAGCACCACTTTAAATGTTGTGTTTACCAGAGATGTGTTCATACGTTTCTTGGAAATAAGTCATCCATCACGAAAAAAAGCATAAAAAAAACCTTCTAAATGACCCGTTGATCGATTAACCAACTAATCGAATAAGAGAGGGAATCCCTGCTCCTTAACTTTTGTTCACCGCTCTGTCTTAAGCAAAAGTTCTTGGGGTTTTTCCCAAACAGAAATTAGGCGTACTGCTAGACTAAAACAATGCTCAGTGGGTCTGCAAAAATCCATGTAAAGCTATTTTAGTCCAGTACAAGGCTTATTAGCCCTTGTCTTGGAATCAGACCAACGGCTGTCATTTAAAACTTTATCACACAAACTGTGAATGTTTAATTGTCCGTCCAACTGTCTTGTTTACAGTAGCCCAACACCTACTGTTGGTTTATGGTGCTAGTTTCAGAAACAACCAATTCAACAGTTTGTTTGATAGTGTTGTATACTTCATCCATAATCAAAAAAACATCAGCAGAGATTTAAAATCAGTTTCAAAGTCTTCAGTTTACAGTTTCTTCACTTCAGTGC
Source organism: Anoplopoma fimbria (assembly GCF_027596085.1). NCBI lineage: Eukaryota > Metazoa > Chordata > Actinopteri > Perciformes > Anoplopomatidae > Anoplopoma > Anoplopoma fimbria. The sequence continues at coordinate 22,588,676 of NC_072451.1, read as the reverse complement.
AGATTCTTTTTTTAGAAAAGGAGTTGAGCTAAAAGAGGATATGAAGGTTTAGTTCTTGCTGCTAGTATTTGTGAAAGTGAAACTGTCCAGTAGACTTATTGACTTGTAGCACCTGAATGTTGCTCACTGATTGTGAAGTGAACATTTACACTTTCCAAAGCACTAAGGGTGCTTAATCAGACACTTGACACTGTTTTAGGAAAGATTAAATCTAAAGTCAGATGTAGTTTCACGCAGTTCCGGGTGGTGCTTGGCCTGCTGTGCGTCACAACCAGATGTCTTGTTTCCTGCAGCACATTGAGGATCTCCTTTGTTCTATTCATTGAAACTGAACTCTGTACTAGAAGAGGTTTGCACCAACAAGAACCTGACTTTCCTTTAGTCATTATTATTATTATTATCAATTGCTTAATATTTATTCACTGTGCTTGTCATTCTATTGTTGACTGCATGATGATGTTTCATTTTCCTCTGTTGTCAAAAGGTGAATCTGGACTTGGAAAGTCCACCCTGATCAACAGCCTGTTCCTCACTGACCTTTACCCTGAGAGAGTCATCCCTGGAGCAGCAGGTAGAACACACATGCACTTCAGGATTGACTTTGTGAAATCTGTATGTTTAAAGCATAATTGTTGACTGGCTTTGTCCTTGCATGTTGTTAAAGTTCTTCCCCTTTTTCTTTTCTAACAGAAAAAATAGAAAGGACTGTTCAGATCGAGGCGTCAACGGTAGAAATTGAGGAGCGAGGAGTGAAGCTCCGGCTCACTGTGGTAGACACGCCAGGATATGGAGACGCCATCAACAGCCAAGACTGGTATAAAATATTTTTAGGTCGTATGCATAAGATTAAACTACCCAGTGTCAGTTCTTGATCTTGAACAGTGATTAGACACTAACCTTGGACAGTTAAAAATAAATGTATGCTTTGGTCAAATATTTTAGTTCATAAGGAGAATCTGGGCTTTTTATTGAAGTATTTAGTGGGTGTCCTACCAGCATGGATGGATCTTTGTACGATACTGTGATATGTAGTGTTAAATGTGACATATCTTTCTCTGATTCAGTTTCAGCACCATTATCAGCTACATCGATGACCAGTTTGAGCGCTACCTCCATGACGAGAGCGGTCTAAATCGTAGACACATCGTTGACAATAGAGTTCACTGCTGCTTCTATTTTATTTCCCCGCTTGGCCATGGGTGAGTTCTGCAAAATATACTAGCATACTTACCTTTTTTTTTTTCCAGTTCCTAAAAGTTGCACTAACCATATTTTTTTTTATGCATTCTTCACTTTTTGCTTTTAATAAAAAATTGCTTGACATTTCTGTCTCTCTTTGACCCTGGTTCTGTCTATTTCCTGTCCTACCAGGCTGAAACCTCTGGATGTCCAGTTTATGAAGGCCATTCACAATAAGGTCAATGTGGTTCCTGTCATCGCCAAGGCAGACACACTCACCCTCAGAGAGAGGGAGAGGCTCAAGCGCAGGGTGAGGACAACAGAGTCACCCATTGTTCAGGATCTTTTCCGGTTCCTGAAACAATCAGTAGCTATCATGTGCTCATGGTCACTGCTTTACCCTCCTAGCACATTCAATTGCCGTTTGTACCTGAGGTACTATATTGAAACAGGGCTTTAGCTTAAATATTTAAAACCAAAAGGTAGATAAACCACAGTGAGACAGGAAAAGTGTCAAGGCAGACCAGTCAAGTGTCTTTTTGGTACGCAGAAATCTTGTCTTTTTGAATACATGAAGTCCTGATTAAAGTGGAAATAACAGGTTGTCATTAACAGTATGTAAAGGACAGAACGGATAACAAAAGGTAATAGTCCCTGTCTTTTTTGTTAGATTCTGGATGAGATCGATGAACATGGCATCAAGATTTACCACCTTCCTGATGCTGAGTCGGATGAGGATGAGGACTTCAAAGAGCAGACCAGGATCCTCAAGGTGAACTCTCCACTCCCTGACAAACTTTTCTTTACTGAATGAATATCAGCTGGGTTGTTTTTTTGTTTGTTCCTTTAACCACAGGAAGGAGTTTGTCATGGATAAAAGCAGTTAGCTCTATATCCACTAATAGAAATCCACTAGAGTCAAGCAATTACTCTAAGGATTTGTTTTAAGTGTCATAATTTTTTATGTTGGTGATTGAACCATGACAACAGACTTATAAACTACTCCTCTTTTCCAGGCTAGCATCCCATTTGCAGTGGTGGGATCCAACCAGCAGATTGAGGCCAAAGGGAAGAAAGTGAGGGGCCGCCTGTACCCTTGGGGGGTGGTGGAGGTGGAGAATCCTGAACACAACGATTTCCTCAAGCTGCGGATCATGCTGATGTGAGTGGTAGAAGAGGCTTAATTCTGTTGCTGTCCTTTTTCTTTAAATTTAAAAGTGATATTAAGAGTTAAACTGTGAATATTATAATATTGATGATAATCTGTTGTCCCTCAAAAGCTGTTGAAACTGTAGTTCTCAAAATGTCTGAGCAAGAGTATTTATTGGTTAATGACTTTTTAACAACCCCACAGAACCCACATGCAGGATCTACAGGAAGTGACCCAGGACCTTCACTACGAGAACTTCCGCTCGGACCGCCTTAAACGGGGTGGCAGGTTGTCCTCCCATGGTTACATTCTGCCTCTGTCTCCTGCGTACGTACTTGTCTGTCAGCTTGCTTCTCTGCACCTCCCCCACCTCAAACAAAAAAAAACCTTTGATTAGACACAAATAGTTAATACAATAGTGTTTTTAAAAACACAACAAAACCGAAAAAATGCCAGTCAGGCACATACACACAATGGACTCCACAGATGTTACAGTAATGAAACCGAGCCAAAACATCCAGAGCTGTGTAGATGGAAGTTGAGTTACTAGATTCAATTCTGTATAACGGGTCATGTACCAGATATTCTTCTGTGTCTGATTCATGCAGTATAATATTGTTGAACTAGTATCATTCTGTAGAAGCCTTTTGTAGCTCTAACTCATCATCATTTTGCATGTTCACTACATGTAGTGAGGCAGAAGTGAATTTAATGCTGTGGTCCGTAGTGGGTTGTGGTTTTACATGGCTAGTTGGTAGCTAAATGCCACGTGCAGTTTGAGTATCTGTAGAGGTCGTAAACAGGATTACTGTGTGTGTCATGTAACATAGTTCGAACGTATCATCATTTAACCCTCAACGTAGACCAGAAAGATTCTTTTAGACCTTCTTCTAAAGCCAACCCAGGATAAGGCAGTCGTTTCACTGTCATCACATTGCCTCGCCATCTGTCCAATGATGGAGGTGTTGGACTGTTGAGGTACCGTTTTTTTCCATTTGGGGGAGGTAACGCTGTTCCCCTGACTCTCGCACTTGCTACTTCTCTCTGGAATCTTCCTGCTTTCATCTCTTTGTAGATATTTGTTGTAGCTGCCCACTTTTCTCTAATGCAAAGAAAAGCTAACCCACTGATCCCTTCTTCACCTTCTCTATGTTGCTTTCGTCATGTTTGCCTAATGCTACGACTTAAAATGGTTCAACGTGCACTTTCAGGCATGCAGACATACACAAACTTCTCAGCTGACTCATCCACAATGCTTTATAAATCATCACACAAAGTGATTTTACGTTTATAACCTCTGACTTTGCATTCAACTTATTGATACTTTAGTTAATTGGCACACATTCCGCAGAAATTGAATCTGTAGCGTGTATTATCAAAAGTAACTAAAGTTGTGTTGATGCAGAAAGGGACCGGAGCCGGAGGAAATGAACAAGGATATGATCCTGCAGGAGAAGGAGGCTGAGGTAAGATATTTCGGATGCTACATCACTTCAGGCTTATAATAAAGAAAAACATTTTCATGGATAGTCCTTCCTGATTGTCTAGGTCTCGTGAAGGAATAGTTTTACATTTTGCGAAATACACTTATTTGCTCTCTTGCACTGAGATAGATGGAAGCAGGGGGGAGCTATTTCTGTGAGCTTTAGATGAGCTGGTTGGATTTTTTCATTTGTAATTGATTTAAAATTTTGGACAGAGCCAGGCCACACTTACCACCGGCTTGCTGTAGCTTCATATTTAGCATACTCTTAGCAAGATAGTGAATAACTGTATGTAACAAAATTGTTGAACTATCCCTTTAAAGATAATTTACTGTCCCACAAGTCACAATTTACAAACTTAAATCAATTAAACATTTATAAGAATTGTTTGTCTGTGTTTTAATCTTTTAATACCCATGTTAAACATGTTAAATGATTCATGTTCGGCAATGTGGGACCTATTGTTTCTGGTCAATTATTCATAACTGACAGACAGGTATTAATGATCATACATTAAGCAAGATGCCTCTTAATCTCAGCTGTCTAAGTGAATGTGCTTTGTTATAAGTGCAGGTGTTGTTGTTTCCCTGTCATACATGTTGATGTTCTGTATCACACAGTTGAGACGAATGCAGGAGATGATTGCCAAGATGCAGGCCCAGATGCAGAAGCATGGAGACGGAGAGGGAGACGGCCCCCATGTGTGAAGAGTCTATGGTAGGAGCAATGAAACACTCACTTCTCCAAGCTAGCTCACTCTACACTTTATTTCCTTAACAATGGGATGCCTAAGTTCCTGCATTTGTATCTCAAAAACCACAACGTGGAATCTGTAGATGCTGGTCTTCTGTGGGGCCAGGCTTGATTTTGGTTAATTTTTTTCTTTTCTCTTCCACTGTAGGTATTTGAGCCACTGCTCAAGTTTGACTAGAGAGACACGGAGGATAGCAGAGAACGCGTAATCAAGTTATTGACTTGTAGTCCTTGCCACTATTTTTATTCTAATCCTACATGGGATCTGGAAGTTTTTTGTTTTTGTTTTATACGTACAGTACAGTATATTCAAACAGTGTTACATTTATATATTTTCACACGGTTCTATTTCTTTTTATTTTATTTTGTTTCATTTTATTAAACTTTTGCCAGTTACTCAAATGAAGTCACGTGACCCATCTTTTAAAATGGTGGCATATATCTTTGATACAAACTATTACTTTTCCATTTTTATTTTTTTTTTGCTATTTAGAAAACCAAAGTACTGCTGCTTGTAGTTCTCAAACATCTCTCACAGCTTGTGCTAACTTTGCTTTGTGGAGGAGCAGCATTGGGAGAGTCAGCTAAACTGAAAACTAGTAGCAGAAGTAGCTTTTTCCACCATTGTTATGCCATTATCTTGATATTCTTTATGTGAAGAGAAAACATTATTTCATATTCCCTCTGGTTAAAAAATGACCACGCAAGCCTCCCAGTAAATAGGGTCCATTTGCTCAGTGTTAATCATATTACCCACCTCATCTGCATGCAACTCTCAGCCACGTCTGGTCAAATATTCAGGTGAATTTTCCCTCTAGTGCTGTGTTGGGATCAGCTTCTCCCTTTACTGTCAAAGACTTATCCATTAGTGCAGCTCTCAGATTAGTACCTTTAAGTAAAATGACATTCAAGTGTTGTTACGCTCTGCTTGAGTTCGATATGATCTAAATAAACTGTGACCCTTGACCTCTTAGTCTTCCTGCAGACCTGATAAATGAAGGAATTTCAAATGAGGTGCGATGCCTCTGTTTGGTGCTTTCAATCAATGAGAAGTAATTACTCCAGGTTTCCTCTGAAGTCGTGCCAGGGAGCATTAAATGTCTGTTTTATTTTTTGATGCAGTGAGATTTATGAGGTATAAACTTTTACCGGTCCCAACTGCTGAGTACTTTGTGGTTCCCATGACCACAGAGATTAAAGTGACCTAATGAGGTCACTAGCCAACATTTCCCTCACCAGCCAAGATGTGAGTTCTTGACATTCCTCTTTGTGCTGTTTTTATCCAATATTAAAGCACCAAATATTGTTCTTGATGCATATATTGTAATAAGTTTTATTAAACTTTATTAATCTCCTCTGTGATTTGAGTCTTTTTTAATTCTTTTTAATGTACCCTTCACCTTGTCTAGTTACATCAGGCGGAGTTTAAGCCTGATGCTTTTCTTTGTGTGTATTTCATTTCAATGAGATAAATTGCCTCTGACAGACGAAAACCACTATGAAGCTCGTTTGTTATTACAGTACAGAGTCAAAAGAGGTTGGTTACCCAAAACCCCAAGCAACCTTTTATTTTTTTTCAGAAAGGAGAAAATGTAAATGTTGATACATAATAGTTTAACAATTAACAAAGGAAATAGACATTCAAGAATTACATAAATATTATCATGAATTATTTCTATAGGTATATTGATAAATGCTCCAATACTGACCAGCACATTTCACAGTATATGTGCCCCTTCAGACTACAACATGTCTCAACAGATAAAAATGTGTGTATGTGAGCATCAAGCAGAGTAACACCAAACAGACATTTTCCATAGACTTTATTATAGTTTATTTTCTTCTCAATCTAACAGGTATACACAACGCTCTAAATGTCATGGCTTTTTTGTTTTAAATACTCTCCGCTCTTAAAGAAAAACTGTAAAAATATTTAATTATAACTAATTAAAAGATCTCTTGGGGAACAGGACTGGGAAGGGTGCAAAGATACGAGGGGGGTTGGGGGGTCTTCTGTGGTCCTTATCTGAGATGTTTGAAAGGTCCGGGAGACAGAAAAGGGAGCAGGGTTAAGTTACATCCAGCTGGGGTTTCACCGCGAAGACTGAGTGGTGTTACCATTTAAAGAAAACCTGGAAGAACAACATGAAATGGATTAATTGAAATAAATGGATGATAGTGAACATCCCAGCAAACGGTCATGGTTCTGTTGGTTCATCACCTGCACACTCTCTCCATCATGTGTGTGACAAGGCGGTCGGAGATGCCCGGACAGGACTCCTCGGCCAGGTTGAAGGCGTTTTCCAGCTCCTCAATGGCTCCTACGCCCCCGCCACTCGCCCGCCGCTTCTCCTTTAACTGGTGATAGTAAAAGAAATATGTTGTGTAATGGGAGACTTCAACCAAACTAAATGACTGTACAAAACCTAATTACAACTGTAATGTTGAAAGTTAAAAACATAAGCAGATATCAGTCAAGTTTGGTTGGCTCCTGTATGTATCGACTGAGCTACACGCTTCTTTGCTCTTTTCAGTTTTATTCTTATTAATATATTCTCCTTTAAAACAACTTGTATGTAGTATAAGTTCATGTATAATACCTGTATAGTGTGGTATTTTCTGAGAGAAGAATAGAGTTACTCAGGGACTAAATTAAGGGCTAAATTAGTGTTTAAATTGACATTTTTTCAACTTTGTCGTTGGCTCAAAAGTCAAAAAGTAAACGTTACCAAATGAAGATGTGTGTGAAAAATATCCAGTTTTATAGACAGGATTACCTTCGCTAGATTAAGGCCTGCTCTTGTTGTGCTGTTTTTTTTATATTTATAAATGTAACAGTTGGGCCTACCTCTCTGAAGATAGGTGTTACCAAAGCCGACAAGCATTGTGACTTGGGTTGCCTTTTCACCAAATCTCCTGACTGAGAAGAGGAAAAGGACGTTAGGGGGAAAAAAAGATAAAAAGCAATGACTGAGCCTGTGTGCTGTGTGTGTCTTACCTCTGAATCTGTGTGTGTGTAGCCCTTCTGTAACTTGTTCATAGAGCTGGGTCTGACTGTAGGGAAGGTCCACATGGGACTCGAATCCACATCACTATCAGCATCCCTGAAGGATAGAAGGAAAGACAAGAATAAAGGAAAGAGATATTTAAAAATTGTGAGGGGAACCAATATGACCCTACTTTCACAGAATAATTCATTCTGTTTCTATTGAGGACCATTTAAAAACATGTGTAACCGTTCCCTCTTTGTCACAAGCAAGTACAGCTGACAGAATTTTTTTAAATAGGCAACACAATAGTATTATTACTGATACTACTTGGTGGGTACCCAGTTCTTCTAGTAAATCCTACATTAAATCATCCTGAACGTCTCTAATACCTAAGTAATATAATAATGTGGCTGTGAATAGATCCTTTTGAAAATGTAAATTCTTAAGTGTACGAATGTGTGTTGGTAAGACTGACATATCTGAGTCGTCGGAGCTCGATTCCTCCCCGTGTCCCTCCGACTTCCAGCGGCGGTAGCGGTCAATCAGCTCCGTCAGATAGGCCGTCTTCTTGGTGTAGCGTGTGATGAATTTGTGCTTTAGGAGCTCTTTGGCTGTTGGCCTCTGTGCAGACAAATTAGAAAGACACTCAGTGACCGAATCTTAAAGAAGAATCAAAAAGGAATCAATTGTCTAGTTATAACGTGCTAAACGAAGCTTCAGTAAGGAGTCCACTGTCACTTTACTAAGATTTAACATTTTGTTGCATAACACCAGTGTGATTTGCATTGGGTTAGAATATTTGAGAAAACAAAGCAAAAATTATAATTCCTATTTGGGACAAGGCATGCTAATCCCATAATAAATATTTGGTTTGATAAATGATCGAAGTCTGCCGATAACATTTCAGATGTTTTTTAGCCACAAACAAACGTGTGATTCTGCTACAATGCAGATGGATGCAGGCAGGTTTTACTTACAAAACGAGGGTCTTTATTTAGACAAGCCTCCACAAACTCTTTGAAGGGCTTGCTGTAAGGTCCCTCAAGTGTGGGTGGTGTGTTCTTCGGGATGAGGAAAAGGACCCTCATGGGGTGTAAATCTGAGTTGGGAGGTTCCCCTTTAGCCAACTCAATCGCAGTGATTCCCAGAGACCAAATATCAGCCTGAGGGGGAGATTGGAGGGTTAGAAAGATGTGTTAACTTCACATACAGACACTGGAAAATATACTTCAAATACTAAAAAGATGTGAATATAACAATTCTTCCCATGCTGGAACTTCCATCTAGTGTCTACTAATCAGTGCCTCCACCAATAACAAAACATTATCCCCTAATGGGCTCGATGTTCCACCAAAGTGAAACATCTTTTCACCAAAAAGTGAGGGAAAAAAACAGGCAAACAAACCTAGAGAAAGCGTCACTCATAGCAGTAACACAGGGTGTCTCTTCTCCATCCCATAGACTTTGGCCTCACCTTGAAGTCGTACGCGGACTGTTTGATAACCTCTGGAGCCATCCAGAAAGGTGTGCCTACGAATGTGTTCCTCTTAATCTGGGTGTCTGTCAGCTGTCCGGCCACCCCAAAATCCGCCAGTTTCACCTCGCCTTGCTCCGACAAGAGCACATTGGCAGCTAGGAGAAAGAGACAGAAGAAGAAAGGCAGTCAAACTACAAGAACAAGTAATGCTAAAAAAAGAACCCAATCATGTTGCCAAGCATTTATAGAGTTTCGTTTTGAAATAATTATGAGTAATGACGTTTTTTAGCACCTTAATTTAGGCCAAATCCCACGTGATGAGAGAAGAAGAAATTTTGTCAAAATCTAAGCATTTCTGTATTTTGTTCATTACAGATGGATGGACAAAGGGAGAAAGGACACTTTTCAGTCTCTTCCCCAGTTTCACTGTGGACATAAACAGCTTCACAGACAGAATCCATGTAGATAATCAACCCAGTCTTCTTAATTATTAACCTTGCTGTCGTCATTTTTCCTGATTCTCTAATAATTCCCAAAATGTAAGAGCACAACATCAGCTGCAGAGAAGAGAAATGTAGCTCCTCACATACATTTAACACCTTCATTACATTGTAAGATTTCAACCTCACAGATGGTGTTGATACATTTCTGCAGCTTCAGAGCATATTTCAGTGTGTGGACTAATTCTGTCCAGCATCTGGTTTAGACTGGATATACATTTTGTTACCTGGCAGTTCCATCATCAAAGTATTTAAAAGCTTGAAATGAACTCTGTATTGTGAGTATGGTATCTGACTTTGTACCAGGACAACACAGTTAACTGATATGAATTCATATCTAAAAGATGCTAAATGAAAAAGAGCGACTTTAATTACCTTTGATATCTCTGTGGATCTTCCTTTCAGAGTGCAGATACTCCAGCCCCTTCAGTATTTCCCTCAATATAGTAGCAATGTAAGTCTCTTCCAGAGGCCCTGGACGGAGCTAAGAGGAGGAACAAATAAATCACAAAAAGGTGGAAGTTGGGAGAGAGCGCCAGAAACAGGTCAGGTTTGGTTTTGCCGATGTAAAAGTTGCCAATGTGTATCAAAGTTTGTAAGCTGTTTAAAAATATAGGTCTTCTTACGAGATCCAGAGCAGATCCTCCACCTAAATACTCCATGATAATCCACAGCTTGGTCCCCTGAGAGGAAAAAATTATATATTAAAAACATTGGAAGTTTAAGATTTAAAAATACTGCTCTTCCTTTGCCTGTTTGGCACTGTGTCTGTGACTGTAAGCATCTTCACGTAGATAACTTTAAATAATCTGTGTGTGTATCACTTCGTTATTTGCATTATAATCTCACCTTCAGGTATGATCCATAATACTTGGTAACAAAAGGGCTATCACACTGGCTCAGTACTGTGATCTCCTGTTGAATGTCTTCGATCTCGTCCTCTGCCTCCTCCAGGTCTATGATTTTAATCGCCACCACCTCCTTTGTGCGATTGTTGATTCCTTTGTAGACCTCTCCGAAGGAACCCTTCCCAATACGCTCCTGCTTGGTGAAGTACTCCTCGGGGTCCAACCGGGTATTCTGGTCCAGTGACATGATATCATTGAATTATTGAGAACATGCCATGATGACTGTAGAGGATAACTTGTGCGTATAGGAGTGTGTATGTGTGTGTTTGTCTTGCCAGGCACTTGAAAAGCACAAGGGTAAGCAACTTATTTCACATATGAATGCTCTTTTACAAAGGTTAATTAGATGTGACAGGAGGAGTTACATCTATCTGTGTGTCAGTAATGTTCCTGTGCACTGCTGAATTATAAAGATGATGGATGATTTACCCTTCTTATCTGTGTCGTTACTTATCTATTCAGTCACAGCCCATTTAATAACCTGGAATCTAGATCGAACTTTGTGCCAGTATGTAATTCAGAGGGCACGCCAATTAAAAGTATATTAGATTTCTCTCTCCATGACAGCAGGAAACGAGTTATGATTGGACTGAGTGGGAGAGGAGGCACTTGTATTTAAAATGGTTTGGTATGTACAGAATGTGAAGACTGCAAGTCAAAAACAAGTGAGACATTTAAGATTTTTGTGTATACTGTCAAGACATTTAGAGTTTGTAATTACATGTTTTTGTCAGTTAGTAGGTGGCTTTGGCATTGTTACACCTGATGCTGACAATGACAAGTATACGAATACAAATATATGAATTCATATGTGTGCACAGTAGTTCTGATGCTTGCATTGATGGCTTAGATGGCTTAGACCCCTACGCACCTATTCATGGAAAGCCTGACACAGTCATGGGGGTTCGCCTTGCCTTTGGACAAGAAGAAGGGAGGTGACAGTTTGTGAAAAGATGATTTCTGTACCTGGTTTTGCATGTCTCGAAGATGTGCCATTCCCTCTGCAGGTTGGACAGGACAGGGACAGCCAGAGCTCTCCCTTTCCGAGCTTAACAAATGGTCCTTTCGGGGTTTTTTTCCTCCCCTCTTAGCTGTCTAGGAAGCTAGCTAGGTGGCTAGCCAACTGGATAAACACCCAATCTGCTGGCTTTAACGGGGCTGTCACTCCGCGCTCTGTTTTCGGCCTCCAAGTCCACCGGAGGACTGAAGAGCCCGGCGAGACAACAACCTATTAACCGAGAGACTCCATTTATGTCTGCCGTGATGAGTAAGGAGATATAATGCTTCTGTCGTCTATTAATATTTAATTCATTTCAAGGAACGCTTAGCCTGTTGTTCATTTGAAGCTTGAGGAGGACAAAATAATGGCCCAGCCGGAGGGCGCATGCGCATTGGGTTTAAGGAAGAGGGAATTGTGGGAGCTGTATTTCTAAACTCTGTTAGGCTCAAATACCTGAAAACATCCTTCATGGAAATGCTGCCACAGACATTCGTGATTTAAATATATATACAGTAACAGTCAAAAGTTTGGACACACCTTCTCATTCAATGTTTTTTCTTTATTTTTATTTTTTCTACATTGTAGATTAACATTGAAGACATCCAAACTATGAAGGAACACATATGGAATTATGTGGTAAACAAACAAATGCTCAACAAACCAGAAAATGTTTTATATTTTATATTCTTCAAAGTAGTTGAATGAGAAGGTGTGTCCAAACTTTTGACTGGTACTGTATATATATATATAGATTTAGGTTCATATTTTATTATATAGAATGAGAAGGTGTGTCCATATATATATAAATATATTTATTTATATATATATATATATATATATATATATATAAATATATATTTATTTATTTATATATACATACAGTACCAGTCAAAAGTTTGGACACACCTTCTCATTCAATGGTTTTCTTTCTTTCTTTCTTTCTTTCTTTCTTTCTTTCTTTCTATATATATAAATATATATATATATATATATATATATTTTATTCTTCAAAGTATATATATATATATATATATATATATATATTTATTTATTTATTTATATATACATACAGTACCAGTCAAAAGTTTGGACACACCTTCTCATTCAATGGTTTTTCTTTCTTTCTTTCTTTCTTTCTTTCTTTCTTTCTTTCTTTCTTTCTTTCTTTCTTTCTTTCTTTCTTTCTTTTTTACATTGTAGATTAATATTGAAGACATCCAAACTATGAAGGAACACATATGGAATGATGTGGTAAACAAACAAATGCTCAACAAACCAGAATATGTTTTATATTTTAGATTCTTCAAAGTAGTTGAATGAGAAGGTGTGTCCAAACTTTTGACTGGTACTGTATAAAATAAACATATAGATTTAGGTTCATTGCAAAAGTGTCATGTGTCATATAAAATGTGTCAAAGTCTAGTTTTAATGCCCTTTAATTTCTCTCAATACTGTTCCTAACACTCTGTGAATATTTAAGGAACTAATTTGTGTTCAATCAAACCAAACCATAAAAAAACTTTACATAGGTTGTAAACAACCTATAATAACATTGATAAGCACATGTATGTACAATGCACAATGGATAATGCAAATGACTAGTGACCCATATACATTAGCTATATATTAGCTCTTGTGATGCACCAAACCAGTTTTGGATATGGGTATATTTTAATTGTAATCCTTTGCACTAGCCTAATAACTGCCCACTGCAGTGACTTTTGACCTCTGAAAAAAGCTTGACATTACACATATGCATGGACACGTCTGCTTTTTGAATGCACACCTACCAGAATACTGTGCATCATGCTGTTTCAACAAAGCCCAAAAACCTGGTGTACAGAAAAAAATGGATGAACTAATGGAATTGGCACCAACTGTACCTGGTAGAGATACAGTCACCATAATCACCCAAAATGCAAATGTTTGAACTTTAGCACAGGTTCAGATGCAAATATCTTTACTCTGGCACATTGATAATTAACAGGTAGTGAACCATGCGCATAGACATTGTTTGAACCGTGAAAAGGTGCTCCCGGGCGCTTCATTGCAGCCCACTGCTCCTCCGGGATGGGTCAAATGCAGAGAACCGAATTTCCCCATTGTGGGACTAATAAAGGCTTAATTATTATTATTATTAACGCCCCACAAACCATTAAGTGACAGGGAGCATTTGCACCTAAGCAATTTCTGTTACTGTAGGTCTTATTTTTATGTTGCATCTTTTTTTCAAGTTGCTTTTTGGTTAACTTTTTCATCTTTGTCAAAACATCATGTCAGACCTTCAAACACTGATAATTACAACATGCATTTCCCTCTGTGACCATATTTAACTTATTGAGTTATTCATAGAAATAGAAAGTCAGATTTGTGTATAAATGGATTTTACATGACGGAACTGTAATGATTCTCATTTTAAATGTTTTTAAAATGTTTATTGTCAAACTATGTGTTTGATTGTCAAACTATTCTCTCTGCAGGAAAGGAAATGTTGCACTGCCATTAGTCTGGTTATCATGAGTAAACTGAAATACAGCTGGAATAAACAATTATTATTATTCAAATCAAAATAATAGCTTTGTATGATTCTGTATTAATTAGGACAATTACATAAACACTGTAGGAGGGACAATCACTATCGAAACAACTCATTTGTGTGGGACAGTCGTGTACGCTTGTTTTCAGACATGGGACCGCCCGGTGCTGCGGCTCACTTAGGCTGACTGTGTGGATTATAAGCTCCGCCCCGGCCGGGACACGCTGGGTATTTTTTCTCCGTCCGGTGTTCACAAACACACCAGCCTGAAGCGGTGTGTCGGGTTTTACTCGTCGTCCGTTCCGGTTGACGCCGTTAATGACACAGAACGAACCGCGTTTTGACACATGACAGTTTGAACCTCGGTGCTAGAACCTTAACGGTGAGTACGGTCGTCATAGAAACTAAAGCCATGGTGACCAACGGTTGTGCCTGGTCTGTTCGAACAGCCAGTGCGCCGCTTAGCTAACATGTTGTGGTAAAGACAGCAGCTAATGCTAAACATACTAGTATCATTAGCCACATATTAGCCACATATTAGCTACATGTTAGCTACATGTTAGCTACATGCTAGATATGGCGTCTTGTGTGGACTTTCATTCAGTGACATTGGAGCCACAGCAGCTACACCTTATGTAATGTGTAATCATTTAATGCAACAGGACGTTGAATGTTACATTTAGGTAATATATGATGTATTAGATTTGGCTGATACTGGCTCATTTGGGTCCTACGGGACATGCCCTTTCCCTTGACACCTTGACTTCATCGTCTGTTGTGCTACACCCTCTTAATACTATTATGGCCACATGATGTTTATTGTTTCTTCTGCTCTTTTGTTGTTTGCATCTCAATCATTTGTATTGGTGTCTGTCTGGCGCTTTGATCAAATGTACCATACTAGTAAAGTTTGAGATGGCAAACAGATATGAGCTTGGGTGTGATTATTGTACATTTGACACTCCTGTCTCTGTGATTGCACCATCACTGAGGTGTATCTTAAATGCACTGCAGTCTTACCTTAAATGTGCTTTTAAGAGTTGTTCAATTTCCTTCCTTTTGATGTGTCTACAGATTGGATGAGTGGGCCATTCGCCTCCCCCTCTGCAGAGGCGGCTGAGATGAACCGCATCCATTATGAGTTGGAGTACATGGAGGGAATCAGCCAGCGCATGCGAATCCCTGAGACCCTCAAGGTGGCCTCAGAGAACCAGACAGGGTCTCTGTTACTTCAGTATCCCCTCCCCATACACACAACTCTGATGCAGGTGCCAGAGAGAATTATCGTAGCAGGTGAGGACAAGAAAATGAAAGGGTACCCGGTGGAAAATACCCTACACATACACCAAACATGTGCATGGAAATCTTGAATTGAGGTGCACTTAAGGGCAACACTCTGTTTAAAATGTTCAATAGGATGTGACCTTTTACCACCAACCTTTTTTATTTATCTGACACTCTCCTCCTCACTTCCTCCAAAGGTGATCATGGGGACTCTCAATTTTCTCGTCCACGAGACTTGGACCTGATCCAATCTGTCCCTCCCATGGATCTTCTGAGCATGAAGGCCCCCCCACGTATCCTCACTCTATCAGAGCAGCCACTGGACTACCTTGAGACTGAACAAACTGCCACTTCACAGAGCAATCCCGTCCATGTGGTAAGGTTAAATTCAAGATTTTCATTCTGTGTCCTTTATATTTCTCATCACAGTTAATTACATATTTTTAATTTTCTGAACTTGAGACTGATCCTTATAGTGGTGCCCTATTATACTATCATGCAAATTATAGAAAGAAAGCAGCCTGGACATAAAAACACAATGTCATAAAACATGGCACTTAACATCTACAATAATACTTTTGTTGTATCAGTCATTAGTTGCATCAGTAAGTTTGTTAATTAAAATATTATAGATGCAGTAACATCTTGAGTATGTATCAGATTAGGTTGGGAAAGGTAGAAGGCAGTGAAGTTAGAGCGGGAAACTGATGGTTTGAAGGTTATCTGGCAGAAAAAACAATATAATATTTAAGGTGGAAATTTCTTGAAATCATATAATGTGACTGTAAACTAGGCCGCTTTGAAAGGAAGCAAAAAATGTAATGTTAGGTTATATATTTTTTAGATTTTTGTGCTAGCTCTAAGCAGTGTCATTTTTTTTGTTATTCATAGGCCCACTTTCATGCTCGGTCTCGAAGGGAACGCAGTGCCAGTGAGCACGTATCTGGCCGCCACAGTGGTCAGATTGTCAGAGGCGATATAAGGTAAGCACACATCTACAACTGGTATATTTATTTCAACACTGCTTAACCGCTGCTAGATTTTCATTCATAATTTGTAATTTGTTATTCTTGTTTCACTCTTGGTTTGTTTAAAAAAAAATCTTATATCTTTACCGTTTCTCCCCACTTACCTCTCTGCCAGTGTAACCCCTTCCCCTTCTGCCCCCCCAGTCCGGTTGTGTCCCCCCCTTTGTTCTCCTGAGGATGCTAACATCAACCTGTTTACGGCTGTGGGGTTCCTGTCTTATATCCAGTCAACAACACGCCGGGCATACCAGCAGGTCCTCGAAGTGCTGGATGACAACCACCGAAGGTAATTACTACTTTCTTTGTCCCTCTATTTTTCTCAGAAGACCCTCTATTCACAAATGTATTCAGAACAAACAGCGGCTGATGGTTGTGTATTTCTAAGAAAATTCGTGAAATAAGGACATTTTATAGAAAAGAAGTACAATTTTTGTCACAGCATTGTTACCTTTAGGAAAACTTCCCAAGGTGGAGGTCTGTAATGGAGGAGGAAGGTATGGAGCTTAGGACTTTCTGAGGCAAGCAAGCAAAACAGCACAAAAAGTTCTTCATAAATTGCAAAAGGTAGTTAAGAGTTGCACATTAAAATTGTGATGGGATGATGTGTGATTCTCTTTGTCTGATCTAATTTTAAGATATGACTAAACAAGGTGACATTTTTCGGCCATTAATACTGTTACACAGACTCAACTTACATCATCATCAGGTTTTATTAGGGATGGCACATAAATGTGCAGAATTTCTTCCATTGAGTTTCTTCCATTGTCATTTAAAGCTGCAGTACTCATTTTAGCCACTTGAGGGAGCCTGAATATTCGTATTGTTCTGATAATTGTAGTGTACTCAGAATATGAAAGGCTAGGGACATTTTTTTTTTTTACTGATAAGAGGAAATGTGTTTTGGAAAAAGTTTTCTTTCAGGAAAGTTTATGTAGCTATGCAGACATTACCTGAGCTAGACTCATTTTGATTGAGTCTATTTATATATTAATCTCCACAGGACACACTTGGACCTGGCTCTGGATATAAACCCTGACGAGTCTGGCTTAATGGACGCCTCCTCGCTACGACGACAGGTAATATATCTCACACACCTTCATGCCCGCCTATGTCACTAACAGGTGATTCATGTGCTTCTCCACTGTTGTGAGTATTTACCAGCTGCGACAGCATGTGGCTGTTCACCATGTGAGTCTGTCTGTGTATAATCATGGCAAAATGTTTTCCTGGAGACACCTACTGTAGCAGGAGCTAACACAGAGACTCTTTTGAGTCCTTTGCTAGGTGTTTATATGTCTGTGGACACATTTTGTGAGATTCCATTGCCCCCACACTTTACACGTCTAGCCGAAAGTGGTGTTGTGGCTTGTGTGATCCCATCCGTCTCTAGTTTCTCACTTTTAGGTCTACAATTCACAACTGATATGGTACAGTGAAGGCGTGCTGACACAACAACCTTATGTATCCCTTATCAGGCTGCTTACAAAGGATGCTGGTCGAGAGGCAGGCAGCCAGTAATAAGATACATCTGGGAGTTTAGATACTCGGATATAAATAAACAAATACAAATACAAATGCATTACAAATACAAGTAATTATCATCATCTTACAACCATGAGCCAGTACGCAAGTACTCAAATATTTTTTTCTAACAGCATTGTTCAACGAAGACAGAAGGATACCTTCAGGTTCTTCATGATTATTGTTGATATGGTGGATAAGTCTGTTTATCTGACATCGTCTGGCACACCTTAAACTTAAATTGAAAACCGAATAGTGGTAATCCTATGTATATACTTGGGCAAATCTCACCCAGGCCCAGTACAAGTGGTGTTTTCACTTTTTTTTAAATGGAGGGAAAACTGTTTTTGTGGTCATTCAGATTGTGAAGTTGAATCGGCGTCTGCAGCTGCTGGAGGAAGAAAACAAAGAACGGTCCAAGCGAGAAGTGATCCTGTATTCTGCTACAGTGGCATTCTGGCTTATTAACACCTGGATCTGGCTCCGTCGCTAAGATTGTGCAAGACTGAGTCTCCCAAAACACTGGAAGCCAAAGCAATTCCTTGTTTAAAGTGCAACCATTAAAATACAGTATGATACTTCACTACATGTAAAGGCAACCACGGGAAACTACAAGAACTTTGGCAAATGTCCTCCACCACATCATCCTCTTTGTTTCTATTGCAAATTTTATATCTGGATTTCACTTGGAAAATTTCAAACATAGTGCTGTCAAGATAAGACCTGAGGCAGTAAAACATAACCACAGTTTTCAAAACTGAGCATTTACCTTTGTTTGGTAGATCTTTCATCTACAAAATTCACATTGGCTGGTATTCACACCTTTACATCTGACTACAAATGGGATTTGGTCGGGTAAAACACCAATAGAGCTAGAGGTAAAGCTAAAGTTGGCATATCTCACATTCAAAGATTCGTCTGTGTTTTTAATTCCTGTATAAACTGTAAAAACAACTATCAGGACAAAGCACAATTACATTTTTGCTGGATGTTTGCAAAATGTTGGCAACTACTTCGATGTGATGAGCTGAGTTTTGCCATGTTGAAGCAAAAACAAACTACAAGTTACCTTGTTTGGCTAAAACTAGCTTCAACACAGGTTTCTGTCTGAGAAATATAATGTGAACTCTGAATCACTGTCGAAGTTTCAGTCTGAAGTTTCTCCAACTATCAAATACTGCACTGATGTTCTCTCATGTTTAGGGAAAAAAATAAATGTGGTAAAAAGAATATGTATGGGCCAGTTTAAGTAGCAAGTGAGTGCCTCATATTAATCAGCAAGAATAAAAAAAAAAAACACTGATGATTTTTTGTGCAAAAATAACTGATTGCATCTATTTAATGCTTGTTGAATGCACAGCAACTACATATGTGACAGCGATGCCTACCATCATTCATCTTTGAGAGTAAACAAAATGTGTAAATGAGGAAACAAGGACTTACTTAAGCAACAAATGTTTTGGGAACCAAGTTATGCTTCAAACCTGACGTGTTGTCTGTTTTCAAATTGAGTTTCATCAGGTTTTTTCAAAAACAGTGTCAAAGTAAGAAGACTTAATCTAGAGATGCCATAACATTTACCCTGAATGTCCTTTGAGCGCTGCATCACCCAAAACATTTGTATAAAGTACTTGAATAGCCTATTGTTGTAAATGTTGTTGTCTGTTTACCACTTTGGCAGTGACTTGCCTATGGATTCTGTTATAAGCTTGATGAAATGTCAACAGAAATACTAAGTGTGGGTACTTAGGGTATTATCTGTGCCGTGATAATGTTTCCCCATGCTGTATCCACAGTTTAAATTCGTTATTCCAGAGAATTTGAATTTGTTTTCTACTAACCTGACATTTATCGACAAGACTAAAAGCATGTGGTTTTATTCATCATACAGTGTGATGTAAATCTTAGAGCTATTGTCTTTGTGATCATGTTAAATAGATGGCTATGTACATAAATTATTGCTGTCATTATTTTTCAATAATTAAACGAGTGTGTATTTCATGGAAGTCTATTTATCGCATAGACATCAACAAAATGTTGCAGTAACCATTTATTTGTTGTGGGACATATTACTTTAAAGCTGGAGTGTTTGACTTTTCTTGTAATATATGAATACATTCATTGTTTGTTAATAAATGATCTTTTCCTCCAGAAGCCCTGTTTCTGTACAATGCTGACCTCTACTGCTCTATTAGCTGGTGTGCAACAACACTGCGACACCAGGAATATGTTCCTGGGGTTTTAACCGGATATCATTGGAGAGAGATGTCGTTAAAGTAAATCACAAGTACATTTATATTACCAAAGATCCTCCACAAACGAAGATACATTCAGATCAAACTCCTCCTGCTTTTTCTTCTACCGGAAGTCTTCATAACAAAGAGGATCCGTGGAGCTGTCGACACAATGGGGATCACCAAGCTGGCCGATCTGATCCGCTCTGATGCTCCGGATGCTATTTCTCACAAGGACATCAGTGACTACACGGGTACACAGCTGATCCATCTATTTGTTCTACTACCACGATTTATTTATTTTTTTCATATCAAATTGCTAACAGCTAACGTTAGCACACAGTCAGCTGACTACTAGTTAGCTTCATTAGCACAACTTTACAACCATTAGACTACACAATAAAACCTCTAATGGAGTAATACTTCACTGAAACACAGTTACAATAGTAATGCTTCTTCCACCATTGCTAAAGTTTGAAAACTAATCAAAAATGTAGAAACCTGTAATAATATAATAACTGGTAACACTAACTGTTTACTACAATGTTTTACCTTTTTAAAGGAGTCTTATAAAAGGACACAAAGCCCAATGCATTACCTGTCAAGCTCTGATGATATAGTCACTGAGGCTTAAGATAAGGCTCATAATGATTTAATGTAGCTACAAACATTCAAATCTGCATTATTGCCAAAGCATTAATACTGCTGTTCAAAACATTTAATAAAGACAGAAGATCTTTTGAATACTTTTAATTTCTGCCATTTAAATGAAGTACGGTCACATTGTTTGCGTAGTTATGTAAAGGGATGAATGAATATAAATATTTTCCTCTGAAATAAAATGGAGAAAATGTGTAAGAACTGTACTTCAATATGTATTGTCAGTAATATTTGACCTCTGTGTGGACATAATAGGAATGCCATTTATGACAACATAAAAATTGTTTTATTACATGGTGCTGATGATGCTGGTGCTGTGTTACACCCCACAGGAAAAGTAATCGCACTGGACACCTCTGTTGTCGTGAACCAGTTCCGTGCTGCGACACCTTCACTAAGGTGAGCTCCTTCTGACCCATTCTGTCTTTTGGAATCTAGTGAGAAAATAGACATTTTTTTACACATGCTTCCTCTTTCTCCCACCAGCAAATCATATATATTGATTCCCCATTTCCATCCCAGTTCATTGAGTGTGAGAAACACCTTTAAATAGCAAGGCAGTACAATATGATAGCACTGCAGTAACTTAAACTCTCTTCGTCTTTTCGCTTTAAATACTCACACCACTGCTTTGGCTGTTCTTGACTTAATTTGTGCTTTTTGAATTTGCACTTTTTGGTTGTGTTGTATATCACTGCATTCTTTTTTCAAATGTTTCTAATATCTTTATCAACTAATTTCCCAAATTAGCAAAAATATTAGAAAAACCAACACAAACTACATCCATAAAGCTGAATCAAAACCTCTCCAAAACAGTCTTAGCAACAATTAAAAAGAATATGTTTAGCAATGTACTGGGATTTCTATCATTTGGCCAGTGTATTTGTGTATAATCTCCTTTATTTCTTCTCTGCAGCCCACTGACAGGTCTCTTCTTCCGCACGCTCACCTTCCTGGAACATGACATAAAGCCAGTCTTTGTGTTTGATGGGAAGCCTCCAGAGGAAAAGACAGCTGTGGTAAGTGACACCTTTGAGACTGTATCTTTGGACTCAACATGCCACTAAACACATCCTCCTGGTGTGTGTAAGACAGTCACTGCTCAGCGAGAGACTAATCTGGATGCTACCCTCGTGCTCAGAATGGCGGTAGAACTGCTCTCCTTACATGTGTTGTTTGGGGAAAATATCTAAAATGAGGAAGTGAATTCAATATGCCAGTGTGATATGATACAGGAAGCTAACACCTGTAGTGTAATACAGACCCATGCTGATCGAAGCTCCGTTTTTTCCTGCAGCTCCAGAAGCGAGCTGAGACCGCTGGTTGGAGGTCAGCCAACCTCACTGGCGCAGGTACATCAACACAAATCCAAGTTGTTAGTTATAGACTTCATAACATTCTTGAGAGATATACACTGGGAATATTTATTTGAACATCAAGTCCTCTAAAGTGAATATTGACTCTTGTGCTCCATGTAGCATCATCCCAGACCAAAGACTGTCTCCAGCTCCTGAAGCTTCTGGGTGTACCTGTCATCCAGGTAGGACATGCTGAATATATTTCTTCACATTCCTCTCACTGTCTCTGTCCTTGCTTCATTAACTTCATGCATTTTCATTTTTTATCTCCCTCTCTTTCTCCCTGTCTTGTGATTCAGGCTCCAGGGGATGCTGAAGCGCTGTGCGCCCAGCTGGTGAGAGAGGGGACTGTGGACGCTGTGGCGTCAGAGGACATGGACACACTGCCATTTGGAGCCAATATTCTCATTCGCCAGCTAAACGCCAAGAAGGACAGGTAAAAACTGTACAATTAATGTGTTACTTTAAGGATTGTACTGTAGTTGTCTTATGTTTTAATCCATTCCTTTGTCTAATTACCATTTTTGCTTATTTCATTAAATAGATATTTACTTTGTTAAAAGCCTTAGGCCTACATGTTTACTGTGGTTTGTGTATTAAAATAATTGAAAGAACACCAATCCCTTACTCTGTGTTTTTAACAGACTCAGAAGCTCATTCAGTCAGTGACTAAAGATGTCTCAGTGTTCCACTGAATGACTCAGAAAGTCTTTTGTTCTAGCAGTGGTCTTTTTTTTTTATGAACACTTTAAGATGTTTGTAGATGTAACATCTTTTCAGCTGTTGATAATGTTATCAAGCTCCTTGTGGTATTATCTATGAATTTTGTCTATTGTATGTTGTGTGTGTATGAGTTTATTCGGTGGCAAATTAATTTCCCCTTTTGGGTTTAAGATTTTTTTTAAATCTAATCTAATGGATTCATTGTGGCTTTTGAAACAAGGTGGTCTAACGTTATAAATCTCGTTATAAACTGAGTTTATGAATTTAGTAGTCAGACATCATCCTGTCAGCTTTAACTAATGTTAATGTATCAATGCCACTACGAGTGATTTCCTCATGTCACTTTATTTACAAAAATCCAATCTATGTCTTTTAGCTGAGGATGGACTGTGAGTTTTCTAAACTGATCTAATGTTGATCTATGCTCTTCATTGTCTTTTCTTCTTCACAGTGAAGTTGTTGAATATTCTTTAACCAAGCTGTTAGAGAAACTCAAAATGAATCAAGAGGAGGTGAGACTGAAACTTTCAAAGATGTCTTTGAAAGTATATAATAATAATACATATATCATAATTCATAATACCACTACACAGAAATATTACAAACAAGTCCTCCAACTTTCCCTCTTTTGCAATTTTCTCCCACCAGTTTGTTGACCTGTGCATTTTGTTGGGCTGCGACTACTGTGACAAGATAGCCGGTTTGGGTCCAAAGAGAGCTCTGGCATTGATCCAGAAGCACCATACTATTGAGAAAGTTGTTTTGGAGATCAACAGAAAGGTACCACATGGGAAACAGGTTGTCTTTGTTTTTCATTCTGCTTTCATTCTGCATCACACAAAATATCTGATAAAACACTAGTATCTGCTGCCTTCCAGACCTATCCTGTGCCACATTTCTGGAGGTACAAAGAAGCCCGTAAGATATTCTTGGATGCGCCACAAACAGAAGCTCCTGAACTCACCTGGACTGAGCCGGATGAAGAAGCCTTGGTTCGGCTCCTCTGTCACGTCAAATATGTTAAGTACGTACTTTTTGCTTAAGCCCAGCTTTTATTTCAAATGCTTCTTTGTCTCTTTTAAAGGCAGTTGTGACAAATATGTGTTGATTTGTTTTTAGGGAGGACAGAGTCCGTCATCGAATGGAGAAGTTCCGTCAGACGCGGGAAAGTAAGCGGGAGGAGAGGGAAAGGGAGAGGGCAGAAGGGCATAACAGGCAGACTTGCATAAAGGACTTCTTTAGAGTTACAAGGAAGAGGGAACAGGTGAGCTCAACATAACAATCACCTACAAACATATATCATTTAATTAGGGTATTTTAAAGCTCAGCAAATTTAATTCAGAACTTGATAAATTGAAGGAAAACTATTATGATTAAATGAACTTAAAACTATTCAAACTATCTTTGCCATGTTTGGATCAATCATGATTTCTTCTCTATCCAAGAAGTCTGTTATGACCTGAAAAAATAATCACTAGTCATTTTCAGTAGTTCAAAATGTGGTTTGTTAATGAGACTGAATAGCTGTCTTTCTTCCTCTAGCCCATGGAAGCTGCAGACCCTTTAATCAACAACAGGAAGAGACCAAAGTCAAAATAAGGCCGCCAACATCTCCCCCTTGCTGTCTGCACCATTCCACCATCCAAGTTTGAAGATTCTTTTCAACACTTTCTAAGATGTTTGCCTTTCCAGACATCTCAAACAATTAACAGACATTCCTGTGATCCAGATCTTGAATTTCTGAGGTTTCTTTTTAACATCATGCTTTATTTCTGTGCTGATGAGACGTTGAAACGTTGTGCATCCTCAACATCCATGTCAGTGACTATATTCCTTATATTTTGATTTTATCTTCCGTCACACAAATAATTGTTAATTTCAACAGTTTCAAAGGCTGCAGCTTTACATGTTGAATCATGGTTTTGTATTTGAAGAAAAGTCTGCTTTTCCAAGTGCTTTCTAGTCACCTCGTAATTTAGAAGAAGCGAAAACAGGCGTCTTGCAAGACTCTGACCTAAAGTCTTTGTCTCTGCATGGGGATCTGATCTTAGCGGCAGTGTCTGCAACAATGCAGTTTACTGAGCAGTTCTTCAGTGTATCCAGCATTTTCCTGCAAAGCTACCAAGACAAGCTGAGCAGGCGGTGGACGGCTATGAAAGAGAACAGTGTGATCACTGTTATTAAGTCCTTCCCCCACGCCAAAACTGGAGACAGGGGATGTCTCATCACTAGATATTCAATGAGCACCTGTTGTGGAAAGGGTGCCAAGGCAGGGACCAAAGACTTGAATTTTAAAACATGTACGTAAGTTAAAAAGAGATAGCGAGATGTTTAAAAACCATGTGAAGAAAAGTTTGTGTTTTGAAAATACTTACAGTACACTGTATGTTTCTCATTTTGTTTTTAAATGTAATGCTGTTGGCCATTTTTAATTTAAAATACTGTTGAAGTTGATTTGTTTGTTTGGTGTTTTTATGAAAAGTGTGAATGGGTGGTGTGTTGTTTTTATAGCACATAACATTTTTCAATATATTTCTTCTGACTTATTTCCTAACAACAAGTGTTACTTTTAATCAAAAATGACGAGGCATCATTCCTAACCAACAGATGGCGCTTGTGCCTGTAAAGCCGGTTTATTTCACACTTGTTTTTCGTGTAGAAGAAGTTTTTGTCAGTCGCCCAGCAGTCTCCCCGGCCAGAAGGTGTCTGGCCGCCGCCGCCGCACCCCGACTAGTCCGCCCTGAAGACACCCTCACTGTCCCGGGTCCCTCGACCAGACGTCCTCCTCCCCCCCCCCCAGGTGATACCAGAACCGCTATTCTTCGGCCATGGCGACGAACGCGAAGCGAAAGCAGGAGGAGACTCATCTCAAGATGCTCCGGGAGATGACGAGCCTGCCCGCGAATAGGAAATGCTTCGACTGCGACCAGCGCGGCCCGACCTATGTCAACATGACAGTGGGCTCCTTCGTCTGCACCACCTGCTCCGGGATCTTGTGAGTTTCTCTTCAGCCTAAATGATCATCTTTACTGATAACAGTGGTCACCACAGGCTGGGGACAGGACGTGGCGGCCGGTCGTGGGTTTGTCCGGGTCCACAGCTGCCTGGTCGGTTCCGTTAGCTTGTTAGCTAGCGTCGGAGCCGGGACAGGTAACCACGGCTCTGGGTCGGGTCGCGTAAACTACGGCTCTGGGTCGGGTTACTCCAGTGTGGTTACACATTAGGTTCCTTTAGTCAGGCAGTGAGGGATGGTTTCAGTGACGTGTTGTCACACCTCTAGATAAGCCTCACACATCCACAGGACCACCAGCAGCAGGGTGTGTCCCTCAACGTGGGAGGCTGAGAGAAGGAGTAGAGCAGTGGGTCGTTGTTGGCTGCTGACTGGTGAAAACTGCTTTGTGTTGACATCATAACCGAGATTTAGGCAATGAACCCCATTAACTTAACCCCATTGCCTTTTTAGTTACTGCAAAGGCAAACACGTCTGCTTATTTTGCTCTTACTGTGTTGGGTTTTTGCTTTAAGATAAAGTGTTGCAGTGCATTGTGCAGTATTTACCCTTTAATTGTGAGCTAGTTGTGTATTATGAAATAGTTGGCTAACTATGTAGAAATGACACTGATAAGACGATGCAGTGCGTGCTATTCTTTCCAGTTGAAAGAGTCTTTGTCCATATCCATTATTAAACTGTACAATAAAAGGAGAGTATCATGCCACTAAGGAAAAGTGAAATTGGTTAAATGACTATAACTTTTCAATGCATGGACAGTGCTGGTATCAGTTTTTAAAATTCAATACTTTTAGAAATACTTGACCAAATTGGACCTTTTTATGTTTTATTTTGCTTAATGAAATTGCAGTGGATTGATTGGAACAATCATTTGTACTATCCTTAGTTAGTCACAAACAGTGACTAACTAAGGATAGTACAAATGTAAACATAACATAATGACTTACACAAGTGTTCACTCTGTTGAAATCAGCTTCAGTTGAGGCACCTTTGGCAACAGTTTCAGCCTTGAGTCTATGTTGATGGGCCTGTATCAGCTTTGCACCTTTGGACACTGCAGTTTTCCTCCGTTCTTCTTCGCCAAACTTAATGCTCTGTCAAGTTGCCGTTAATAGCAATTTTAAAATCCTGCCATAAATTCTGGTTTGGATGGAGATCCAGACGCTGACTATGCCACACCGGCACATTAACATATTTGGTTTTCAGCCATTCCTGTTATAGATTGCTTCAGGTTTTCCTCCAGTCTGTGTCTTTTAATATCAGACTGAATTTTATCCTCAACCCCAACAAACCTTATAGGGCCTTCCAGCAGCATCCCCAGAGCATGATGCCGCCATCAGAGGCCTTCATGGTGCTGATGGTTGGATGTGTATTGGTGTCATCAGACCATAGAACCCACATCACATATGGCAAACACTAACCAAGGTGTGTAGTTATTGTTTCAACAGAGGTTTTATCTGCCAATCTGCCATAAAACTGGTGAAGCAACAGTTGTTGACTCCCGCGTGTCTCCCACCTTTGGAATAAAGCTCATCTGGACCCTCACATGTTGAGAACTGCACAGCGCAAGGCAAATTTAGAGCCATTTATTAAATATATTTTATGATTTACTTTACTAAACTGTAAAATCTTGTGACGGACTTGTTTAATGTCCTTTGTCTTCATGGTTTAGTTTTTGTGAGAAAACCGACCACGTAGCCGTTGTACCTTCCAGCTCCTTCAAATGTATTTAACATTATGTCTCTCTTTACACCTTGATTGACATGATTTTAATTAGGCTCATTATGTGATCTCCTAAAACAGGTTGTAATTTAATTCACTGTGATGCAATGTTTTTTAACAATGAAACTTGAATAAGTGTATTTGGGTTTATAGCTTTACTGAAACTAACACTAGAACTATGTATAGATGTGATTTGATCACTAATAACAATGAGCACAGTATCGGGCATTTGCAATTAGTTCTTGATCATTTCTAGTTCAATTTACAGTCAAGAATTAATGTGTGCCTTTTATGTTGATGTTGGGGAATTCATATTTACATGATATGGTCTTTAAAAATGTTTATCTAGCAGTAAATACCTACCTCTGATATTTAGTTGGTTTTCGTTTTAGAAATGTCTGTCAAATGTTTATTATAGCAGTCATTTTTCTAAGTACCAAACATACAGGACTCATACAAGAAAACAATACATCTGTGGTTAGGGTTGTTGTTTGCTCATCTCATGTCACATGAACAGCATCGGGGTTGCATCCTGCTCCTCTTGTTCTTAAGCTAACATATACCTCCTCCACCCACAGGCGAGGACTGAACCCCCGCACAGAGTGAAGTCAATCTCTATGACCACATTCACACATCAGGAAATTGAGTTTCTACAGAAACACAGTAATGAGGTATAATGCACAGTGCACACTTTATAACAAAGGAATCCGCACCATATTTCACATTGTTAAGTTATATATTTAAAGTCATTCTGGCTTTGATTCACAAGCATCTTGGCATTTTTCTGAACCCTGCATAGTCAACTTTATTGGCATTCCTCTCTCCCCACTTTTTTCCTCCCCTTTCTCGTCATCCCCTCCCCCTTCCCTTTACTTTCTCTCACCTCTCTCCCGGCTCTGCCACCACCCCCACCCCAATCCTCTCCTTACCTCCCTCTCTCCTCATTCCTCTGCCCCCCCTGTAGGTCTGTAAACACATCTGGTTGGGCCTCTATGACGACAGGACATTAGTTGTTCCAGATTTCCGAGAACCACAGAAAGTTAAAGAGTTCCTTCAAGAAAAATATGAAAAGAAAAGATGGTAAAATCAACTTATTGATTTTTTTTTTTGTTTGTTTGACATTTTTCGTTTTGAGTATAATCTGTTAAAGAATCACAAACCAATATTCATGACCAAGTTATTTCAGTTCTTCATCCTTTCTCCATTGTATAAATGGCTATGTGGTTAAATTGAGTAATACTTTATACCTATGTGCATACAGCCTTAATAAATGTAGCTGGGAGCTAGTAGTAAATGCTAGAGCGACTGCTAAAAAGTCAATGTCATGAGTTCTGCAGGTCGTTCAGTATAACTGGCAGTATTAGCTGTGATGCAAACAAAAAGAGTATTGGGAGTAAAGTGCTTCCTCTGTCAGAAAACATTTAGTTTAACCGTATGTTTCAGTTTGATAGCATGCTATTCATTGTCTAGGACCTTCTATTTCTAAATGTCACTTTCCTCTTTTACTGCAGTGTTGGTGGTACACAACACATTTTCTTTATGAAGGAAGGTCCCATTTGATTTATATATTTACCTTTTTTCCCCCAATCAGTTCAATCAAATGATTACCTACCTATTTGTTGTACTCATATAGTGCCCAGTTATAAAAGCTGTTTCTGTGATTTTGTTTGTTTTTAAATATCTCTACATCCGTGGTGGTGTTATTTCATGGATGCCTAGGTATGTCCCTCCAGACCAGGCAAGAGCAGTAGCAAGTGTCCAGGCCTCGGTGTCTGGCTCCTCAGCCAGCAGCACTGGTAGCACCCCAGAAGTCCAACCCCTCAAGACCCTGCAGCTCAACAAGACCCCACTGCGCCAGGTAACAGAGATGTACCCTGAGGCTATATTTGTCCATTAGATATACATCTATTATGTTTTATGGGATTTTTGTTGGAGAAAAGTTTTAACTCTCAATCTTTATTTCGGACACTGCCCAGTCACCGGGGATAGGTCGTTCTCAGGCTCATAGCGCTGCTCTGGAGAAGAAGTTTGACTTGCTCTCAGACCTGGGAGGAGACATCTTTGCTGCTCCATCCACTCAAACTTCCAGCTCCACCAACTTTGCCAACTTTGCACATTTTCCAAGCCAGTCAGGTAAGATAGTGTTCTCTCAAAAGTCCTATAAAGTCCAACATTTTATTCAGAAACTCAATACAGATTAATACAGATATTTATCACTGTTTAGTCTTTGGTTTGTCATCATCCCATGCATTGCCCTGCCATTGTTTTTTATTTCCACATTCATTGTATGTGTTCATTTTTCCTTGTGTATGGCTGCAGCACCTCAGGGTAATTCAGATACCAACTTTGCCAACTTTGAGGCATTTGGAAACACTGCCATTCCACCCCACCTGAGCACGTCCCCCCCTCACAGTCCTTTTCATCAGGTACCCCCCCTCCCCTCCATTATCTTTCCTCCACCGTAACCACACACACTCACCCTCATCTCAGTATATATTGTTTGATTTGTTAATTACTGTGTCCACTGGTCAAGCCTTTTCTGTATTCAACAGTCGGCTATTGATGCTTAGAACATGTGCTGGTCATCACTACTGTTGAAACTTGAAGGAAGCACATTTCTCTAGGATAAGTTTTTTGTTTTTTTAAACAAATTCTCAGTTCTTATACATGCTAAGTTGTTAGTGATGTTGGGCACACACTAGTACATCTTTTCAATTGCTCACGCTTTTCCCTGAATCATTTAGTTAATTATTTGTCTCAGTGTGTGTGTTTGTGTAGGAGCGTGCATGTGACACTTGAATCTTTGAGTCTTTTTAATTTTCTCCAAATGTTGTTGAAAGGGGGAGGTGTGCCAATCCCATCAATGTCTAGTGCCGTCCCTGCCCAGTCCAACCATAGAGAGGATCGCTATGCTGCTCTGGCTGAGTTGGACATCGAGCTCAGCTCCTCTGTTACCACAGGCAGCAATGTGCCAGGGTGAGAGACGGGCAGACAAACAAACACACAAACACACACAGTAATATTGTACTAGCACGGCTGATACATTTCCAATGGAAACCGTTAATTTCCTACAACGTGCACCTTGAAAGCCTGGAAAATTCAGTTTGAATAAATCCATGATTTTTAATTAATTCACCGTGTAGCTGTGTTGTTGAATAATGTACCTCACATGGTGAACGGATGTAGTTGATCACGTGTACACCAGGAGAATGCGTCTGTAGTTACTCTTGCAAAATGTTTACAATATCAGTGAATCAGTTTTAAAGGTTAATTTCTGCCTGTCATGGGTGATGCAAGTGTTAAACGGACGTAAAAACATTTATTCTTCTATTTCTTGACAGGAACTTATTTGGACCAGTGCTAGGTTCATCGCCAGCCCAGAATCCACCTGTGTTACCCAGCATGCAGCCTGGCTTTGGAGGTGGTTATAGTTGTTACTACTACAGTGGTGCATACAGAATGAAAATGTATTTTCAGAGATTTGTACATTTTTATACATAGCTTGAAGACTCATTTAGTAAATTCCTCCTGCATTTCATCTAGCCGTCCCATCCACAAATCCCTTTGTTGCTGCAGCTGTTGCCCCGGAGATGGCCACCAACCCTTTCCAGGCAAATGGCAGAGCTCCAGCTGCAGGTGTGTGTGCATTTAAAGTTGAGTGTATTTAATTAGGCACATTTTTAATTTAGACATTTATGTTACTGTGATGTAACCCAGTTACATTGCCAAGTAGCCTTGTGGTTTGCCAAAGAATCTAGAATTTACTCCCCCTTGTGTGTGTGTGTGTGTGTGTGTGTGTGTGTGTGTGTGTGTGTGTGTGTGTGTGTGTGTGTGTGTGTGTGTGTGTGTGTGTGTGTGTGTGTGTGTGTGTGTGTGGTGGGTGTGTGTGTGTGTGTGTGCATTTGTGTACACACATACTGCGTGTGTCTCATAGCCTCGTTTGGCACTGGCTCTATGAGCATGCCCGCCGGCTTTGGGAATGCGTCTTCCTACTGCCTCCCGACCAGTTTCAGCGGAAACTTCCAGCAGCAATTCCCTGGCCAGCCTCCCATCCCTTACTCTCAACCTGGGGCCTACCACCCTCAGTCCAATGGTTAGTGGCCTCCCACATGCCTTTGTTCTCTTGTCTTGCCTGTGCAGTACCTGTCAGTGATGTAGACCACATGCAGCATCATGAATTTTATGTTATTTCAATCTACATGATGGTCCATCTGCATTGGAAATTGTGTTGCTGTTGCCAATTCAAAGTAGGACTTGTCAGTGGCAGCTACTGCACAGTGATAAAAAGGTTGCATTTAGGGTACAAAGCTTTAGGGTTCTACTCTGTACAGAGCTGTGGACAAGAACCGCAATCAACAAATCTGACAAAAGGCTCTATTTACACCTGAATGCAATCTGATACGCTAGGCTTAGCTCTCTTTTTTTTCCTCTTACAGTTTTAGTCCCTTAGAGCTTTTAAAAATGAACTCTCATAATTAAGTTATCTTTACTGCCTGCCCTTTATAGCCTGTTTATACAACGGTTGCAATAAAATATTATCATTACACATTGCTTAACTGCTGGAGAGAGCACACTCAACCTGTAAATCCCTTTCTGTGAATCACCCTTAGGCCCTGCATTCCCAGTCTACGGTCAGAACAAGCCGTCCATGACGCCCTTTGGGCAGCCCATGGGTGGCCCTGGCATGTCCAATAACCCATTCATGGTGAGCATGCATTGCCTTTTGTTTCCCCTGCTTTTCGGGTTAAAGAAGGAAATAAAGGATGTACTGTGTGGGGCTTTATCAGTCTAAGAAAACAACTGTACTGATGATTTCACTGAAAACATTGCTATTTATAAAATTTATTTTGAAATGATAATTTTATTTACAATGTTTTCAGTTTGTGTGTTGAATCTCATCCCCTCTCTTATTTCAGGCTGGAGCCCCAGCCGGGTCATTCCCTTCAGGGGGTTCAACCAACCCTTTCCTGTAGCACAACTCCCAGTCTTTGTCACCAGAGGGCAGCATGCAGCACATATTCAACGCATACATTCTGTCATGCAGTTAGTGGCAGTGCATTGTTTTTTAAGAAAAACTTACATTTTTGTTTTTTTCACACAAAAAAGTTTACAACACTATGAAGGAGAACAAAGGACTATGTTGAAGACTAAGGGACTGTTATGGGGAAAATGTACTGTTTGGACTATATACAATACATTTTATGCTTTTATGTTATTTGTTTATGACTGTAGGCTCTGTGCATATCATTATTTGTAATCACAATTAAGTACATGTTATGTATAACAAAGACTGAGTGAACAAAGGTGAGTATACACACACCTTGTGGAAAAAAACCAACTACAAACTATCCAAGTAGGTACGGGCGTAGACTTTGAGAATATTCTCTGGTTGCAATCAAATCCATGATCTCTGGTTAGAACAACCATGATGATGCAGGTATTTCATTTTCAAAAGGGATTTATTTTGGTTATTTTAGCATAATTGTGCTTTTGCTGGAACTAATGTGCAAAAATGTCCTTTATTAACCTACAAGTTGCCTATAACCCAAAACAACCCAACCCGTGTATGGTTAAATTAGAGTAATATCCCAAGCAGTATGTTGGGATACAGCATTGATCCTGGACTATTAGACATCCTTTTATTATTATTATTATTATTATTGCCAATATCTGTGAAATTGTGGAAAAAAGGGTTGGGGCTTTTTTTATTTGAAACTAGGGCTAGCTCCTTGAATATGTAGCCAGCATAGATTTCTGATTTGTTTAGCCCACCACCTAAAGAGACAAGCATGTCTACCAGAGCACAAATGGAGGAAAGAGGCAGGAAGCGCAGGATTTAGGATGAGTATTTCTATGTCCTGTTACCCCTCCTAATCTATAAATATTGTTAAATATACTTTAAGTGACCTCTATTCTGCTTTTATATTTACACTATGTTTTAAGGAATATGGTAAAGACAAAAGGAAAGACTGTTAGGAAAGCTTTAGGGTTGAAGGTGTGACCTAAATTGGTTTGCGTCAAAATAAGTGAAGTACTTATTCTCATGGTTGTGGGGGACTTGTCCTCTTGACATGTTATGAAAGTTTTACCAGATCCTGCCTAGACAAATAAATGTACAACATTTTAAACAAAGGATTTATGCAGGTTAACCACCGCTTCACCTGACTTGATCTTAACTAAGGTGTTGGAAGTATCAGAATTCAAGCTTATAAAATAGATATCTGCACACTTAGATCTATGCAGAGTACACTTTAAAGAGTATAAAGGGTCTCTTCAAACTAAAAATGTATCCAATGTTAATTATGTTGTATTCACTACACTCCCTTGACATCTGTCTTCCTATTTGCTTTTTTATTAACAAGCTTATGGATTGAAAAAAAATGAAATTCGGATCTTCTTTCAGTTTGCTTTAAATTAAGGCAAGGAAAAAGAACAGATTCATTTAGGGATTGTTACATTACAGGAGCAGCCTGGTACTGAACCAGTGTCTTATTTGTGCCACCAATGACTAACAATGAATTTGACAATGTGTTTCTTGTCTTTACAAGAATAGGTAAGTAAATGTGTACATATATAAATATATGTATAAATAAATTAAAAGATTTTTAACTACAATCTTGACTTTGTGTTTCAATGCCCTTTTTGATAATTCAACCAGAGAGGATATTAAATGCACTTTGTTGCCAGTTTATTAGAAGATAAGATAAGATAAGATAAGATAAGATAATCCTTTATTAGTCCTGCAGCGGGGAAAGTTGCAGACTTACAACAGCAGAGAGTAAAGTGCACACAAGAGACATAATAGAAGAAGACAAGCTAAAAAATGAAAAATAAAATAATTATAAATTATTAAAAAAATATTATTATTATAAATAAGCAATAAAAAAAACAGTAGAAAAAACAACTAAACTGATAAGTGTTACAAATATTGTGTCCATTTAACGTCTGTCACTGACGTCATAAACCTGTCGTAAAGGTGCGGTTTTACTGCAACGTCTGCTCCGAACGCAGGAGCGCCGTTGCCATGACAACAACGACACACTTTTGACATGGCGTCCTTTCTAACAGACCCGTTGTTTGAATCGTCCGCACGGGGTCCTCCACCCAATAAGAACTTTTATCATTTCGCTGTCACCAAGTCAAATGTAAGTGTTGATCCTGTCATTCGTTACTGTGGGTAGAAACTAAAAGTGTTTATGTCTAATGAGCAGGTCATTGATGTGAATACACGTCGTCCCTGCCCTTGTGACGTCACTTGGTCCTCTGAACGCTCTTCCAGGTGATCTGGAGATGGTGGAAGATATCTCCTCGAGCTGTGGACAGGTACTCCAAGCCCGGGGAGCTGAAGGAGCCTCACCAGGACTTCTTGGATGACACTACGCTGCAGAGTAAGGACTTCATATTCAGAACACATCACAAGAGTTGTAGCACTGTATTTATTACTCCTTACCTGGAGGGTAACAGGTGTAAGTGAAGGCTGAATTCCATTTAGCTGCTTCAGTTTCAGGGTCCTGGTAATGTGCACGCTGATGGCTCTCTGTCAAACTTTCATGGTTTGGAAAAGGGAATATCAGTGAGTTTTGCTTCTAATTTATCACATGTGGTATGCGAGTCACGAACAGTTGAGTAAACCTTATTACAATGCAGATATTTTGACTTTTCATATTAATATGATATGAAAATGTTGTGTTTGTGTGGCTCCTCATGAATATATGGCAAGTGTAATTAAAACAGAAACCACTCACTGTTATTGAGTCCACTCTAAAATATTAGCTGGCTCCTACATACTGGCTTTGTGCCAGTAATATTCACAGGTTTTAGTCTGTTTTTATCAGTTGCTTACATACTTTGGCTTTTACAAGCCCTGGTCACATATAGCATATTTTTTAGCATGCTCTGTCAACAGTAGACCTGTACAGAAATGAATTACATAGTGCTTCAGATATTTATCACTTTATATTCAGATTGTGTCTTGTGAATATTGTATGTTAGGACAAATGGAATGCATGAATATGGATGACAGGTAAATTAATGAGCTTCTTCCCAGGTGAGGTCAGTATGGTTTTCGGTCAACGGATCTTGCAGTTCACCAAGGCTTTGTGCCAAGGCCATTATGATTACCTGGAGCACCTGTCTGACACCTTGCTTCTGCGGATAATATATAATCTAGAACTAGAGGATGTGGGTCAGCTTGGACGAACGTCGCACAGGTTCAGAAAGGTGAGTTCCAGGGAGATGCTTAAAAAAAAAAGTATCCTGAGATAAGAAACATTAACTCTGTTATTTAAGATTGTATTATTGTTCTGATAAATTGTAAATTATATCAATGCAATAAAAATCAACTATTATGTTAACTGTTGTATTACTTATACTAATCCCTTCTGCTCCTCAGCTATGTGGGTCGGAGGAGTTTTGGGAGCAGGCAGTGCAGCGGCGCTGCAACACAGTGTCGGCTGAGGTTGCATCACTAGCGCTTGATGTGGGTTGGCGCAGCATCTTCTTCACCAGTAAGCTACAGCTGCAGAAGTTGATCAGCCGCAGGAGGCTAAAGGCTGAGAAACATCAAGAAGGACAGGTCTCTGACCCAGATACAAAGGCAGAGGAATCTCCTGATGAAAGCTCAGGGACGGACCAGACATCCGGTTCTGAGGAGGAAACTCACCTTGGCATTATACCAGATCTTTGCCTTGGCACTGATCCTGGTACTCTCTTTGACACCAGCTCCTGCTGTGATAATGGTCCTAACCCTGAATCAGAAGCTGGCTCTGATTCTAATGTGCCTGTGCCGTGCCAACAGTTTGAGGACATAAAGATCTGTGTGGTGGATACGCAGTAGTAGAGGAGACTGCCGTGCAGAGCCAGACAAGAGCATGAGTTCATTATTTTGTCAAATGTTGCGGGAGCCCTGTGTTTCAGGCTTTCTGTTAGATTGATAAGCCATTTATACTCATACCTCATCCTAAAAGAGTTGGGTATTGATTTTTTGAAAAATATGATCTTTTTTTGGTCAAATGTAAAAAAACAGTATGTTTGATATGGTTATTGAGCTGTCAGTCCTTTACATGATATTTGTGGACTTTTTCATTAGTATATCCATTGTGCCATGACCTTTGTGACTTGGAATGATTGTTAATAGTTAACAATAATTAATTGTTTGTTGTATATACAAGTTGTTGTATACAATATTGTACGATGTAATATTTAATATACAATATGCAATTCTGCTGGCTGCAGCTTGTCATTAATGAGCTAGTTCTCAGGAAAACCTCAGTAACTGCCACTTTACGATTAGACTCAACTTTACTTGAGAGGACATAAACATTCTCATTTATTTATGTTATAATGCGCTTAAATTGGGTGACTAAATACCGGATCATTGTATATAGCAGACTTCTCAAATAACATGATCCTGATTCAAAGCTATTCAGGAACAGTTTTTTATTGATAAGGAGTCAAATCCTTACTTGTTCCTCATTTCTTAGCAACTATTCAAGATTGTGTTTTGGTTATTAGTAAGTTTGAAATTTAACTTTTTTATACTATCTATTTTTAAAAAGGTCAAATGATCAGTAACAGTTACATCATGATCTGGATTCTGAGAGGACACAGATACTGTGTGAGTTTGATAGGATTAAAAGTAAAGCGCACACAAAAAAAAACACAGTCCACTAGGGGGCACAAGCTGCCAGTGCTAATGGTCCATCCTGTGCTCAGATCATATTGACATCATCACTGTCTGCCACCTGTGCTACTGGCCTTCACTGTATCTACTTAAAGGGACATTTCACCAATACTTCTGATTCTATGCACTCTGCTGGTGACTGCTTTCAGCTCAGCATTGTGTCCAGAGTGCATGTCTGGAGATTATTAAAGTACTTTGTTTACCTCTGAAAAATATTTCCAGCTAGGGTGCAGTTCACTGCCCTTTTTAAAAATAGCTTGGCTATTCCGCCTAGAAGCCATCTTCCATTGTATCTTGCCACATCCAAGCTTTCAGGGAGGCCAATCGTTAAAATCAAACCCTCTAGCTGTTCCCTCTGAATTCACTGGGTCGAGCCATCCTCAGCACCTGAACTGCTTTGCTCTAATTTGGGCAAACAACAGTCAGTCAGTCTCCCTCTCTATGAGAAGCAGTCCTATTGGGAAGACCTTTTCATCTGTCAATAACTGCTGCCTCCCCCCTGTACAACTCCAGAGGCCTCTTCAAAATTCAAATTGTAATAAGCCCCTAGGCCCAGGCCAGCCCTTTATATGGCTCAGTTGTGAGATTTAACATGGGCATAAGCTCCACTCTCAGGCAATATTTATGCAGCATAATCATTTATATATTTATTGGCTTCAGTTTTATTTTTATATATATATATATTTCATTTCATATTCATATCA
The DNA here is from genome assembly GCF_027596085.1 of Anoplopoma fimbria. Classification (NCBI taxonomy): domain Eukaryota; kingdom Metazoa; phylum Chordata; class Actinopteri; order Perciformes; family Anoplopomatidae; genus Anoplopoma; species Anoplopoma fimbria. Next base: position 22,550,773 of record NC_072451.1, on the reverse strand, counting down.
TATATCACCCACCGTAAATCTCAGTGCTGTCCTTGGAATACTCTCTGCTACTTGCCTCTTTTTATGGAGAGCTTGAGAAAAGCCATAATAGGATGGAGCCGACCACGTAAAGACCACGTAGTAAACCATGTGGGAGATGGGATGAGTATGCTCTGCCCATCTTAACCTTTACTTCCTCCTCAGGCGGGGCTAATCCTCACAAGGTGAAAGGAACAGGCTGCTCAAAGAGAAAACATTTAAAGCAGAATAGAGAAGAGGAGACATAGAAATTCTTCTTATGTATGTATATGTACTCTTTTACTCTCCCTTGCCACCACTGTATCACTTAATCCCATAGTGTGTGTTATACAGTTTGTTTAGGCGGGTGCCAAACACATTTCCTGAAGGTTTTCACTAATTTGTGACGGGCCCTCAATGTCAGTTACACGGCTCAGCAGGGATCCCACAGAGTCACGTGGGAGCTCTCGTCTTACCACTCTCTTCTCTCCCTGACCTGGTAAAAGATGAAACCTTTGACCTATTTTCATCCACTCAGAAGGCTTAAGTGATTTACTGACACTATGATCTATTTAAAACATGATTTGCATTTGATATTCATGGCTGGTCACTTTAACTGTCAAGGTGCCTCTTTCTCCATAAAATTTGGCATCTTGAATAATAGTTTGGTGAAATATTAGTAAATAAGATGTAAATTGAAAATCAACATTTCACTGAGGAAACTGTGATCTGTTTTCATTGATTGCTGTGATTTACAAATACATTGACCCACTTCCACACCGATTGTTCTGTGCGGATGTATTTCTGGCCTTGAGTCAAAAGGTCTGGTGCTCTCTGACGCCAAGCAAAGCCCTTGATCTTTTGCAGCGCACTGACAGCTTGAGACCATTTGAGAAAGGATTAGCTAATAGTATCCAAGGTATATCGCCAAGTTCAAACCAAGTGCCAATTCATCATATTGCATGTGTAAAAATTAAGACCACTTGACCACAAGTGGGTTTTTTTTACGAAGTGTTTCATCCGTAAAATGCAAATATTTTCTTTTCTTTTATATATATATATTTATACTTTTTTTGTATACTATATAAAAATATACATATATGCTGTTTAGTAGCAGAATTATATCAAGATTGATGTAGAAAGCTGGCTTTCCTCTACTATGTGTATCACTGGTATCAGGTGTATGACAGGTCCTTGGTTTGACCTCAGTTCTGTCTCATGATTGATGTCATACTCCTCAGGCTTTTTATGAACCAACTAGATAGAAGCTCTGGTGTCACATTTATGGGATCCTCTGAGTCATTGTGTTAACTATTGATTTTAGCAACCAGTGCTGTTACCTGGCATTTAAAATACGTGTGCAAAAAGAATAGGTCTTACTGTATCCGTGTCTTTTGGTTAATTTGTGCTGTTGTTCATTTGCTGAACAAGTCAGAATATTTGTACATGATGCAGGAGACAACAGCTATTGTTGTTTTATACTCACTAAGCACTGCATCAGTTATTTGATCAATTGTGTTATTTGATCAATGCCAGTAACTGCACCCGGCTGAGCTAATTTCATTTAGTTATTTTCGTTATTATGATGCACTTTTCACATGTTATACACTTTCAACATAAAACTTGTACTTCAAATGTAAGCTACAACTGAAATAACATAAAAACGAATGTAAAAGGAACAGGTAGAAGAAAACATCTTATATTACCTGCCCCCTTCTCTAAGCAAATAATAAAAATGGTCTACCACATATGGGTTGCCGATGCTTTTAAAAACCTTTTGTGTATGTGTGTGCATGCACACATCAAAACACACACACATACACAAGAAATGACAAAAGACTCAACACAAATGTTACTAGTCAAGATCAAATCATTCAATTATTTGCTCTATATAGATTATCTGAACAAGATTTAAAATGACTCCCCAGATAATTCAACTCCACACACCTAAATAGACACCTGATTTAATGTAATATGTGCATCCTGAATTTTAAAATCTATCCATGCACATTATCTATTAAAAAAATAAATCAAGACATAAATGCATTATTGCAATATCAGAAACTTATAGCAGAGAACCCCACCCGCCACATATACGTTTAATTTGCTCTAATCCACATGTCTATTAAACAACGACTCATTGTGAAATGACTCAGTTCAATGATGTGTAAAATGGTATTTTGGAATACATTATAACTATGACCTTACAAATTACAACATCTTGCAAATATCTAAGAACATGTACTCTTTTAGTAGGCCCATCCTCAACCATCTATATGCATTTAAATAAGTATTTACTCACAGTTCACTCTATAGTGATGGCCTTTACATTGCATGTATTTTTTGTTTAACAGTACAAAGTAGATATCCTAAAGTGGTGGCCACTGATGATTGAGGTTAAATGATGAGAATGAAACAGTAGACAGATTAGGAGTAAGCTCTCTGAAGTACCTGCCCTGTTGAGACTGGGAGGTGGAATGAGAAGAAGATAAGGAGGCCATATCGTAGGCCCACGGTTTACCATAGTGACTTCAGTGAAAGAATAAAATCAATATTCTGCTCAATATTTAAAAAACAATCATATTATGTATTCGTATGCTGCAATATCTTATGTAAATGCCCAACCAAGCAGTACTATGTTCCTTCCAACGTTCTTTGGTAGAGCCTTTGACAGTTGTTTAAGTTGTCTTGCTCTTTCCACAACATTTTCTGCTTCTTTTTGAGTCTTTTGCTTTGTCTCACCATCACATATACAGTCAAAGAACATATCGGACCACTGTTAGAGACTACTGAACACCGTGAACAAATATAGAGGGCTACAAAGCCTCTTAGGACATAGCCCGCTTACGATTCCCTTTCCGTGCACAGCCTCCTTGAATAGTCCACACAAAGATCCTTAAGCCAAAATCCCTCCCTGGTATTTAATTCTAAATGAGTAATTACTGGGTGTGTCAGTGTGTCTTAGGTTTGCAGGTAGGCTGGGGGAAGAAGCTCATTTGCAAGCTGGCTCTGGAGCTTATTGCACTCTCACACAGACGCACACATTCTGAAAGACGCTGAGGGTATCCGTGGGGAGCCACTGAAGAGCCCAGTCACTTAGGGGGGGACAGACCACATACAGCCGCCAAGATGTGTGACATGGGGGGACTGGATAACCTGGTGGCAAACACTGCCTACCTAAAAGCCCAGGGTGGTGATGACAAGGAGATGAAAAAGCGACGCCGCAGCTTGGCTCTCCCCAAGCCTGATCAGTGTGCTGCAGTACGAGCTACCCTTGAGAAGGACTTTACGATGCTCTGTGAAAGGCAGCCTATTGGCAAAAAGTTTTTCCGTGAGTTCCTGACAAATAACGCTGAGTTTAAGCTTGCTGCTGATTTCCTTGATGAGCTCTATGACTGGGATCTGGCTGAAGGTGCAACAAAAGAGAAGGCACGGAAAAACCTCATGAGCAAGTATTGCAAGGCTGACTCTAAGACCTTCCTGTCCTTTCTTACTGGGGAGCCTCTTGAAAAGTGCAAGACTGTGACAGATGCCACCTTTGAAGAGGTGATGAAAAGCAGTGTCCAGGATGGTGTAAGAGAATTTCTGAAAAACAAACCCTTCACAGATTATCAGGCCAGCCCATACTTTGATAAATTCCTCCAGTGGAAAGAGTATGAGAAACAGACCATCACTGACAAATACTTCTATGAGTTCAGGACTCTTGGCAAAGGAGGCTTTGGAGAGGTAAGCATGCAAATGCATCTACATATAATTTCATAAAGTCTGTTGGAATATGTGTGTAGGCAAATAATTTATCTTTTAACGCTGATTTTAGAGATGGTGTTATCAGTTTCGAAAATATCTATTTCCAACATATTTTGTTTAATATATGTAAAAAAGTGAGATAAATTACAAAAAGAGATAATATGTATTCAACATATTTTGGAATTGTAATGATGTTGCCACAGTAGAGTATTATGGTGCAGCGTCAGTGATTTTTCAATCTTAGGAAGATGTTGATAGAACTGGCATCATTCAAATACTGATCATTGGAAGCTTTTATTGTTTAATTGAGATCAATATCTCTTTCTCATTTCAGATATGAAGATGACAGTAGAACATATAAAAAATAACAACTAAGAATATGAAATCATTCAGCTGAAAATTGTTTCACGTTTGTCTGTTTCAAGACAAACTGCTATGTAAATATATGATCCAGCAGTGATTAAATTGTAGGGATAGAGAACAGCAGTATGACTTATTTCATAATAATAATTAAAAAGATTAGAGGTTGATAAGAAATGTCTTTAGAAAATCAGAGGCACATAGTTATCTCATCATGATGGCACATACAGAGGATCCATAATCGACTCCTGAGGAACCCCTTTTCTGAGTCAAGCTCTTAGCAGCAAGCCTGACCATACATCCCAAAATAAGATAAATAATAATAAATAAATAATAAATACTATTCTAAAAATGTAGAAAGCAGTTTTGATGTCAAAAATTATTAGTTATATTTTTAACTTATATTGTTTGACAAACGACAGTGAAGTTGCTACTATAACCAAGTGTGAAAGTTTTGCTGTGACTTTAAAATACTGTTTCTTATAAATCAGTACATACAGTTAATACAAGTTAATCAGACACTTTACTTGACGTCAAAGAGTTTTGATTCTGGATATACATTTTTTAACTGCTAATTTGACTTTCTTAGCATTACAATGCAGTGGATAAACCTGATCCTCTGCCTACAGCGAGTGAATGATACCAGAATGAAATGTTTAAATTAATAAATGTATTTAAGTCAGTGACATAGGTAGAAATTAGGGCGCCAAGACACAGCTGGCAAGGGTCAAGCATGGTTGACTTCTTGAATCAATTTCCATGACTTTATTCATACCAGTGATCTTAGTATTACGAGGCAGTATTTCTGATAATATCATTGTCTTGATTACCATTTCCCCAAAGGGGGCTTTCGTTCCTATTACACTTTCAACATGAGGACAAGCAACAGTCTGATTTGAGTCTTTTGATCAATGAGTGCTACCAGTCGATTAGATACCAGTAGACCATGATTAGTGTCTGAGGAGAATGGTTATTTAAAAAGTCCTAATTTTTAACAAATAATCTTTCTCCAGGTGTGCGCCGTTCAGGTGAAGAACACAGGCCAGATGTATGCCTGCAAGAAGCTGTGTAAAAAGCGACTGAAGAAAAAGGGCGGTGAAAAGATGGCCCTTTTGGAGAAGAAGATCTTGGAGAAGGTTAACAGCCTGTTTCTGGTCAACTTGGGCTACGCTTATGACACCAAGACCCATCTGTGCCTTGTCATGACCCTGATGAATGGAGGAGACCTCAGGTACCACATTTACAATATCGGCTACGATGGCAAGGGTGCGGACAAAGGCATTGAGATGACGCGCATCATCCACTACACGGCGCAGATCACCACGGGCATTATGCACCTGCACGAAATGAATATTGTGTACCGTGACATGAAGCCGGAGAACGTGTTGCTGGATAGCCAAGGCCAGTGCCGACTTTCAGATTTGGGTCTGGCCATAGAGCTTGTTCCTGAGAAGAATGTCACTCAGATGGTGAGTAGATTTACACTCAACAGTGATATTCTGGTTGAAAAGGCCATATTTAGTTAGGAAAGAAAATCACTAAGTACACCAAGTTGCACTCTCAAAGCTATTAGGATGCTGTTAACATGATAGGGCCTAGCTTGATGATGTCAGCAGTTAAAAGATTTTACATGATGGTGAAAGATGTCAACCCTAAAGGGCCATTTCATCTATTATTCAAAGTCTCTGAAGTTGCATACACCAAAGACAAGGGTTCTCCCCCGATTATGTACCTGATCTTTAAATCAACAAAAGTTTAGTTAAGTCATCTTCTACATGGTTGACGTTTATGACCACACATAGGCTACTTACACACAAACCGCAACAGAAAAATCATACAAAGGAACAGAGAGCACTGGATGATGGTTGATCTGCATCTCGACCCTGTTTGTGTTCGCTTATCTGATGATGAGGTTGGAGCTTAAAACTGAACTCTGGCTTGGACAGGCTGTCCATCTCGGTGGGGTTTTTACTTTAAATCCGGACAGGGATTAAAGATTGCTTAAAGATCTGTGCAATGAGTCTTTGAATCCATTATGTAACTCAATTGATCCTTTAGCAGATTATAGCCTTGCCATTTATAGGCCACCATTTTGTGTAGGGGCTATGTGGGAACCTTGGAGGTCCAGTGCTTGTTAAAGTAGCAGTAAATGTGAGAAGGTTTCCCCCTGCAACTTATTTATGTGGATAGTTGCCTCAGGTGTGCTGCATTTTCTTCCCATGATACTTTACGAAGCCTGTAGCCTATAAGTACTCTTCTTGCCTCGAGGAAGAGTAACATAGATATCATGTCATCAATGAGTTTAGTTTGATGTCACGAGTTGTCAGTGGCAGAACATCATTATGGCCTGTTGGGTTAGTTACTGAACTTTGAAAATGAGTCAGGTGCTAACAAAAATTGTATTTCGGGGAATGACTAGCACACCACAAGCTTATAAATTACTGATAGAAGAATCCAAGAATGACCCGCTGAACACATTCTTTATTAAATATCTTTTCTTCCATTGTTGTCTCATAAAACATACAGTACTTTACACCTCACCTGCACTAACGCGTGGATGACCTGAAAAAAAGATGAAAATATACCAACAGGGTTTCGACGGGACTTACTTGTGGTAGCAAAGAGTAAGCTCTCGGCTCCATGAAAGTCCAGTAAGCTCATTATCCAATACTCTGATGCTCCTCAACCAGCCAAAGTGACTGGGCTAACCTCAGGCAAGGCTGGCTTTGGTCCCCTAATCTTCTTAGTGGGCATTACACAAGTCTGTCCCTGATGAGATTGACAGATCCAGGTAAAAACCTATGCTGAATAATGTATATATTTAGACATGTTGGTTTGCAAACAAGTTTTAACTGGGCTGAAAAACTTGTCCTGATCCTAGGATCCCATGATTAATCCAACTAAGGTTGATTAATCCAACTAAGGTTGGATTAATCATGGTGCTAATTATGTAACCTTAATGATCACACAAATAATTTTGCGTGCAGGTCCATACATTTCAGATGAACAGAACTAATTACAAAAATCCACCAGGAAAAGTTGAAAATGATGCAGGAGTTTAATAGATTTGCATGTTAGGTAACATGTAAGTAAGTATTAGGATGTAAAAGTTTTGCATGCAAACCTGCTTAAGACTGGTCAATAAAGTTCTGGTATTATGCCTTCACTAACTAGTCAGATGGGTCAAGTCTTGTGACACTTTATTAAGTAAGGGACGGATCTTGAAATACCATGTATGTTTAGTGATCACAATCTGTCAAATAGAAGTTGTAAGAGCTTGAATATGCTGCAGTGTCCGATGCCGACAGTCCTCATAATACCAATACAACACTTAGCCTGTAACCTATGGATCTCCTAAAAATGATTTATGCAACAGGGTTTCCTCAGGACTTACTAGCAGTAGTAATGAATGAGCTTTAGGCTCTATGCCAGTTTGTGGTGTCATTGCATTCATTATACATTAGAGGCACGGCTATGTGTTGTTTGGCTCTTACGTATTTTTGCTGGTGGCTATAGCATCCACAAATGGCCAGTCTTTATATAAGAGGCTGGACAATTTGAACAACAACTGGTCAGTGTGCAGACACACATGACTCTTGACAGGTAGTAGGCTTAGCATTAGGATTAAGGCTTCAGGTGAGGTCATAGAGGGAGGGAAGGTTAGGAAGAGAGGGAGAGGTGAAAGTGACACCAAGGGAGACAGAAAGAGAAGACTAGAGTAAAGCTTTAGTAACCCAGTCAATTGACCTGTGTTACACTTGTCAATGGTGATGTATAAAGGCCATGTCTCCCAGTTTTAAAGTTCATCTTTACCAATCTGTACTTTCAAGGGACCGCTCTCTCTGTTCTCTGTGTCCTTTCAGGAACAGGGTTATGAACTATTTGCCATTCACATCACTATACTATCATCATTGCTTAATTATATAAGAGTCGACATCTCATATACAACACAATATGCTTTCTAACAAGTAAAATGTATTAAAACAATTAACAGAAGAACCTCATAATGAATGTCCCAACCCCCTCCTCCAGGCTGGTACTGGAGCATACATGGCCCCTGAGCTCCTGACCAAAACCCCGTACAGGACATCAGTGGACTGGTGGGCTCTGGGCTGCAGTATCTACGAGATGGTGGCTGGCTACACACCTTTCAAAGGCCCTGAGAGCAAGAAGGAGAAGGTGGAGAAGGAGGAGGTGCAGCGCCGCATTCAAAACGAGGAACCAAAGTGGGAGCACAAGTGCTTTGATGCTCCCACCAAGGACGTCATCCAGCAGTTCCTCAAGAAGAAAATCGAGGAGCGCCTGGGCATGAAGTAAGTGGTTCTTCTGCTCTTTAAATCTATAAGTAAGCCATGTGCTGTTTGTGTGTTTGTGTGTGGCTGTACAAAGTGGCTTAGGGAATCTGCATTTCCGCAACATAGTGTGTCAATTTCTGTGTCAATTGTATATTCTTCAAAATCACGTCAAAATATGAAATCAGTTCCCCACAATTTTTTTTAATTCGGAAGATATTAATTGGCATTCTGGTGCAATCAAGAAAATTGAGATTGTAATAACAAGCTTGCTAAGAATGAGCTGGTTGAGTAAAGCTGAGAAAACTTTAACTGTCACCAAAAGGTTGCATGAACCTGTGCAGCCACTTTTTTTTCGTGTTTCATTAAGACTTACATTGCCGTTTCGAAATTATAATTTTGCCCCCTCTTTAGGAACAACATGGAGGATCCCAGGAAACATGAGTGGTTCAAGTCAATCAACTTCCCCCGTCTGGAGGCCGGGCTGGTGGATCCTCCATGGGTCCCCAAGCCCAACGTTGTCTACGCCAAGGACACTGACGACATCGCAGAGTTCTCAGAGATCAAGGGCATTGAATTTGATGCCAATGACAATAAATTCTTCAAGGAGTTTAGCACAGGTGCTGTGCCTATCCAGTGGCAGCAAGAGATGATTGAGACTGGACTGTTTGAGGAGCTCAATGATCCCAACAGGAAAGAGGGCGGAGGAGATCCCGATGACGATAAAAAGTCTGGCACGTGTATATTGCTGTGAGATGTCACACGTTTGATATAATTTACCAGTAATAACACTCAATAAAATAGTTTGTTTTCTCAGTAAGATGCACACCAATATTGATGTAAAAGATGCAGTATGAGCGTCTTTGTTGAGAAAGATGTAGCGTTCGTCTCTTTTAAGGATGCTCAAGGAGATGCACTGCTTTCGCGGCACGGTTCGGTAAAATATGGAGGATGTGATGATGTATTTTGAACATCATTTCTCTGGTTCACAGCTTCTCATGCAAATATCTAATGATGTAGACTTGCAACTATGTTGACTGCTAGTAGTCATTTTTACAACCTTTTCACTAAGGAGAGTAGTGTTAGATTAGCAAGTTAAAGGCCTTTGTGCCATAAATACTATTGTTAGAGTCTGAATCCAAACTGTATGAGAAATAACATTTTTTTAATAGTGTTTGCAGTAGAATTACCCTCTGAAGTAATGCTGTTGCATTAAATCCTAAGCTTTAAACGAATTGGAACAAACGTGTAAAAATATTTAAGTATCTTCTAGTGGATAATGTAAAATTGACAGCATTTTGTAGCACTCCCCCACCCTCCTATGCGCTTTATTAATGCCACCATGCAGTCACACTGTTTCTTCAGTGAAACATGCTTTTTAAGCACGTGTCAGTTTTAGTGTTAAAAATTATATTTTGTGATCTAAACCTCTTAATTAAGGATAATTACTGCATTTACATCCAGTTGGTTACTTTCTGACCAACATTTCAGTTTTATAAAAACTATAAAAAGTAATTGTATGTATTGTATATAAAAATAAATAAATCTATTTATCTATGCACAGAGAGAAAGGCAAATATCTAAGGCATCTAGAATTAAGGATGTATTTGAAAGAGCATGATACTGAACACCTCTTCACTGAGTCCCTCTACTGTTGGTGCTATGAGGCTCCACTGAGTGAGACTGTTTAGCCCTGGGATGCCGAGCGAAAGATGAGCTCAGAAACAGCAGTTAATTGCTGCATATGAAGGAGGAAAATTTAGAGGAGACAATAAGTTCCTGTACCAGGAATGTGCAGGTTGTCATGTCCACGGCCCTGAAACACTGTGATACTTTTGGGCGCTTTTCTTAGTTTAAAATGAGTGTGAATCACTCAAACTAGACGGATCCTGGAAAAGAGTCCACTCTTGTGGTCATTAAGATGAGTATATATGAGACTTGGGTTAGTTCAAAAGAAATTGTAATTATTGTTTACTTGTCTCAGGGTAATTATTTGCTTTAAATTTTTAAATTTCCAGATTTTGAGAGTTGAGTTTTTACAGTTATGTTAATAAGATAAATATATATATATATATATATGATCCATGTACTTGTAAATATAACTTGAGAGGAATTGCTGCTAGAGTATTGTCAGATGTAAAGCAATCTCAAATCATTGAATAAATTAAAATATATGACTTTTACAATGCGTCTCCTCCGTTATTATAAATATCTATGTTTGTCTGAATTTGTTGTAGACTTTAGGCTTAGCAGTGTCAGAGAATGCCCACGATTGTGACATGTTACTCATGTACTATGTACTCATGTTACTCTCTGTGCTTTATATAACAACAGAGAAAGTCCTGCTAAGGGCTCTAGAGTAAAACCCAAAAATATCAACTGCATTAATCCCCTTCAGGATGCTGACTACAGCAAGGCTGTGCTGCAGGACGCTGCAAATGGGCAAGTTCAACTCTTAGCTGATAAGGCGATAACCAGCGTTATCCTTGCGCCTTCTTTGCTTAAATCAGCTTCTAATCCCCGAAGCATCTCAATGTTACTACCAAATGACGGGTCTGAGCAGAAAGTAGAGCTACCCTGAGGAGCTGAGAAACATTATCGCACCACATTTTGACATTTTATTTAAAAAAAATAAAAAACAATTCTAAAAATCAGCCAATTGCTTGTGAGTGCTGAAAAGTGAGACAATTACTATTTATTTTTATTCGAGCAAATCTTTGCAAGAATAAAAATAGTGGAAAACAACTACAAATACATAAACAGATATACTACGAGAGATCTTTCTAGGTCATATTTTTAAGTTCCTAGTAGTTCCAACATTCCAACATTTATTTTTTATAAATTCTATACATTTTCTATAAATATGAATTCATTTCCTCGGCCATAAGTCCAAGAAATAGACAGATACAAATATCTGTTTGGTATTTTCTTTTTCAATACTTGTTTACAGTGTTCCAACTCAAGGACAGACACTAAGGTGGATTTGTGCTGCAGTTTAACCCTGAGATTGTATATCACATGTAGCAGGCCTTTGGGTAAAGAGATGCTGTTGACAGTGAAGGACAGAGCTGCTGCTGCTGCTGCCTCTTGGTGCTGTGGGAGCTGATGGATGGAGGTGCTGTGTAATGACAACAGACAGGTGTGAAACTGACCTGATCTGTTCAGACTTCTACAGCCATTGCAGTCGCTGTGGGAATAGATACAGGTACAACCATTCACTTGATGGTTACATCGCTGTGGGAATGAGATACAGGGCCCCCAACACAACCATTCACAAGGACCAATTATGATGGTTACATGCACCATGACACATCTAGGAACCATGTGTGATTATATGTTAGGCTGTCACTTTATACATGGTCTATCATAATTGATGAAAAGGAAAACGACACATCTAGGAACCAAAGGCTCACTTACCTGGTCTAGATGAAAAGGAAAACGAATCTACCCACTAAGCTCATTTCCCAGTGACTGTCACCTGACCTAGTGGAAACCAGTGACACGTTTAATCATGTGGATCAGTCGCCACTTATTTGTGGAGTCAGAAAAAGCGCAAAATGCAGAAAGGGGAGTGGTTAAATGCCTCACTAACCTCCTCTGTGTCTCTGCTGCTGCCCAGCACCATGTTGGAGCCACGCTTTCACTAACATCTTGCTCTGCCTGTGTTCTCTCTTGCTCCCTCTTGTGGCTACAGATACTAGTGCATTGAAATAGCAGCAATAAAGTATTTGCTATTTCCAGATATTAGAGTAATGATTACCTGAGCAGTAAAGGAAGCTCTACCTCCAAGTGTGTTGTAATCCGAGTTTCTCTGTGATTTATTTACACAGCTTGGCCACATTGTTGCCTGGTCCAAAGATTGGGCGTTTACTGGGGATGATACAGGAGCTCGGTTAAAACTCCTATTGACACGCATATGCATTGTGAGTAGATTATAAAAATGTTGTGAATCGACAGGATCAGGTGCATCGGTTAAAATCAGGTATGCTTAGACATGCTTAGAGTAAAAACATTACCTATTACATATGTATTTGATATAAGTACATGATTTAAGAGATAAGATAATCCTTTATTATTCCCGCAGCGGGGAAATTTGCAAATATAGTGAACTAACAGGATAATTAAGTTGATATAAGTCATTTCATTTGAACTACATTAAATAGATACGAAGTACAAACAGTGTCCTTCATTCATGTTGTCCAGGAAGGGAGGAGGAAGAGGGAAAATGGAAGAGACCAAGCAACAGATTGTGCGTCAGTGTATTGGTCTTCACATTCACAGAGCTGTATTGTATGTTAATACTATATCTAATTACACAAGGCCATTTTATGATCTCGGTAAAATAACTGGTATTAGGGGAAACTGATTAATGCTGGCATGCTGTTGGACTTTAAAAGCAGTGTTTGGCAGAGGCATATTTTGATTTGTGGCAGTGGCCGTTTTTTTATTCAGGTTCTTTTGACTGTTGGGCTGGTTTTGTCACACAGACCTGGCTACCCTGTCGTGCCAGCTGCGTATGCCCATAAGTGCGTATTACAGCATGTGCGTGTGCTTCACTAGCTAGCGCATGGCCACCTCTTGGTGCTACATGCAGCGTCACAACCGACCAAGTCACAGCAGCAGCTCCCAGCCTCTGGTCCCCCTCAGGTCAATTATGAAAGCTCTGTCACTGTTGCTGTTGTTTGAGAGTAATTTGGAGGCAATAGATATGTTACATACAAGGAACATTCAGTACATTTTAAGGATTAAAACAATGTCTAGATAGGGCCACATGTCATATTCCAGATGTCCATGAGTTGTTAGAAGTTAAAGAGAAGAGTTTTGATTTATTTTTTACTGCCCCATTAATCATCTCATGATCTCCACACAGATGCATCTTGAGACCCTTTTTTAGGGGGCATTTCTGTATTCTTTACTCAAGCAAAGGAGCTTTATATTGATTCCACCAATGACAAAAGCTACAAATAAAAAAATCACAAGGATTTTTCTTTTTTTCTTCAAAATCACTTTTATTCCACAATTTATTTCATCAGGTCTTAAGGCACCCTGAAGAGATGTTACAAGTTGGTCTTTCAAATGAGGGTTCCTTTTAAGACTGTGTAAACATAGCTTTGAATAAGATAATTTCCTGTAAATCTTTGCTTAAATTATTTCTTTACAGTGCACAGACATTGTGTTTTGTGACAAAAATACAGTGTGAATTAAGTAAATATGGTAGGTAGTGAATATATACATTGAAGAGTAATAGATTGGCAGACAATCAGATCAACAGGCTGAAGAAGAGAGAAAACTAACAAACAATCTTTGAGACCCAGATAGATATACAGATCACGTAAAGATATACAGTACATAGTTACAGTGACGTTTTTATTTTTGTAACGCTTTCCCAGCTCCTTTTCACCTTAAAAGCATTTTTTTTACACTGTACCTTCTTGTGTGCGTGTGTGTGTTGCCTCAGCCACCATCACTACGCAGCACCCCGCGAGGTGGAGCGGGACAACTTGTCTAGTCTTGGAGGGCTCACCCACATGTTGGCTATTGCAGTGAAGAGGTGAGTAAACAGGAAGACGGGAGGACAGACAGACGGACATGCAGACAGACGGCACAAGACTGGGTTGTGGCTACGTAGACCACAACACGAATATCTATCAATAATTCCCTAAATATGATAAGGATCACAATGTATTTATATGTAGAAAGGGATTTTGTAATTGGCATTTCATATACAGGGATACAGTGGCTATACTTGATTATCAAGGTACGTTCCTATGAAGTCTTTGTGATGTGATGTGATGGAAATGTTCTACTTTCTCAATTATACTATACAGCAAGATAAAAATCCTCTCAACACCAGCGAAAATACAGTCGTTCACACAGTTTGGAGAGATGAAAACAACACTCACTTCCTGACAGCAGAAAGATCTATAAAACATAAAAAAAAAAGTTGCATCAGCAATTTCACAACAGCTCCAAATGGCTTGGTTGCAATGGCTAAAAGTTATCTAATCACATCAACACTTAAAAATAATAATAATAATAATAAACTGAGTGAAGAATGAACAGTGCAACTGGTGAATGAAAGAATGGATGGGGTCAGGAGCAGAGCCTGTGTCTTTGATCTTTGAGGAGATCGTGAAGGAAAGAAGGGTCAAAAATGTCAGCAAAGCAACAATCAATATCTGTATCTAACTGGCTCTCCTATCTACATCTACCTTTGGGCCACCTCCCAAAATGCTGTCTTTGTGACATATTTGACACTCCCTTCCTTTCGTAAAATTTTAAACATAAATCCTTAGCAAACGTGGCAGCATCTGCGTCTGGTTTCCTTTTACCGGCTGTCTTCTCTTTTACTCGACCACCTTAATCCTGAAGGTAACACGACCCAGGAACTTATCCCTTTCGTCGTTGTTGCGGAGGTCAGAGCCCTCCACCCTGCACTCCACCGCCAGCTCCTTGTTGTAGTCGTCCTTGGTGAGCAGCAGCTTCACAGCCACCAGGGGCTGAACGTAGCTCTCCTGCATCAGGAAAGAGACGGCCGTCTGTCAATAACACATCGAGGTGAGGATGTTAGCGGACTTGATCTGACTGGGGATAAGTACTTACATGGGCTTTCTTGCCGTAGTAGGGGAAGTACATCTTATCAATGCGCCCCTCACTGGGGAAATACTGCATTTGAATTGGGCTTTCTCTCTGCACAGAAGAACATGTGTTAGTCAATGCAAAGTATGCATTAAATTAAATGCAGGACATTATGGTAAATGAATAGCAAATGAGACATTTTTCCAAGATCACGAGACAGGACTTGAAAAAAAGGAAAAGCAATGGCCCTCTGTTAGTGAGGAGATTTAAATGAAGTAGAAAACGTGTAGTGCTCTGCGTTAATCTGCAGAAGGACATATGTGGCTGAAAATTGCGCCTATTAGATTAAGATGACAGGGAAATGGCACTAGGATGGGTTTAGAGGCACCTGCGTAATGACTTGTTACATAATAAAAATGTGTTAACACCCCTACTGGCCTTATCCTGATAATTTACATATTATCTTACCCTAAAGCCGTCAGTGACAGCATGCAGAAAGAAATCGGACACAAAACAACAAAAAGAAGGAAAAAATGAAAGATCAACAGAAAGAAAATATTGACACCGTTATGGTCATCAGGGATTCTTTAAATGAACGAAGTGAATTAAAAGAATACACATACAAACAACTACAACATGTAGAGTATAGTGTGGAAAACGTGTTTACTTTTACTGTGCAGTTGATGTAGGGATCCCCACGAGGCTTCAGGCCAATTATCTGTGAGGTGAGGGAAACAGGAGAGGTTGAGACTGTTGAAAGGCTGCCAAATGTCAAATTAGAAATGAATCAAATAAATCATTTTGGGAACTGTCAGCAGGCAAGTAAACAAATGGAGATTAGAAGCTGTGGGAAGGAATTAAAGGTTAAAAGACAGAGATGAAAAGACAACATTTTTAATTTCTAAAGAAAAATAACATTTCAGTGATTTTCAGGTCACTGTAAATGAGTTACCCTGTTCATTTTCAGCAGCACACAGGGTTTTCCCTCAGAATATCCAAAGCTGGTGTCAGAGAGGCCGGAGCAGAGACTCAGGAAGCCCCTCTTGAAGCGGCAAGCTTTCTTTGTCATGTCCTCTGTGTCGTCCTGCATAAAATACTCTCCTCGGGTGCAATCTTCATTACTCTCCTGCTGTGAATCGTTATAATCTGAGAGAGAGAGAGAGAGATGAACAGAGATATATTCAAGTTAATGGAATGAATGATTAGAAAAAGATCCGGGAGAAATGGAGTGGAATTTCCTTTATTTCATCCAGCTTTCAATCTGTTTTAATATTAATTTCTTAGTGTATCAATGGGAAGTGCACTTACTTTGCAGAAAGGAATCCAGGTGCTTGACATAATCTGCATACTTTAGGGGGTCAGATCTGTTGAACGACATATCCAGAGCATTTGGACGAATCACCAACCCTGCAACCGGGACATAAAGTAAACAAACATGGAGTAAAGTAGTAAATTATCCCCGGCAGGAGAAACAAATGCACAGCCTTTATCGGGGTTTGTCTCGAGTTACAGCTGGACTGAAAGCATTCTCTGATCCAAACAAGCTCCACTGCTGATATCACACAGGAAGAGACTTCAAAATAGAACAATACAAAAAGCAGCTGCAATGAAGCCCATTATTGTGACAGCATCTCATTGGTGCAGGTATGAATAATGAATGCCCCCAAAAAGCAATGCTGCCAGTTACAGTAGCTAAAAGCCCCGGTCCTCATTTGTGCTTTTTCCTGTTTGGTGAGAGAACACATACCTGGAAACGGAACACGGTCCTGGTACTTGGGCACATAGTCATCCAGAGTGAGCAGCAGCACCCACATGGTCAGGGCGAACATGCCAGCCAGGAAACAGTAGAAAACCAGGTAGAACAACAGGATGAGGGCTGGAGAAAGGTAGAGGAACAGAAATAGAAAAGAAAGGAGACATAAAGACAGAGGGGTCATGTATAATTAACTACAAGCTTGATGATCTCGGGCAACATTCTGATTTCCTTCATCTATGGGCTGAAGAAATTGTCATTTGAGTGTTCAATCCCTTTGAGAGAAACCATTTTGGATCAAGGGGGAAATGCTACTTGCTGCTAACAAATCTGAGGCCATTTTTTCACTGGAGACCCCTCATTTTCAAATTACTCAAGATGCTGCAGTGCTGAAAGCATCTGAAGCCTCATTTATGCAGAATGCGGGGCGCAGAAAAGAAGCCACAGTTATGGAAACATCTGACTCAAAATGGTTCACCACCATCCAGCTTGCACAGCACGGATGCCCTCTAAGTTGACCAAAAAAAAAAGGGGGAAAAAAATGGATGGAGCCCTCAGCTTCCTGTTGTACATCCCCCCTTTCTCTCATTCCTCTCCAACAGTATCCCACAATGCACCTGCCTAGTGCTTGAAAAGGAGAGAAAGAGAAGAGAGGGAATCCCATTTGACCTTGACAGGCATGCTAATGTGGGCGGCCATGCAACTGCAATGGAGCATCCCACTGCACAGCAGCACAGGGGCCCAGGCAGCCTGACAGCCCGCACTAGCCTATAGGAGCTGGCTGCTGGAGGGAGGGTGGCATGTTACTCCCTCACTCACTCACTGGAAATAACTGGGGAATCATTACATAAAATATATCAGCGATGGATAGGGCTCATGAATGCTGTGGCACACTCTGCAGATATGATTAGGTAATGGGGGAGCGGGGGGTTTGCCCAACTGGGGTCTGCACTGTGAATACAATTTCTCTGTTAATGCTATTAATGCAGATGATAAAATATTTAAACCCCTCCCCCCAACAACAAAAATCCTCTGCTGTTATGATTGAATTGATCATCACCTGGGTTGATCATTTGTGAGAGACTGGTGAACCCCTATGATAGCATCACTGGTGAGCCTCTTGTTACAGGCTTCTCCTTTACACCTTCATGTAGGCCTATGATAATCCAACACCTATGAGGCAGTCATTTTTAATTAATCCATACACATATATATATATATATATATATATATATATATATATATATATATAGTAGGCTATGTAATCAGGAGACACGCATCTTTAATGCTTTGAAGTGGGAAGAAGGAAACACCATATAAGGTTAAAGCCACTAATTGGCTGCTGTGTGACGGGGATCTTACCCCAGCTGCTGGCCGTGCGACCCAGCACCTCCCCGGTCCTCGGGTTGTAGAAGGAGTCCTTCCAGCTGGACGCGTTCTCCTTGTTGGGGGCCGGTTTATCCTCAGTGCTCGCCATGGTGATACTTCGTTATGGTCCAAAAATGAGCGGTAACCTTTTCCTTAAAACAAAAAATGCAGAAAAAAGAAGGGGAGAGGGCGATGCAATGAGGAGAAGAAGCCGGCGAGGCGGCGGAGAGAGGAGTGGGCGGGAGAGAGAGAGAGAGAGAGAGAGAGAGAGAGAGAGATACTCTGCTGGAAGAAGAAAAAAAAAGGAGAAGGGGAAGGAAAGGAAAGAGAAAAATCTGTGACGTCTACACAAGCCCCGCCGTGGCAGTGCGACCAGATGGATGTACATTGGCTGATGACGGAGAGACGCACACATTATAAATAGAGCTCACTCACACTATCTTTCTTAGATTATGGTGGCTTCATGCGTTTGGGAAAATACATATTTATTTGCATAAAGTGACAGGCTTTTGGGGATCCTTCAGTAAGAAGGTCGCCTTCTATGGTTATACAATAATGTGACATGTCATACTGATTTATCACAGTTCTTCTGAGCACCAGTGGTACACGTTGAGTCACCAAACCCAGAGACAGTCCTGTAGGCTGCAAGAGTGTTTCCACAGCAAAGGATGCACTGAATCAGTTTAGAAAGCTCTGGTTTAGTGCACACACACACACACACACACACACACACACACACACACACACACACACACACACACTTATATGTGCATTTGTGTGTGTTTAGAATACTATATATATATATATATATATATATATATATATATATATATATATGCCTGTGATCAGCATACTTGAAGCCCATGAGGATGCCATTTGTGACTGACTGGTTGAGCATAGATATTTGGAGCATTTGCCAACCCTTGTTGCTATGGCAATTTAGCACTACTGAAATGTGTGTGTGCGCCTGCAAGAGCGAATGAGTGAAAGAGAGAAAGAGAGGGAGAGAGAGAGAGAGAGTAGAGATTGCATGTCTGTAAACAGAGAGATGTGTCACAGTTAACAGAACATTTTATTCTAGGGAGTAAGGCAACGATGCTATCTTATTACATCATTGTTTTGTATGCATGTTTATTAAATAAGCTTCAACTGCACAAAAAATACATTTGATCATACGTATATGCTAGTCTCTGCTTTGCCAGTCCATACACATGGTGCAGGTTTGCGCCAATGACTGGAATGAAGTGAACCTAGAGAGAAGGAGTTAGGGGCTTAGGCAGCAGGCGGAAGGAGACTGAGACACTGACAGAAAAAAAGTAAGAAGAAAGCTTAACTTCCAACCCGGGTCCCCGTGCGAACAATCCCAGTGTCTCACAGAGACTGAGGAAAGAGAAGAGGGAGTTATATAATGACCCTTGATGCAGGGTTCAGCTCGTATGGGGGAGGGGGACAGGCGAAGTGGTCGCATTGCATCCAGTTCCTGCTGTCAGATTGAATTTGTTGCAAGGCAGAGTCCACTACAACTCATACAATGCGGTACCAAGCTCATAACCAGCGCACACACACACGCACACATACACACACACTTAACTGATTAGTGTGAGAGCCAGCAGCACTGATTCATGGGCTGGTCCTGTCTGTCTAACTCACTCTATCACATTTTTCTCTGCGAAGACTTCCCACTGCGAGCCAAACCCACGGGCAAGAAACTGCCCATGTTTGAGTGAGAAAAGCTGAGATTGACACGAGACTAGAGGAAGTGTTTGGAATGCAGGAAGGGGGTGGGGGGGTTCGATGCAGAAAGGCTATACAGTATGGATCTGTGTGATGTACACAAAACCTCTGCTCTTCCTCCTAGGGGACAAGCACACAATCCTCCCATTGTTTAGGAAAACCCCCTTTTCTGTGCACTCAATTAGCGCCCCCTTCACCATACCAGCACCATGAGCAGGAAAACACACCCCATTTGTTCTCAGTCACTCCATCCGCAAGCTACCATAGCAACCCTCACAGTGAGGTTGGTCACATCAATGGGAAGCCTTCCCTGCACTCATCCGACAGCCTGTGTTTCTGATGATTCCCCGGGGACAAGACAACAGCATTTCCCCAGAGTCCGTGTGGAGGTAAAACCCCAGCTGTGCCTCTGTTCACTCACCATGTCGGTGACCTTTTGTATCTAAGAGGCACTCAAATCACCACAACAGCTGCTGATCATTTATGTTTTTTAATACTAACTCTTCAACATTGTACAAAGTACTTGATATTTTTCATGCATTTTTTTGTAACAAAATGTATGATCACACAAAGGTATCATTTGTTATGTCCCAGCAGATCGGGGACGACGTCTGCCATTCAACAACTGAAGTACAAGTGTTAGAAATGGAATGTCAATTCAATCTGAAGTGTTAATTTTTGCATTATGCATAGTGTCATGTTGCATAAAAAAACCTTTAAAAAACGAAGAAATAAAGATATAACAGTTTTGGGAAAGGCAAAAACATTTAACAATACCTAGCAAGTAGAATAGATCTAGAATAAGATTCAGAGTTTACATTTTCTTAGTAATTTGTTAGCATTTTATTGTAATATGATTAGAATTTGTTACTTTGTCATCACAGTTCATCAGGTCATGTAAAAGACATGAGTCAAAACATTATCATATGACATAAACATGGCTGTAGACCATGGAACAATTCAATTAACACAAACTTATCACTGAAACAAGGACTACAAATCATCGATTTACAAGAAATACATGTTTTTATGTGTGCTTATTCTGTTTTATGTCAGTGCAGTACATAATTATATCCCTGATCAACTTAACAACAGATCATGCGCCATAGCAAAATTTGAAATGTGCGTGTAAGGGGACACAAACTATACGGCAGCTATTACAGCAAAGCTAAATCTTCAAATCCCCACATGGCTTAACAAATCCCTCTGACAATCAATTAAACAAACACACGTTTCCCATTTATTTCCAATAGAGATGTGAGACAAGCCGCAAGAAGCGTTTCTGACAACAAGGTTGTAAAATACTAAAATTCAGTAGGATTCCCTTACCCAGAACAAAGCAGCTACTATTGGTTTAAGTTCCAGTTACATTTAAACAATATCATCACATTTAATAATTGTACTTCATTTGAGGACATGTGTTGTGTAACCTGCAGCTAGAATCTTTTATTATAAAAATGAAGCTGCTCTAGATTTCCAAAAGGCAACATGTGTGACTGGAAAGGATTAACATTTCTTTGCAATAACAAAGAGAAAATACTGTTAAAACAAGAAGAAACAACTATGTTAGACAAATACTTACCTTTTTTAAAAACTTGAAAATCTGCTTCCTATTTAGAGCCGTTTAACTTTTTTTTCGTCACAGTGGATCAGTTAAGGAAATCAATGATTTCAACCATTAATATCATATTGCATATGGTTGCTATGGCGGTTCATAAATGAAACAGCTGCGAAGCCATTTACTAGCGCCCCCATGTGGGAACATGTACAAATATGATCCCAGCTGGATGAAGTACTGTTTTAAGAAGAGGCACCAGTGGCTCGAGATGTGGAATGAATGAAGGATGAGGTTGGCATATAAAAATCAAGTAAAGGTATTCTGTATGTGGACAACAATTTAAGACTGTGAAGGTTGCTGAAGGCGCACAACAAGTACGCATCACCAAATCATTTAGGTATCATTTCTATGTATCATTTAAGATTTACTCTTAAGTAAGCTTAGAGAGACAGCTCATATTTGTTCTTTCTTAAAACAGTGAATTTGTATAAAAAGGACTAAACACTCATGTCTCTGTTGGACCTAGGATCTCCCTGTGTGGGCATCCGGTGTCACGGCTTGTACCAATTCATGGAGCGCCGTAGAGCTCTCTCCCAGCTCTGGAGGACAGGGGTGTATTCCCGACTTGGGCTGCAAGCACTGCCCTTGCGTGCTGCTTGGGGCAAAAACGTATTTCCGTTGCTCTGCAGTTTCTTTAGCTCTTCCCTGGTCCTCCAGAAGCCTGCAGTGACAGTGGAGAATAGAAGAAGACTTATGTAAACAACATTAACACAAACCCTTTACAATGACCCACATATCACACAAGAAGTCCTATACATTCAGACTGTGGCACTGTGAGTGATGATAATCAGTCAATGCCCACAAACACAGTGCTCATCAATTTCTGAAAGTGGTGCAGATTTTTGTTTACATATCAATCAACACTTTTGGCCACTGATCCACTAAGAACTAATGTTTGTCACATGATTCACATTATTATTCAGTCATCAGCACCACCTGCTTCTGGCCTGTTATAAAACAACAAGAACAAATTCATCCACTGTGTTTTTGATTTAGCACTGACTAATGTATAACAATCTAATTACATAATGTGAATAATTAAATGGAAAACAGGTTACATAACAAAGAGCATAATTTCAGTTGGCTTATTCTGTCAGTGCCAGGAATAAAAATAGGGCTTTTGATCATAACTTTTCAATGCAACTCAATGTCATGACCAAGCGTTGTGATATTTTTAGAGGAATACAAAGAACCATATTGAAAGTAAGGAGTAACATTGAAGTGTCTAACTGCTTAACAGAGCTGCTTCTCTTAGTCTTTGTGCTGAGCAGCCTCTCTAAGACACACAACTTCACACTGCTGGCAGTAATAACCTTAAAAAACTGCCGAAATTAAAATGTTTAGAATTTGAAAAACATACAGGGTATAATGTGCGTTTCATGGGCAAGTTATTGTCTGCGTACCTATTCCAAGTCCAGCGACAAAAGCAGCCCCTAAACACGACATTTCGAAGTGTTGGGGTCTGGCTATCTTTCTGCCAAACAGGTCTGCAGTCAGCTGCATGACAAAGTTGTTGGAGGAAACACCGCCATCCACCCTGAGACAGAAAGAAAGAAAGATGAGTGCACTCAATTACACTGCAATTCACTTAACTGTAACAGTATCAGAGAAATATCCACCCGTAATGCATTGCCAATAAAAGCTGAACTGCATAAGTAGAGGCTGGGTACACAAGAGTCCACTCTGTTATGTCCAATTTGCTGGCTGAAATATTACATATTGCACTGTAAGATGGAATATCAAAGTGTTGTGAGGCTGACTACGGGAGCTCAATGCCTATGTTGAATCTTTCTGCAACCAGCTAACATCAGAAACATCAAATGAGGAAAACTGCACCTGATCTTTGTGATGGGAATGCGAGTTTCTCTCAGCATTGTCTCATATAGCTGCTTGTTCCTGCAAAGAACAAGAGGGGTACAACGAGACAATATCAGTTGGCATGAAGGAGAAAAGGTTGAAACAGCAACACTCTCTCTTCAAAATGACTCACCTGAAGGCGACAGACTCCAGAATGGCTCGGACCAGATGACTTTTAGTGGTAGAAGGTTTTAGGCCCATGAGGGAGGCACAAGCTTTGGGATCATTCAGAGGAGCCTATGGATAAATAAAGTATATACACAACCAGTCAAATGTCCATAAGTGAAAACCAGACCTGGTAAAATAATGTATCAAAGGGCCTGTAAGTGAAACTCAACAGCTTTTGGTCAGCAAGAGAGCAGCTATACTATTCTACATGGATACTATATGTAGGTTGTGATAATACAATCATTAGAAAACAGTAGATATTGTATTCACATGCATGTAAACTCCAAAACATTCATAGCACACACTTACAAAGCCCAGTTCACAATGGAGGCCAGAGAAAAAAAGAGACACATAACCATGTTACACAGACAGAAAATAAAAAAGTAAATCCATGCCTGTATTGGTTATATGTGCTAAATTATAAAAGAAAACAGATTTTTCTTTGACACAGATGGACTGACATGGTACACATTTACCTGCAGGCCACTGAAGGAAGGAACAAAACACACTCCGTCTGAGTTGCTGACACTGTAAGCCATGTCGCTGGTCTCCTGGACGTCAGAGAAGAGCTCTGAAATAACACACAGGTTTCACACACGGCCTCCTAATCTGTCCGTCGCTAATTTATTCAGTTTAAAAAATGTCTTTAACATAGTCAGCTTTCACTGGTCCCAGCATTGTAATTTTGATATAACCTTATGAAGCCCCTTCCTGCCAGCCACAGTTTCTTGTAAATAATCCATCCATTCCATTTTCCGTAACCTGCTTATCCAGTTAAGGGTCGCAGGGGTGCTGGAGCCGATCTCAGCTGTCAACGGGCGAAGGCAGGGTACACCCTGGACAGGTCGCCAGTCTATCGCAGGGCTGACATATAGAGACAAACAACCATTCACACTCACATCCACACCTACGGGCAATTTAGAGTCTTCAATGCACCTAAGCTGCATGTCTTTGGACTGTGGGAGGAAGCCGGAGAACCCGGAGAGAACCCACGCTGACATGGGGAGAACATGCAAACTCCACACAGAAGGTTGTCCAGCCCGGGAATTGAACCCGTGCTAACCACTACACCACCGTGCAGCTTTGTAAATAATATGAAAAATAAATAATCATCAGCGCTATTCCGTACTACTCTTTGCTCACCGAGCTCCTGCGCCCATTTGATTGCAGTGCCAGTGTCCGCTGCATTGCCCTCTGCCAGATACACCACCTCTAAGCCAACCTTCCAACCGACCACAGGATACAGACCTAGAGAGAAGAAACACTGGCTTGTAATGTGCCTCTATGGACAAATCTGCATAGAATAATCTTATCATGTGGGTATTTTGCTTTACCTGCTACGGACGTATGCGGTTTGCTCCCAGTGTTGATGCTCATGAAGGTGCCTGTTCCCATTGTGATCTTGACATCACCAACATCAAAGCAGCACTCTCCAAACATAGCTGCCTGCTGGTCTGCCATCTATGGCAAAGGGACAGAGGGAGTCAGTTTTATGTTGTAAAAAAAACCCTAAACACATTTAGTCTTATTTGAGCAACACCTGAAATGTCAAAAACAAAGACGGAGTGTAATAAAGGGCAATCCAAGTTTGACAAGAGGAAGACCCTGATCAATAACTTATTATTCAAAGCAGGGAATATCTCCACTAAGAATTCTACTAACTGTTATGTTATCTTCTAGTCAAACATGCTTTGCTGATGACTAACTAAATAACTTGGCTCGGTGACATCAACTTGGACACGATGGCATAAATAGAATCAAAAGGTTGCAACCAATATGATTAGTCATAATCACACAGATAACAGAGTGTGTGATGCCACAGACCTTGACAACTCACCACTGACATGATGGGAATGGACACTCCGAAGATGGACGGGTCTGTGGAACCAAAGTTATGGCTGGTGCATCATGAGGGAGAGACCAGAGACAATGCATCATGTCACAATCATTCAAAATGATTACAAATAACATATCACACCAAGAAATGCTGATAATACGCATGAGTGATTTTCTTTTTTTTAACATTACATTACATTACAGTCATTTAGCAGACGCTTTTATCCAAAGCGACTTACAGGAAGTGTATTCAACATAGGTATTCAAGAGAACTACTAGTCACCAGAAGTCATAAGTGCATCTCCTTTCTTAAACAAGCATCTTAAAGCATAAACCAGAGCAAAAGTATAGTGCAGAGGCAAATTACTACGAAAACAATAATTGCAACAGACTAATACGAATACAATAAGTGCTACAAACTACTACGAATAGGATAAGTGCAGTAAACGAATACGAATTCAATAAGTGCAGCGAACTGATACGAATACAGTGAGTGCAACAACTACAGTAAGTGCTACGAGGAAGGCTCAGGGTAGTACTTCATGAAGAGGTGAGTTTTCAGCCTGCGCCTAAAGATGGGCAGCGACTCTGCTGTCCTGACGTCAGTGGGGAGTTCATTCCACCACTGAGGGGCCAGGACAGAAAAAAGCTGTGACCGGGTGGATCGGCCGCAGGGACCTCTGAGCGACGGGGCAACCAGTCGCCCCGAGGCAGCAGAGCGAAGTGGTCGGGCGGGGGTGTAGGGCTTGACCAAGGCCTGGAGATAGGAAGGAGCTGTTCCTTTCACTGCCCTGTAGGCTAGCACCAGAGTCTGTAACTGGATGCGAGCTCTTACAGGGAGCCAGTGTAGAGAACGGAGAAGGACAAGACCAGCTGGGTTTACATTCTAATTTTTTTTGCTTGTGACCACTTAAACACAAAGCAATATGAATTGTTGTGAGCAGTTCAACTGAAGAATGATTTAAATGAGGTAAAAGTTTAAAGTATTTCCGAGAAAAAGACAAGAAAACAGGCCAAAAACAAACATTATCTTTTGTAGCAAAAGTTTTTTTCTTATTTCCTACCGTAGTAAATATCTTGCAAGTAAATATCTTACCGTTGCGAGTTATAGTAAATATCTCGCAACCAGGGCCGCTGACAGGTTTGGCTGGGCCCGGGACAAAATTCTCTCAATGGGCCCCCCCCAAAAAAAAAACACACACATCTCACTGGTAGCCTCTATCTCACTGGTAGCCTGTTCTTCCTCTCTCTCATCCTGTTTGGTAGCCTGTTCTTCTTCTCTCTCATCCTGTTTGGTAGCCTGTTCTTCTTCTCTCTCATCCTCTCTAGCCTCTCCTATAAAGGTGAACATATTTCGATAAAAAGGGCTATATCTAAATTAACAGGGGTCAAAATGAACCATTTAAAAAAGAACAAATTGAAAACCCCTTAATTTGACGATTTAACACAGAAAAGAATAGACTGATCAACTTGGCTAACTCTATCCCAAAGACTACAAAAGTTTAAAAATCTAAGGTTTTTTTTTTTGTTCCCAAAATTGTCAAACGCCGAAACACAACCACAGAATTCCCTTGTGCAGCTCCCAAACACATGACGTCGGGATGACAAGCCCATTTATTACGGATAAACCAAAAGGATTATTTACAACTTTAATTGGATAGGCTATGGATATGGACTGAGTGAAGTTATGGCTTTCAGAATCATACCACAATAAAACTCACGCTATTGTATTCACTTAGAGCTCATTAACTGCACATTTCATCGACCATTTTTCACTTGACCAAGGGGAATCATGTCAAGGGTACTTTTATTTATCGCCAGACCCGCGTTTATGTCCGCTGAACTTCCAGAGAATGTTTGGGGAACAAGGCGGAGCCCATTCATCTGGCGAGTTTCAAGTTAACGGCAATCAGAAACTAAGTTACAGGCTACCCCAAAACGTCACGTTTATAACCCATTCGTTACATCCAACTCTATCTAAATGGCAATTTCACATGTTGCCATGCCACTGGCTTATTTTAAACCATGAGCCGCGTTACACTGGCTGTAATTCAGCTGACTGGGAATGATTCTCAAATCAATTCAGCCTGATTGGAGTGCGCAGCGCGTGCCTGCCTGAAACATTTGATTTGGACATGGGCCTATTTGCGGGGTAATGTGCATATTCTAAGATTCAATTAGATATAGGCGTATGAAACACAGTGTAATAAAGCCGTTGTGGTTATCAAATTATTCAATGCCCCCTGTCTGTCTGATATTGATCTCCGTGTGACTTGCTCATGTGGTGCTGCGCTAATATGTTTGACACGCCGCCTGTGCCTGTGTTACTTGACGACGGGGCTGGAAAAAGTTGGCCGTGTCTTACCTGGCTGTGCTGCACAGCTGCCTTTACTGGTACCTGCAGCATCACCTGAGTCTTTTCTGAAATATTTATAAAGAGATCCCCTCAGGCTTTCGGCTTCTTCCTCTCTTTTTCGCCTTTCTTTTTTTTTCAGGGCTCCTGACTTGTGCATGTTGAATCAACTCGCGCACTGACCACTAATGGAATGATGTCGTCTTTTTTCTTCTCCAAAGACCAAACCATTTTGGCATAGGGGTGATAGGGGGTTATTGGCCGTTTTTTCAAGGGCAATGAAGGCAAACAATCTAGGAGTCATTAATTGAATGCAAATAAAGCACTTTTCTTCTCTAAATCAACACATTTTGAAGTATACATACAATAATTAATCCCAACTTCATGGGGGTCCAGTTATGGGCCCCCCCCATTCCAGGGCCAGTCCAGGGCCCGGGACAACGTACCCGTTTGTCCCCCCCTGTCGGCGGGCCTGCTCGCAACCCTTAACGGATTCACTTGTGTGAATCCCGACCCCCAGATTTGGAACCACTGATTTAAATGCAGGTTGGTAATGTGCTTGGAAACATTTTGTTATATTTGTTGAAACTACATTACATTACATTACATTACATTACATTACATTACAGTCATTTAGCAGACGCTTTTATCCAAAGCGACTTACAGGAAGTGTATTCAACATAGGTATTCAAGAGAACTACTAGTCACCAGAAGTCATAAGTGCATCTCATTACATTCTGACAGCAATCGATGAATCAAATGCTCTGACAAAAAATAAGAAAATAATCCATTATCTGTGGCTGTAGCAGGACTGTAATAGGCTTATCCAATCATTCCAGTCAGTCCAACTGTAATGATGGACAGGAAACCTGCCTGTCTACCAACTTGCCTGCCTTCCTGTGCGTATTCTGCCCGTGCACTCACTGCACATCCCAGGAGTCTTCCACAAGCTGTTAGCTTGACAGCTACTCTACCAACAATAGCCATGTTTGTTGTTTAGGTTCATTATGAATTATCAGTGTTAAAAATGATAACTTTGGGGGGAGTGGCTTTGGAGGGAGGCCTGACAGGATTTCATTGGAAGAGTTTGCAACATTGGGCTGTTTTTTTTGGTTGGATGGTTTTTATATTAGCATACTCTTGATAGTTTCTTAATATTACCAAGCCTAACAATAATAATAACTGCAATCAAATGTTTGCATTAATATTAAAATACTTTTACTGGCTAAGGCATGATTCAAGTGGAGGAAATGGTATACTCACTCTGTATTTTCTACTTTGGGGAGAATAGAGGGAGGCAGAGACACAAGAAAGCTGAGAAAGCTACTCCAGCACATCTGTGAAAAAAGTCACATGATAAAAACAGCCTCACACCAAAAAAAAAGGACATTAAAGGTAAATAAATATGACATACAGACCTGATAAGTATCAAAAAGCCCCGTTGAACTTGCATTCGAGTAGTCTGTGGCATGGACCTGACCTAAAACAGATTCAGTGACACAAATGAATATTTTACAAAATCCCTTTCCAAAATGTTAAAAAGGAACCTTGTATGAACCTCCCGGTCATTTTTCATTGGCTCCTCTCCCACAGGGGTTAGCTAAAACATTTCAGCCAAATCAGTGATGCAACAGGATTGGAAACACAAAGAACATTCTGTTGAGGTCTTAAAATCCTGTTAGACAATGTGAAATTCCAATGGACAAATTATATATTACTGTACTGATCTCAAATTACATTATGCTCATAGGGAGACTGCGTTCACACGAGCTTCACATTAAAAATAATACACCCACCTTTCGTGAGTTTAAACAGGAGCCAGGTGTCTATTGTTCCAAAGCAGCAGTTGCCTTCAGCTACAGCTTGACGAACCTGTAAGAAGAAAGAAACATGATGCGGCTGTAATCAGAAGTAAACTAGTAAGGATTGTGTTGATAATATGATACAGCGTCTCCTTGTTTGCTGTACCTACATGCTTTGTTTTTTTGATAATTAACCCTTGAACACCCACAGCCAGGGAGGCCTGCTCTAGGTGTGAGTTTCTGTCTTTTAACTGGTTTAAACACACACACACACACACACACACACACACACACACACACACACACACACACACACACACACACACACACACACACACACACACCTGGTTGTAGTGCGTAATTGCCCAGACGAGCCGGAAGGTGACATGTTGAGTGGAGAAGACAATAAGACTTGCTGCAAGCGACCGCTTCTGCCTGGTCAGAAAGTAGAGTACCTTCATCGCGCCATGAACTGCCTGTAGTTGTCATAAAAACAATCAAAGCCATATTGAATGAAGGGACTTCATATTTAGCAATGATCCAATGGTTTCTCGTTGTCAAACTTTTTTTTTTTTTTTTTTTTTTTTACAAAGGTTGCATTAAAATAATTCAGAAGTTTTAGTAAATCATCTCTTGTCTCTTAAATTCCAAACGTATTCACTAAAAGTACAAGACAGAGATGCAGAAGCAGTAAAAAGACTCACTTTCATCGTGCAGGAACTGTTCCAGGACTTCACCAGGTCTGCAGCCCTCTGATCCTGCCAACTGATGAAGTTATGGAAAGGAACCCCAGTTTTCCTGTCAAAGTGGAAGAGAGTTAGTAAAATGAACCAGATGAGCCTTTGTGGAAGCTAAATATATGAAGGGAGGTTAAAATGTGTGCTACACAAGTTCTACAAGTCTGTAAGACAATGTTTTTAGGTCATATTACCTGTCCCATGTTGTGAAAGTGCCTCTTTGTGTGGAGATGCCAATTGCGTCTATCTGACGCATTTGTACTCCTGCATCTATATCATGAGCCATGTGCACACACATTAAAATGGATATGGTGAGAAACAGGACGAGATTCTGAAATAGGACTTAACACATTGGGTTTATTATTTGCTTTTTAAGGACAGAGAGTGTCAAGTGTAAATCAATGTTTTACAGAGGTTATTAAACCGAGGATACTGCTGGTTTTAATAACTTTCTTAGAGCCAAACAGAGTTCAACAGACTTTCAAATCAATAAGTCAAAAACAAATCAATTCCATTTTATTTATATAAAAAAATACTTGTATGTTGCCCCTTTTTTAGGATGTTAAACTAATTATTATTAGGTACTGTACGTCAGCCGAGATTTTAACTTGGTTTTTGGCAATTTTTTAAAGGGTGCAGTTGTTAACATGTCCAATCACTCACATCCCTAAAACTCCTTGGTATTGTTGAAGCAACAGGGAATAGTGCAACTGTACCTTGCACAGCTCCTTTGATCACACTGATAAACCCTTCCCATATTGCATCTGGGTCCATCTCCACATATCCTACTTCTGGATACAAGGGAAAAACCTGGATAAAGTATTATCAGAAACAAGAAACATAAATATCAGCCTCAAAATAATCTAGTTTTTGTGAATGTTGCATAAAGAGATAGATGAAAGTGGGTGATGTACTTGAGAAAAGTAAAGCCAAATGGACAGCGAGAGGGTGAAGAATACCTTGGTGGTGCACGATCCTCGGACATTTGCCTCCTTGTCGTAGACGTGACATCTGATTGTTGTTGTCCCAACGTCCACTGACAAAATGAAGCTTTCCTTCTTGAAATCGTACCTCTTACTTCCCATTGTAGAAACGTATGTCCTACTATTCCTCAAATCAGTCCCACAACCTCCATGGTCAGCTCCTATTGGTATTGTTTACAGCCTGAATGGATGGTCTGACCCCATACCTTATCTGCATCGGGTGAGATGTCGTGCTGAAACTGCAACGTGATCTTTGGACTGCAGATCCTTCATACAGTTCCAGTTCTACCTGTTTGGGTCAGGTTCTTCATTTACATGTGAACAACAATTATAGAGAAGCTAGGTTGACAATGGAAATCTTAGATCTCAGGCTCCCTTCAACAATTCTCATTGAATTGTTATAAAGGAATGGTAACATAATACAGCCCGTACCTTACAGTGTAATTACCCTTTACTTACTGTGAAAGTCCCCTTTACTTACAGTGCACTATTGTTATATGAATCACTACATACAAACTCTTACTAGTTCCTACAGATACTTAAATGTAGTTACAGTGGAACAAGGGAGTAATAATTGGGAATTTAAGAGGTGAGAACAAATAAAATATACTGTTAGTATTTTTAAAGTACTGAAAACCTATGGGTATTTTAGAGGAAAGAAGAAATAAACCCATACCCAAGAGATTTGTCATGCCTATGTCTTCTACTTCAAGTTCGGAAGGCACACATGGTCATCCAAGGACGAGAGACTATAAGACAGTATTGCAAATACAAAGTAACAACAAGGTTGATGCTGTTCTCTTCTTCTTAACAATTACTTACACTGTAAGATTGGGGAAGCGTATCCTTTATGATGTGGCCTTGTAATAACAATACTGTATGACGTATTTCGTCATTGGATCAAGTTTAGCTGTTTATTATTACTCGTAGAGCTCGCTTAACTGGTTGTTGACCAACTCTAGAGTCGTGTTAAGCTAACCGGCTACTTGGCTAACTAACCCTCTGATTAATTGGGCTTTTTTCTCTCTTAACATTATGTCCCCTACAACGCAAATATTTACCATCAATGTGCTCATAGCAGTAAAGTCCATGCACTGAACTGTCGCTCTGCTCAGGGGAGATTCCGAAAGTTGCTTTTTGGAGAATCGCGTAAAACTGATATTCCTGTCGGCACCCGTAGTAGAGACCCACGCATGCGCACTGAGATAAAACTCGTCTCACGCAGATGTTTTCAGCTCAACACACGTGTATTTAGCGGCTACCACGCTTGCGTATTTCGGTGTGGTAAAACAAACTATGGCGAAGACAAACGTAAGCATTACACTACTTCACTTTATACTAACCGGGCTCCAACGTGTATTGAGCTAATTTTCTCCACGCTAAACATCGTGTTATCGCACTATTAAGCTAACAAAACTATTAAGCTAACACGTTTTTAAGTGGGTACATAGCCACAGTCACGATATTACATTTAACTCTAAAGTTAGGCTGTACCGTTTGGTCGACCAATTGTGACGTTAGTTTACATAAGCCTTTACAAGTTTTCAAATAGTTACCGATGGATAATAAAATATGTTTACTGGTTTAAGCCAGACGAGTGTGAGGAATTGAATATGTAAAGGTTTAGACTTTTTGGAAGACATCCCTTTGGGCTCTCGAAAATGGTTATTGTCACATTACATTACTTTAAGGCATAGTGTTAATGTAATCTTAAAAACTAATTGACAAATGAATCAGTATTGGAAGTTTTTGGTTGCAGGCTTTAGCACGAGAACACACAGGCTCACTGTTTGATTATTGTGTTTGTGTCTTTTTCAGGCTACAAGAAGTAGTAAAAGACAGAGCAGCTCTTCAGGTGAGCTCATAGTTGGAACAAAGGAGGATGCTCCTAAAGAGGAGCAAGATGAACAAGGTACTGTATAAGGCAAATGCATTACACCAGATGTCTGATTAAAATTCTGAGCTGTGCCAGTAACAAAGCTGCGTCTTTAGACCATCAGATGGACACTGTCATTGAAGTAAAAGGACGTGCAGTCACTGCGTCTGTATCCTTGGACAAGAAGAACAAGGAAGGAGAAGTTGATGATCAGGAAAAGGGAACCAATGCAAGTGATCAGATGATGGACAGTGGTAAGGATGTTTACAACAATCATAAGTTAGTATTGCATAATTCCTTTTTTTTCACCAAAAAGGAATATTAGTCCTCCACTGAAAAATATTAATAATTACTTTTGCAGGCGTAATGTTGGTCTTTATGATTTTAATCTTAAAGATCTTACTCACTCTTCAGGTCAAAAAGAAACGCTCGCCCTCTTTAGGCTTCAATTGAGGCTGCAAAATTGGGTTTCCCTGTCTTTAAATCAAATCATGACTGTTTTTGCCAGAAAAAGAAACTCAGATCATCTCTTCAGCTGATGCAGTCGACTCCAAAGAGAACACTACCATAGAGAGTGCAGAGATGAAGGAGGAGATGCCGGAATCTGGAGGTAATGCAAAAACAACACCACACAAATGTGTCCGAGTGAGACTCAGAGTGTTGTCAGTAATGTAGCTTCCTCTTCAGAATCTCAGATGGACATTGTCGCTGGAAGTACAGCCACAGTAGCTGTAACATGGGAGAAGAATGAGGAGGGAGAGAGCGAGGGTGTTAAAAAGGAAACCAATGGAGGTGAACAGATGAAAGAGACACCAGGTAAGGATGGTTCAAAGAGTTAGTGGTCAATGGTAAAACAGCAGCTTCAAGTAAAAGTTCTTACAGTCTTTGTTCTCTTCTTTTCACTTTACTCACAAAAAATAAAACGTATTTAAAATCTGAAACTCTGAACATGTATTAAATCTGCAGTATGTGTTGTTTCTATCAATGTTTTACCAACATATACTCAGGAAATGTATCTTTCATTTTAGGGCTGGGTGATAAATCTAATTTTATTTTCAATTACAATTTTGGCTTCAAACAATTATGAAAACCAGATAATCAAGATAAAGGGTGAGGTGTCTCACATTTTTTATTGTAATATGTGAGGCACTATTTATTTTATTTTTATGAAACTAAATTCAGGAAGAATTCGTATGATATCTTGAAGTTGTAAAAAAATATATATATATTGTACAACAGAGTCTTAATAACTGATGTGGAGTACCAAAAAAGTGTGGAGAGACTTGAAATTGGGAACACTGTTTGCCATTTGAACTCACTTTAGTTAGTTGTGATATTGTTTTCACATTTGTTTTATTTTGTTGCAGTAAAAGGGAAACGCAAGGCAAGCTCTTCTGTTGAGGCCTCCCCGTCAAAGAAAACTAAGCTCCTCAACGATGGTATGAACTCAGAATAAGACACACTGCTAAATACTTGATCCTGTAAGATGCCTTATACTCTTGTCCTCACACATTTCTGTCTTATTTCGTTGTAGGATACTGTCTTTATGTTGGCAACCTGAACAACTCCAAAACATTTGATGAAGTGAAAGATTCATTAGCAAATTACTTCACGACACAAAGTCTCCTGGTTCAAGACATCAGATTAGACCGGTCCAAGTGAGTATGCTGTTTAACTTTTTTTACTGTCTGTTCCATTTGGGCTGGAAACCCTCTAGTAGGTGAAATAGATATTGTTTGTCTCATCTTCATATATTGCAGCTACTTTAAATACGTAATACATTCTTACGTAATGTTTTGCTTTTGTAGAAAACATGCATTTGTAGATTTGGCCTCAGAGATGGACCTGACCAAAGGTTTGACGTTAAACGGAGAAATGATGCATGATAAGCCAATGAAGATCGCCAAAGCAAAGGTCAAAAGTCAGGAGAAGGTGCAGACTCCAGCAAAGGACAAAAAAGGTAACTCCACTAAATATAATTGTTTTGTCACACATCTAATTTACATTTCACTTTCTTTTTTTCATTAAATGCCAAAATAATGGATATATGACGTAATGATCTGGGAATGTAAAACAATGAATATAAATTAATGTAAAACATTATATTATTGTCCAAGGAAGGTGATGGTGATTAAATGTCTAACTTGAGTATTGTGCTGTGTTTAGCGGCCAAAGACGACAGATGTTTGTTTCTGAAGAACGTCCCGTACGACGCAACGAAAAAAGACATCCTGAAAATCTTCCAAAATGCCGTCAACGTTAGGTTTCCTGACGGGACTGAAGGCCCAACGAAAGGGTGAGAGAATAAAAAAAACTTTGATATGGTCCACTTCCTCACTATACAATGGTGTGCAAAAAGATTAAATTAATTTAAAAGTATTATATTTAGTAATGCAATAGTTATGATAATCTTAAATAAAAACAATGCATTTATTGGATATTTGTAATCCATACTGAATGAAATGTCCTTATTTTTCAACAGCGTTGCCTTTGTCGAGTTTAAAAATAAAGCTACTGCTCAGAAAGTATGGCAACAAAAACAAGGAGTCGAGATTCAGGGCCGGCTTTTGATTGTGGACTGTGTCGGAAAAACAAATGTGTCTAAAGTCATCAAAGCTAAGGACGACAAAGAAGACACAAAAGGTAAATCACTGAACATTTAGAAATGTACTGTCCATAGAGGACCTGATACTGTAGCTATTAAATTGTTCTCTTAAAAAATCTCTACATCAATTATTTAAATCTGGATTTAGCAATTAACCTGTGCTTACAAAATATCTCTCTTCTGTCTCACAGCTGGAGTTCCTCCAAATAACACCTTATTTGTGAGCCATTTGCCATACAATATTAATGAAAAAAACCTTGAGAAAGTCTTTCAGACAGCTGTTGGTATCAGTGTACCTAAATCTGAAGGCAAATCAAAGGGGTAAGAACATAAACACTGGTCTTTCTTTTTATCCAATGATGAGTATTTAAATATTCTAAAGAAACATCTGTAATCCTCTGCAGGTTTGCGTTTGTCACGTTTGCAGCTGTGGAAGATGCTGAAAAGGCTTTGCAGTCATCCCAAAACATGAAAATCTCCAAAAAGGCTATCAGAGCACAATTCTGCAAAATGCAAGAAAAATCTGAGTTGGAAAATGGTATGTTGGGTTGTTCACATCATAATGTTCATGTAGGTCCAATATTCAATGGCAAAACATACCTTTCAAGTGTTTTTAGCGTCTTTTTTTTAATTCATGAGTTTTAAAAACGTGCGTTTCTCTTTAGTCCAACCAAAAACACTGGTAGTGATGGGCCTCGCCGAGAAGACGACTGCAGAGACTCTTAAAAGCGCCTTTGAAGGGGCTTTAAGTGCCAGAGTCACTGTAGATAAAGAGACAGGAGTTTCAAAAAGGTGGGTAGCCTAAAGTCATCTTTTTTTTTTTTTTTTTTTGGTCATGATTGTAATATTTGTTTAATGCCTTACACCGACTTGTTTTATGTTACATGTTTCTCAGGTTTGGCTTTGTGGACTTTGAGAGTGAAGACAAATGCAAAGCTGTCAAAGTGGCCATGGAGGACTGTGAGATAGATGGCAGCAAAGTGACTGTGGCTTATGCAAAAGCCAACAGTGTAGAAGCTCCTCTGACACCTGGTGGACAGCCTGCAGGTCAGGGGGCGGGCAAAAAAAGGAAACGCAAAAAGAGAAAAGGTAACTTGATTTTAACAGGTGAATCAAAGTCGAAGTGTTGTATTTTCACCAATTTCAGTGCCAGTTTCCTTTTTTATTTTTATATTAACAATAAATTAAAGGTCTACTAGTAATGTGAACATGTTTGCTTTTATTGGTGAATACACAGTTATCAACCTTTCATTTAGACGGAGGGTTTTAGCATCTATCAGCTCCTTTTTGTTTTTGGGGCATTTAACTTGGCTGTTTTAGTTTAATCTCTACGCTCTCATCCTCAACTCTGCTCTGATCTCAAGATCAGCAGGAAACTGTTCTGATAAAACATTTTTCCTTCTGCCCAGAATTAATTAACATGGAATACAGACACCGTTAACAAATAGCTAACATTGTGGAGTATTTAAAGTGTTTACAGTCTGTTGCGCTGCCCATATGTGGCCTAAACTATATGTAAATTCAGCCTTAATAAATGCACCCCCACCTTTTTTTTTTTTTTTTTTTTTTTGGCATCCTTACAGAGGTTGTGTCTTGGTATTTCTTTATTTTACATTTGTGTAGGTTCCATAAATGACACGGGTCGATTACTCGAAGCCTTGAGTTTACTGTCTTTATATTGGTTCTTGACTGGTTTGGTTTGCTGGTTTTTGATTAAAAGTAAAACTTAATATTTGTATTCATTCCAGGTAAGAAACCTGGAGCTGGAACACCCCAGGATGCTGTTAAAGAAGTGGAAAATAAAGCCTGACTTGCTTGGCAAAAGTTATCGTATAGATATTTGTCTCTTTTAAATGTTCAACAACCTGAAAGCATGCATGAACTTCATGCATGACTCTTTGAGTTCAATTAAATGTGAAACGTGGTGAAAATGTGCACGGTTTTGTTAGTCCTACCTGATGGAAGGACATGCGACATCTTGTTATTTAAGCTGTAATATTTTGTACCTTAAAACCTTTTTAATGTCATAACTATTTTGAAAACATGAAAGATCCCTGAATTGTTATCACATTATTTAGTTTTGTCATGTAAAAAGTTGATAAAGATAAAATCCTAATGTGAAGACAAATACATTTTGAAACCAAACCTCCGTTGTCTCTTGAGTTTTGTTTTAACATCTGTGAAGAAGACCCAGAAGGTTTCCCCAAGGGACTTACTGATATCTTACAGTCACCAACTCTTTCTTCACTGCCACTGACCTGAATCAACATCTAAACATGCCATATTCTCCAACCACATTTCTAAATGCTGCATTTATTGCGTGAAAACGAGACCCGGAGATGTGCTCAGCACTCTCCACTGCTCCTTGCACACGTCTCTTGTTTTCTCCGATTTGTTGCAAGTCGCAGAAATCCACCCAAACACGGTGTCCTGCAGTGACCTCACATCCTGTTTTCCCCGACTTCCTTCTGAATGGACCGGTTTGGGACTGTCCGATCTCGGCGCAGCGTGGATCCGTGTTGTGTAGACGCGTGTCTTCACAAACGGTAGATCCACAGTGTTGCACGACTGCAGAGGACAACCTTCTGATGCAACGTCACATGCGTTTATAGAGAAGAGTCCTAGGTAAGTTAATGCAATGGTGCTTATTTACACGATGTTTGTATTGGCCTCTGTCTCATGAGAAGATTAAGATAAAGTGTCAAAGCTCAACAGCAGTTTGCGGAACAGTTATTTGACTGTGTAACAAGTGGTTGAGACTGCGACTGAAAATGGCTCCTCATTCATTATCTGCTGCTGATACAGTGTGGAAATGTTTGTTTTCCACTCTGATAGGAAACGTCTGACTTGAGGTTTCATATACAACGTGTTGCTACCAGAGAAACTGCACAAGTTTCTATAAAAAAATATCCACCTTATTTGACTTAATGTGTTACAACTTTTATTGTGCTTGCTTAAAAGATTTGACACTGCAAAGTGTCATATAGGTGTGAAATCTCTACAAATCTAATTTAAGTACTGTAAACATAAACCATTGATGGCAGAACTTCTTGCTCTCTGAAGACTGTAGGTGTGCTAAAGTTGAGTCCATGCAGATATGTTTGCACATCTGGAATTTCTTATGTAAACTTACAGTTATGGCAAGTTGCAATAGGGATCTGAAATCTGGACTCTGCTTTTGCTGCTCTAAAACTGCAACATGGTTGTTTTGAGGCCAGCCCCGTGTAGCTTTGGCTCTATGTTTGGGGTCTTTGTCCGGCTAGAAAATAAATCTTATCCAAAGTCCTTGTTGGCCTGCAGACAGCATCTGGGTTTCAAACAGGATTTCTGATTATATTTGCTTGTTTATTTTACTGTTTTACCTCCGGTCTTCCATGACCTACAACAGAAAAAGAATCATCACTGCATGATGCTGCCATAACCAGCCTTGATATTGGAGAAGGTGCTCATGATTTAAGATATAGAAAAAGTTCAGCTCCTTACAGTTTTTGATTTTTTTTATAGCCGATGTAGTGTGTGTCTTACGTTTGTACCTAATCTGGATCAATTTGTTTGCTTTTAAAACATATTAAAATAAGATGTTTTCTGGGGATTAAGAGGCAAAAATCTTAATCCAAAGGATTAATATTACAAGAAATGTTTGCTTCACAACAACCTCATAAATGAATGTGTTTATTGACAGGTCAGGTCCAATAGGCTGTGAGTCACTATTATTGAACACAAAAGTGTGTGCATGGTACAAAGGTTTCAGAGAATTACAGCCTTTCCTGCACTTGGTAATTAAAAATATGCAACAACAAGTTGACAGGTTAGTGTGCTGTGAGGCTCAGTTTAAAATCCTACAGATGGGACATGTTAATGGACTAGCCAAAACAAGGCTGTACTTCAATCTCTATCCAGCTAATGCTCGATAAACAATTAAAAAAACACAATAAAGGTAGCTTTTAGGCTTTGAACACAGTGTCTGTTTATGTTTAGTAAGGATGTTACTTGAAAGAGATATGTGTCTCTCCTTTAGTTAACTTATTATTTACCAAGTATATAATGGAAATGATGTTTCCATTATATACTAGTGATTCATTCACTACATATATACTATATGTAGTGAATGAATCACTGACTTCATTTCCTTGTTTGGGCTTTTTTGTTTGTTTCAGAAGTCATAAAACTGAATCTATTTATGCCCTTGGCTGAGATTGATCTTGCAACATGTTTGCTGACCAGACAGAGTCAAAGACTTCTATGATAAGAAAGCTTCAGCGAGTAAAACTGTTGGAAATAAAGTAAATAAAGTGATCGCTCTTTTTTTCCTTTGCAGTTGTTGCACTTCTGACACCATGAAGACGAGAGAGGTGAACATTATAAACCAGGGTCTGGAAGATGAGATGGTAAATATCACTTCTCATTTTTACATTG
The DNA here is from genome assembly GCF_027596085.1 of Anoplopoma fimbria. Lineage (NCBI taxonomy): Eukaryota > Metazoa > Chordata > Actinopteri > Perciformes > Anoplopomatidae > Anoplopoma > Anoplopoma fimbria. Next base: position 22,510,692 of record NC_072451.1, on the reverse strand, counting down.
CTTTCCCTGTCAACATTGTCTTTTCTATTGAATCATCAAATAACAACGTTTTTATATTTTAAAAGAAAATTTGGTGTGTGATTTTAAGTTAGTTTGGGAAATAGAGGGTGTCAATCAAATGATAACAATTAGAGATTTGTAGCATTTTGCCTTTTTAAAGGATATAAGTCATTTGTAAATGTATCAGTAAAGATTGAAATGAAGTAGGATTAAATTGATTTGAATTGACGGCCACTGAAATCAAGTAATTTGGAGATCTTGGTAACTTCACAAGTCAAAATAGAGGGGAAAACAGCGAGCTTCACTCTCCCAGGTTGACAAAATCCACCAATCAGGTGCTCTTAAACTCCCTTTTTTTTGTAGTGGGTATTATAGCTTCAGTTAATGCAAGGCCTAGCTGGCTGGTTCCAGTATTTATGCTAAGCAAGCTAACAAGTCGTGGCTTAAGCCATATAATTAGCATACAGACATGAGAGTATCAGTGTGTTTCCTTGATAACATGTTCCTTCATTACAATGAACAATGACACTTGATCTTATTAGTTCAAACCCACATGTGACGTCCTGTTACTGTTACTATTCACCAAATCACCAATAGTCCCCAACAAATAAATGAGTATTTGCTCATGTATGACTAACGTCTGCTGATAACTACATTGCCCAGCTGTTAAAGGAAATAGTCAAGCTTTTTTAAAATAAACAACAACCAAAAAACCTTATGTGAGTGACCTTAAAACAATATTGGCCTTTTTCATATAAGATATTATGCCATGTCACAGTAGGAAAAGCACAGATGCAAATAATGAAATGAATGATGGCTGAATTCCACTAGATGCTTCCTGTCAATGTGCATGCTGGCTCACTGTCAGACTGTCAGTGCTTACTGGGACTCTAGAGTAGAACAGATCGTTGATAATATTTTGTATTATTATTAACATTTGCTTGCTTTTCCTACTCTAACAAGTCAAAATGTCTGCTATTAAAAAGGTCTGTTGAGAAAAATGGCCAATAACATTAGCTGTTTTTCCATTCACATATTTTTGTGCACATTTTGAAGTACTGCATCAGAAAAGCTCTATTGAATTGTCAATATCAAAAAAAAGTTTACGCTTGCTTGAACTTTTTTTTTCTTTATCGGAAAAGTCTTGATGCGCTAGGTTTGCAACCTCTACTTCTCCAACTGTTCCCTGGCAGATTACAGTCATGCATAGTCTATAGCGCCAACTACTGTAGCCCAGCTTATAGCTCCAAACCAGTTGATGGAAATGTGCCTAATTCGCATTTCTTATTTTGCAACATTGAAAAAGTTTCCTTAAAATTCTCTTGACAATTAAATGGAAACATGGCCACTGTTGGTTTTTGGACTTGTCATGGGTTTTTTGTTGTCATTAAGAAAAACACAGAAACGAACCATAATTATTTTAAGATTGTATTTAATTGTCCCACTTCACAAGCCACAGAGCTGTGTAATCGTCCCACTCTGATAACATGAGTGTTTGGCCGTGCAGGAGGTGTGGGGCTACCAGCCCTGTCTGTGGAAGAGGATCCTGGTGGGTGTGGGTGCTGTGTTCTCCGGGGGTCTCCTGCTGCTGCTGCTCTACTGGCTGCCCGAGTGGGGCGTTAAGGGCACCTGCACACACACTTCGCTGAGGGACGCACACACACTGCTGCTCAGAACCACGGTAGAAAAATGGCAGAACTTTTTTGTAAATAAGGCTATGGCTGTGTTCCCCTGCAAACAAGAACATGTATTTACTTATTTGCTTTATATGTGGGTGAATCCACTTCTTCCTTCAAAGAATTGTGCGTACGCTCTCGTGCTGCTGCTCATAAATCATTCTGACACGTGTTACATTCTTTGACACACACTGAATTACACCACACATTATAAATTCAGCGTGAATTTTTTTTTATTCTTTATATTGCTAAACAGGATGAGTTCAAGCAGTGGTTTCGAGCCAAAATACATGTGATGTCAGCTCTGGGAAAGAAACCCTTTGACAGCCTGGATCTGCAGTCCACGGACCAACTGCCGAACGGAGACGCAGACCACGGCATCAGCGCCGTGTGTGAGGAGCATCATGGGAAATTTAGACAACCTTTTCAGGTGCCTCAGTGGAAAATGTTTTTTGCTTTTCATCATTTTTTGCTCATCTGATGCTAATTCCATATTTATATTCAGTGATCTGAGTAACTGATTGATTATAAAGACGTACATTTAAGTTTTTGTGTCCTGATCACTAATTGGCTGGTTTTGAAGTATGTTTGTAAAGCTATTACACAGTTAATATATGACCATCCCTTTCTCCCTCTTAGATCCACTACTTCACCCACCACAGCACTAAATACTACTGGAGTGATGTGATACAGAACTTTGAATTGTACAAGTAAGAGTCCAGATGAAAAGAGAAAAGTGCTTGTATTTCAAAATAGTTTGAAAATCCTTGCTAAATAAACCAAATGTCTGGTATTGAATAGTTGGTACAGATTGCATAATTTGTGTGTTGTCTGTTGCTCTGCCCAGTAGAAATGAATGTGTGTGACTTTTCTAGAGGCTTGGAGGATGTGAAGGTGAGCTGTGCAAGCATCCACTCTGACCACAGCCCTGGACTTTCTAAAACACTGCAGGACTACAGGTACACACAGATTTGATCTTTTCTTACAGATTGTTCTCTCATCTCATATATTTATTTAAATATTTCATTTTTCTTATTAACTATAGAACAAGCATTCGAATATAAACTTCCCCGAAGGCATGTGACCATGTTAAAGTTACAAACTGCTTCAAATTCCTTTTTTTCTATTAGGAGGTTGTTTTTCGGGGAGAATGAGATTGCTGTAAGAGTGCCGTCTCTATTCAAGCTTCTCATAAAGGAAGTGAGTTCAGAGCTCTTTAATATCACATCTGGCAACTCTTTTAGTATACTAACACCATCAATGCTAATCTTTTACGTGTTTCTTTCTCTTCCTCCTTCAGGTCTTGAATCCCTTCTACATCTTCCAGCTCTTCAGTGTCATTCTGTGGAGTGCCGAGGACTACTACTATTATGCTACAGCGATAGTTTTTATGTCTGTGATTTCAATAGCTACCTCACTGTACACTATTAAAAAGGTGAGTCATACAGCAAAACTGTTTTTGTAGGAAATCCACATAATAATCTTTTCCAGAGAAGTCTGTATTCAGCATCCTGTGGTTCTCCAGTAGTCTTCCATGATACTGTGTGTCTCTTATTCCAGCAATATGTCATGCTGCATGACATGGTGGCAACACACAGTGTGGTCCGTGTTTCAGTGCGCAGAGGAAGTAAAGGCATGTTACACTTTCTGGCTATTATTTTATGTAGTATTGTATTAAAGTCCTATTATTAGTCTGTAATACATTAATAACATTATTGAGATCTATTAGCATCCCTATGATTTGCTGCAGCGAGAGTGTGTCTCATTTCCACTGCTCACGGTCTTAACGTTGTTCCTAGATATTGAACAGGCCATGTCGACAGATCTTGTGCCCGGTGATGTCATCATTATGCCAGCAAATGGGATGATCATGCCCTGCGACGCTGTGCTCATACATGGGACCTGCATTGTAAACGAGAGCATGTTGACAGGTCGTATATCCTTATACTCATACTATCACACACACGCACACACACACAAAAATCTTAATACAAAGTTTACTTGTTAGCTTTTCCTGGAGCGTTTCACTGCATCTCAAGGTCTTCATCAGCAGACTCAGTTCAACGTCTTGGGAAAAGCTAGCAAATGGACTTTGAGTTAAGATTTTTATTTTTGTCAAACTGCTGTTTCCAAGGTTCATCTTAACTGTCTTATTTTTGTTAAGTTTTATCATTTAGACACACAAGACAGAAATGGCCTTCATTTTTAATGTCTTGACAAAATTGATTTAGCACTAATCTTGAAATATTATGTTGCTCAGCTTGTACTATTGGTACTACTGGTACAGCCAGCTAATGTGTTTTAGTACTTTCACTAATGCTACTAACGGTGTTTTAGTCAAGACCACCTTAAACCCAGACCTAAGTCACAATTTGGAATATTCAAACTAGAGGCACTTTCACCTCTTTATTGCCATATATACTGTGTGTATGTATGTATGTATGTATGTATGTATGTATGTATGTATGTATGTATGTATGTATGTATGTATGTATGTATGTATGTATGTATGTGAGAAATATCTTGTTGAAATAATCAAAAGGCATTGCAGAGGGTGAATTATGTAATGTGTGGGAATATACCTTTGTTGTCAATGAGCAATCACAGTTATGATGCTAAAAAAAATATCAACCAATGCAAAGGTAATTTAGCGACATCCCCACATTTGTGGTCTACAAATAAAATGTAGAGTTATAGAGACAAAACAAAGTAAAGAGGAGGTAGATTCCGTGATGAGACTGAAAAAGACCTTCAGAATGTGGCCTTGAGACCTACTCGAGAATTACTGTCCCAAATAATAATCCAAAAATGGTAACTTTGTTATAAAATCTCTAGTGGTCTATCTCTCTGTGCCTGCCAAATGTAAGCCACCCACACACAGAATAAATAGCACATTAGTTCTTTCAATTTAACCCAAACTATGAAAACTTTGGTTCATTAATTATTTGAATTGCGCACAAATTTACAGCTTTTGTGTCTGTTTTAAGGGGTTTTATTAAATTTTAATCCTCCGTCCATCTTCAGGAGAGAGCGTGCCAGTTACCAAGACAAGTCTGGCCAGTTCAGGTGAGGAGGCGGCCAGGAGCTTCAATATGGAGGAGCATAAGAGACACACCCTGTTCTGTGGTACCCACGTCATCCAGACGCGCTTCTACGCTGGAGAGCTGGTGGAGGCTGTTGTAGTCAGAACAGGTGAGACGGAGGAAAAAACTGATTGGCTCGCAACCTTAATTATGGAAATAGCCTTGATAATTGAGCTTCTTCTGTAGCGTACAGACTGATCGCCCTCAGGGTTGAGCATATTCAGCCTCTGCAAGTGATTACTAGAAGATTAAAATAATCAAATGTCTTTATTTGTGTTGCCACAGGCTTCAGTACAGAGAAAGGCCAACTTGTGCGCTCCATCCTGCACCCTAAACCCACAGACTTCAAGCTGTACCGCGACGCTTACCTTTTCTTGTTGTGTCTGGTGGGGGTGGCAGCCATCGGCTTCATCTACACCATCATCCTCAGTATCATGAACAAGGTAACCTGTTCTTCTAGGACATGAGAGGAGAAGCTCACATGCAAATGTTTCATTTAGGACGCTGTATCTCAAAGAGAGTTTAGGATTCTATCATCCTATAGAAATTCTTCTTTGTCAGTCATTGATGGCTCCTCATCGTTCTCATCAAGGTTCCAGCTAAAACCATCATCATTGAATCTCTGGACATCATCACCATCACCGTGCCCCCCGCTTTACCGGCAGCCATGACAGCCGGTATCGTCTATGCGCAGCGTCGTCTGAAGCGCGTGGGCATCTTTTGCATCAGTCCACAGAGGATCAACATGTGTGGTCAGCTGAACCTGGTTTGCTTTGACAAGGTAGACTTAACCTTCCAACCTTACATAGACTGAATAAAGTCCTGATTTAGAATGCATGAAAATTAGTAATGAGGCATCCAAACCCACTTCCAGTTCAAGTACAAGTACAGGGAGAATGACTTCATGGTTTTACGACCGTTAAAATCACAAATTAAGATGAGTCATGATGTCTTGAGGCAGTGCTGTAGTTGCACATTGATTCCATTTGGCCACTACACCAAGCATAATGCTTCTTAAATGATGTGATGGGATGGTATTGATTTACTTGGACAGCATCTTAATCTATACTGTGACCTTGAAATATCTATAAATAAACTTCCTATAGCTTGAAACATTCCTTTCATTATATCACATTGAGTGAGCATGGAGATACATTTGATACTGTTGGTGCAAAAATAACAATCAAAGTAGAGCTGTGTGATGATTCATTCTGCAACATTCATTCTGGCAAACAATTAATCGTTTGTTACTTTTTAAGTGAAATGTGAATATTTGTCTTTTGGTTTTGCACTGTTGGTAACATTAAACAAGCAAATTGTCAGCTTGGTCTTTTTCAGCAAACAGATTAATTCATATACTGAAAATAATAATTAGTTGCTGCCTTAAATCAAAGGTGGGTTTGTGATAATGCAGATGGACCAAAACACTTCCACAGCTGTAATTACATGCTGCCTGAAAGTGTCTTTTAACTAAATATTTTGTACTTTTTAGATAGAACCGCAGCAGTCCGTCCTAAACCAGAAGCCAAGTGTTACAGTCAGACAGTTTATTTTAAGAAGCTCCCAGTTGTTTTAATTCTTATGTTACATTTTTGTATATATTATACATTAAGAAAAGAGATTAAGAAAATGTATTTAATTATTTGACTTTATGATTTAAACATAAGGCAAAATAAATGTCTTTACCTCTGAGAATTGAGGCTTAATAGCATTGATTTCCTACTCTGAGGCGTTAATACAGTTTGTGTTTGTGCATTAAATGTCTGTATGTTTTCCTTCAGACTGGTACTCTGACAGAAGATGGTTTGGACCTGTGGGGTGTTCAGACAGCTGAAGATGGCGGGTAAAAGAGAGTCTCTTGTATTCGTTGTCTTTTTGCAAAAACATCTGTATTATTATAGTTTTTCTAAGAGTAACCACAAAACAGAGGATAATCACAAATCCAGAGGCATTCATTCATAATAATAAATCCAGCTGGATGAATTTTGACTTTAGTATTCTGACACATCATTTGTATGAAAAAGCACTCAAGCTGGTTGGGCACTGTGAGACAATATAAACGTATCAACAGATTTAAACCGTCGTAACATCCCTGTTTTACTCAGTTCATCGTGGGGTATTTTGCTAATCAATTAGCATAACTGTTTAATGGCCGTATTGGTTTTCTATATCATTTTTTGTGTGAATGTGATGATTTGTCAGATATTTAACTTGCTAAATTCAAAGGAAAATTTATACTTCTGTATGCCTGTTTTATCTATGAAGTGTTCCACAGTTGAGGCCTAATACAAATACAAAACTTTTTTTTTAATACAGTATTATCCTTCTCTCCTCCCTTCATATTACAGCTTTTCTCCCCCAGAGGCTGATGCAGCTAAAGAAAGTCTGGTTAACACTGAATTTGTGGCCTGCATGGCTAGCTGCCACTCACTGACCAAGATCGAGGGCGAGCTCTCCGGAGACCCTTTAGACCTCAAGATGTTCAGCGCTACAGGCTGGGTGAGCAAATCTTTTCAATGTTTACACCCAACTTGCTTCGTCACTGGCACCACAACTAGCTTGGACACCGGTGTGTCCATGAATTATGCAGCACCATGCTCATCGCGTTGGCAGAGAAAGCTTTTCTTAGCTAAAGTGATTACAGTCTGGTACCATGGATACTTCAGCATGAACAGCAGAAAATGCCTCTTTCAAAAGGAAACAGGGACTGAGGTTAGACCAAGTGTAAAGGAGTCTACGAGCTCAACATGTTATTAAGATATCATATGATCTCATCTTTGTTTATTTCTGTTAGATACTAGAGGAGCCAACAGAGGAAGAGACTGCACTCCACAATCCCATAATGCCCACAGTGGTGCGACCTCCAAAGCACTCCCTCCCTGAAGCCAACCAGAACAATCCACTGACTCACAACATGGTACAATAACCATCCATGTCATTATTTTGTGATCAGTGTATTTTTCTATGGCTGAAAAGATAGTTATAGTCGTCTGAACTTAAATTACAATACTATTAAATCTGTCTTTTTTTCCCCAGGAACTGTCTGAAATATCAGTAAGTTGTCCTTTTTTCATTAAAACTTCATAACTCTTACAGCAAATAGGTTGACATTTTGGAAAATACCCTTTTTTACTTTCTTGCCGAAAGTAAGATGAAAAGATTGATACTAATGTTTTTATATTAAATATGAAGCTACTGCCAGCGGCTAGTTAGCTTAGCTTAACTTCTAGACTGGAAACAGGGACTCACTAATTAACACCTTATGTCATGTTCAGTCAATCTGTAAGTGTAAAAACTGTAAATTGTGGTTTTATGGGGGGATTACATGCACACCTTTCTCGGTTAGGAGCATTGATTTGCTGTTGTTGCCTGGCAACCTCACAGTGATGACATGACTCCAGGTGTTAGTGGACAGATGTTTTGATGGTTCTGCAGAGCCAAGCTAGCTTATTCTCCTTGTTTGAAGCCTTTATGCTAAGCTAAGCAAAGAATCACTTTTTTTCTATATTTAATGTACAGACTTGAGAGGACGGTCTTCTTATCTAACCCTCGGCCATTTGCTTTATGCTGAAGGTGAAATAAAAAACTGATTTGAAGTTGTTTTTGCACAGAGCATGTATACAACGTGTCTTTTCCTCCTCAGTCCTGTGAGATCGGTATTGTGCGTCAGTTCCCGTTCTCCTCGACCCTACAGAGGATGAGTGTGGTGGTCAGAAGGCTCGGAGAAAAACACATGAACGCTTACTTGAAAGGAGCTCCGGAGGTTGTGGCCAGCCTCTGCAAACAGCACACAGGTTTGACACTCCCCCTGTATGTTAAATGTTTGGGTGGATATTTCCTTCCTTTATTTGGCATCGGTATGAAGATACACAAAGTAACTGACAATAAATAATAAAAAGTATTTCAGTGTCTGGATTCGACCCTTATATCTCTTCCACATACGGCACTCGTCTAACTAAAACCAGACTGACGTGGCTCTGTCCCTCTCTTCAGTCCCACAGAGCTTCACAGAGACTCTGGAGACCTACACCAGGCAGGGTTTCAGGGTTATTGCCCTGGCACATCGACAGCTGGAGTCCAAACTCTCCTGGCACAAAGTCCAGAGCCTCAGCAGGTACACATCCCTCCACAGATAACACTGTGCATGTAGCTACTGGCAGAGACCCGAAAACACTTATCCCCACTAATAACTGGACAAACATAGATCAAGTGACATAATGTCCAAATATTTAAAATATGAGGAAATGTCAGAATTAAACTGCAAGCTGTTTGCTGGACTCACAATTTTGCAAGCACAACAACCTGCGGGGAGGAATCCTTCGTTGAAGAATCAATAAAAACCCACCAACCTTAACCATATAATAATGCAATGCAGCTACATATGGCACAGTTTATGTTAAAGGGCGTAACTGTATAATATTAATGAGCTGATTGCTAGATAAGAAGCCCTTGTGACCATTTCAATGAAAGCAACACATTCATTTCTGATTGTGGATGTTTTAAATCATTCTGCTAAATGTAGGAAATATTAAACTTAAATAGAAAGACAAGAAAGGTAAGCAGAAAGGCAGGATTTATTGACTTGAAACATGAATTTTGTCATTATTAGTGAATAATTATTGTTAATGATATTTGTTGCTTTTAGGGACCTGATAGAAACCAACATGGAGTTCCTTGGTTTGATCATCATGCAGAACAAAATAAAAGAGGAGACTGCTGGGGTTTTACGTGAATTACGGCAAGCTAACATCCGCACTTTGATGGTCACAGGTAAATCAGTTTAGAGACTTTATTCACACTTGTTATAATGTTATGTCATCATTGCATCAGAAGCTGATATGTAAAGGACATCATTTTGAATTTCAACATCAGTACGTTCTCTTATTTCCCCCTTTTTTTCTCTCTTTTATCCTCTGTTAGGTGACAACATGTTGACAGCAATATCTGTGGCTCTAGATTGTGGTATGATCCGTGCACATGAGAAGGTCATTATTGCAGATGCTGCGCCTCCTAAGGATTTCCACCCTGCTAGTATCACATGGCATTACACTGAAAACCCAGCTCAGACAAATAAGGACAATCAGGTGAGAAGAAAAAGCCTCAGAGCCACTGAGTGATGAATAAATAAGTATATATCAAAACACAAAAAACAATACTGTAGGTAGCCTATTCATTGTAGAGAATATTTGTACTACCTATCTTTGTTAGAATATGGTAGTCAAAACTGCTCCAAAAGAAATTTGAGCTGATCATGATAGGCTTTTGTTTTTATTCCCCCTGACCCGTCGACAGCCGTTGCTGCGTTATCTGTACGCCTGCTCTATTCTTGTGAATAGAGCAGTTCTCTTGAAGGGAAATAGCTCTTATTTGGCACAAATGTCAACTTGCACTCAAAGATGAACTAATTCGATTTTGGTAGTCAAAGGTCACTATAGGCTAACAAAGCGCAATAATTCATATGCTTATTATTTGAACTGGGCCTCAAGTTCAAATGTTGTCAAATGTCTGAACAAGCTGAATTAAAGGAATACACACTGCAGACACAAATGCTTTGTGTCCTTCATTATTACAGAGCCTGTTACATGCATTTACACTCTTATCAATAGCCCAGCAACTGCATGTATATCAGTCAGATAAGAGCACAGAAAGGATGACTTCCACAAGTCATGCAAGAAAATACAGTTTGGTAGTTTTCTGGTGTTCTATTGATAATAACTCACCGTTTCTCCCTCAGACGGTGGAGATAAAACTGGAGGATGGGGTGTATGACAATAGAGTTACTCAGCAGGAACAAAGCTATCACTTTGCTGTGACTGGCAGAGCCTTTGCTGTCATCACTGAGCACTTCCCTCAACTCGTCCAAAAGGTACAGGTTCATCTTCAGACACATACACACGTTCAGATATTTTGTATTAGGTTAACATCAGGGGCAGTTTTCGTTTATGTCTTACAACACTTGTATCATGACGGAAAACCGAAGTCCAATTCCTTCTATGCCTAAGCATACTTGGCAATATATATATTTAATCAGTCTGATTCTGATGTGGTTTGGACTGTGCTGTAATTCTATGTCTCTCCACACGGCGGCGCTGCAAGCTCGTGCTGAGAGCCACTGTGTTTGCTCGTATGGCTCCAGACCAGAAGACGCAGCTGGTGGAAGTCATGCAGAGCATTGAGTGAGTCTCTCATTTGTTTGTGGCTTCATTTGTAATCTGTTGATGAGCTTTTAATCTGTTGATGGTCATGTGATTATAAAGATTCATCTCCAAGTCAAATGTATAACTTTCCCCCACTGTTCTGCTTCCAGCTACACTGTTGGGATGTGTGGCGATGGTGCAAATGACTGTGGAGTAAGTATGGATTATTTTTATTTCATATGCACAAATCACAACATATCAATATACTTTATCCCTTCTCTTATAAGACTCATGACAGCTTTGTAAACATGCTTACATGCCAGTGTCTTTTTGGCTGTCAGTATCTGCAGAAAAATTTACGTAACACTTGAGACTTTGTAAAAAACAAGTGAGTGTGAGTGGTGGAAGGGCTCATTTACCAAAAAATCCATACCTACATATATCCATACCTAATATAATGTAATGTTTCTTATTTAAGCCTTGTATTTCAAAGTTACTAGTATGATACAAGTAAGTTGTTTCTAAAATGTAAAATATTTCCACCTGAAATGTAGTAAAAGTCTAAAAAATGTAAATACACAACTAAAGGTGTGTCACATAGAAACTTCCACCTCTTCTTATTGGTAATATTTTAATGAAAATTGATACCAATTAAGATAACTCTCTGTCTCAGGCTTTGAAGAGAGCTCACAGTGGGATCTCTCTGTCTGAGCTGGAGGCCTCTGTTGCTTCACCCTTCACCTCCACCACCCCAAACATCTCCTGTGTCCCCAACCTTATCAGGTAGCAACTCAATCCTGATGGAAAATCATCCAGAATATGACATTTCAGGAATACACTTGAAAATGAACAAAATGTTTGACACATGTTTTAAAACATCGTTACATCAGTTCTGTCAGTCACCACCAGTGATGTAATGATAAATAAACAGGGTTCACAGTTACACTCATACACTCACAATTCATTGGTTTGATAGTGGCGAAATTCTTTGTTATTCTGATGGAATAAAATGAACATTCTCAGTTTTACTTAAACATTTTGATGCCAACTGTGAGAACTGGCCTTTTAAACCTTTTCTATTAATTCTGTTTATCTCTAAATGTCTTGCCTTCATAAGGGAGGGCCGAGCTGCCCTCATAACATCATTCTGCGTGTTCAAGTTCATGGCTCTCTACAGCATCATCCAGTACCTCAGTGTCACCTTGCTCTACTCGGTAAACACATTGTATTGATTTACCATGAACAAAATGTGTAACATTTTTAAGAACAAAATAACTTTTTTGTTACAATATTTTTTCCATCATTGAGAATGATATGTTTTATGTTTCCAGCTGCATAACTCATGGTGTTTATTCATGTTCTTGGTGTTTTGAACTTGAAGAGGCAAAAGCAACATGTTTTTTTACAAGTTATTGAAGGTCCTGCATTTTTTAGCGTGCATGGTTAGTGCCATTGAGTTACAAACACTTGTACGGTTTCCACATGATATACAGAAGGTTCATTATGGGCAGGATAATGGAAAGGGAAGGCTGTCAGGAAAATACATTGACTTTGATGTAAATGAGATTTACATTACAGCTTTAAAGTCAGTAAGTTTGAATCGTTGTAGATCCATTCTTGTGACTGTTTATCTCCTGATATTGTAGATTCTCAGTAACTTGGGAGACTTCCAGTTCCTCTTCATTGACATCGCCATCATTCTCATCATTGCCTTCACAAGTGAGCAGCATGAAAAAAAATGCTTTTAATCAATGTTTGAAGGAGTTAAACAAAAAGCAATCAAATATTTTAACTTAACAGTATTATCACTCAGTAACTTCTGTTTTCAGTGAGTCTGAACCCGGCATGGAAGGAGCTGGTGTGGCACCGCCCGCCGTCCAGTCTGATCTCCGGCCGGCTGCTCTGCTCAGTTCTGACCCAGATCCTCACCTGCATGGTCTTCCAGGTCCTGGCTTTCCTCTTAGTACGACAGCAGAGCTGGTATGAGACATGGACCCCTCAGTCAGAGTGAGTAACATGCGTGAAAAAGTAGCTGATGAATCACTAAATCCCTTGTTGGTAAATATATGTAAATGCTACTATATTCAGTCTTTTGTCTCGGCCTTCTGTCCAGCTTTTAAATAAATGGTTACATATTATCCTCACTGCACATTTCAAACTGGTTCCAATCTATTTTGGCTGCAACAAAAACGTCCCCAAAAAATACAAAAATATATTCAAAATAATGAGGTGAAACCAACTGACAATTCAGTCTGATTGTCAGTCTTTGTTGACTTAGTTGTTAATCGTCTGTCTGGTTGGTTAACTTGGCTAATGAAAATAATTTGGTAAAGGCAAGCAAAAAAATAATACATTGGTTGTATATCCAATTTGGTTTTTACTATTCTGACTTGTCTACTGCCTTGTTTTTTATTATATAGTAGAAATTATGGTTATATACAGCAACAGATTGTATGTGAGGTAAGCTAGTCAGTGGACAAACAAGAAAAACATGAGTACAGAAAGCAGAAAAAGTCTGACATCTTTTTCTTATTTCTTCCTCATTTATGAATGCAGAACTTTCCAGAGCTCTGCATTAACTATCTGCTTCTCTCCTCCTTTAGCGCCTGTAATGTTTCCCGCTCCAGTCTCTCTCTCAGCCGAAATGTAACGAGCCCCCACGACCACAAAAACATCAAGAACTACGAGAACACCACCCTCTTCTACGTCTCCTGCTTCCAGTATTTAGCAGTAGCCATCATTTTCTCTAAAGGAAAGCCCTTCAGACAGCCGAGCTACAAGAACTGTAAGACTTATTTTGTTCTGTCATAGCGATGATTGATTGTCAGAGTGATGTGTATGGAAAGAGAATATAATCAGCAAAGAAGGTTTAGTATTTTATCCAATGCTGAAAAAGCATCACAATTAGAATAGAAGAGGTGTGATTAGAATTTATAAAGATTATAAGGATATTGTGCTTTCAATAGAAAGCTGATTGAAAAGTGAATGTAATTCATATAGACCTTACCTTTTAAATTAAATTTTCCAAATTATAATTAATTTGATAAATGTATCCATTCCTGTTTTAAAACCCATTTATTGGTCACTCCAATATGGGTATGACAAACAAATGTTTTACAATCCCTACTGGATTGAATCACTTATGTGTGATGTACTTGCAAGTTGAAAATAACCATTTAAGCTTGCATCACTGAATTTTTTTGATCAGGGCCGTTCATGCTGTCCTGCATTGGTCTGTATACTTTTGTCCTCTTCATCATGCTCTATCCTGTTCCTGCCATCGACAGCTTCCTGGAGGTAAACTTTTTCTAAATTTTTTGTTTTGTTTTTGTTGCACTGCCTGCTCTAAAAGATACAATTTATGTCCCGGATGTAGATTTGAACAGAAGAAAAGTAGAAAAAGTTTTGAAAGTGTGATGGTGTAACAGTGGCTGCTGTGGAGTTGCATGACGTTGATGGTGTGTGTGGTTTTGCATTCAGTGCTCTCTTCCTGCTGCTCTGCCTCCACTCAGATCGTGTGTGTTCCCCATGACTGGCGCGTTACACTGGTCATCATTATCGTAGTGAATGCGGCTGTGTCTTTCATGCTGGAGGTATGCTTTAGAGATACACACCACGCAAGCTCTCTGTGACTGATCTCCTCTTTTAATTACAATACTGTGACTTGCATGCATTGATTTTTTTCCCTGCCTAATGACTGAAATCAATGAATCATGTTTTTTTTGTTTTTTAAAGTTTCCTTTGAGTTATTTCTCTGTGCGTTTCTCTGTGGCTGTAACCCAATCTTTATGACCAGCATCTTCTCAAGTTCCCACTGAAATCTCCCATAGATTTTGATCCTTGACATCATCTGGCGGAGGCTAGTTTTCAGATGCAATCAGGGCGTAAATCGCCCCACAGAGCCCCTCTCTGCTGACACACCTCAGGTTGGGAAGCTTTTGACCTCACTATTGTTTTGTCTGGTTTCACTTTATTGAAAGATTTCTCAACATTAACTTTTAACTCTCTAATTCTCTTGCTTAATTTTTTCCTCTGATGACCTGTTATATGCTGTTACATGGTGTTTAAATAATCAAAAACTAAATCTAATAAAACTGAATATTAAATGTTATTCGATCGCTCATCTTTTGGTCTACTACATTTCATTTGGTATTTGTGGCAAGAATAAATTTCGGCGGACCTCATGAATCAATAAGTGGTCTTCTCAGGAATGTTTAACACCTTGTTTCCTCAGTAGTGCATAAACTAGTTATTGCAAGAAAATGATTAATATAGCAAAGCTCTTGATAATAATGCAATAAGCAGTGTTACACTTAAAATTGTTAACCAATCCCAATATTACCTGCACGTAAAAGAAAGTTCTGTGAATCATCTTGCAATGTAAATAAAATCTAAACACATTTGGTGCTTTGGTTACAAAACTGCTTGAGGAGACTCACTCATGCATTCAGGAGAGATAATGTAAAGACATGCATATTGCTGACTCGCTGCCTAGTTTCTCATACCATATTTGTTCCCAGGAGGCCAATGATCGCTGGGCCTCGTCGTTCCTCTCCTGGTTGTTCTGTCGGAGAAACAAGCCCCCGAGGGTGCGCTACATGAACCTGGCCCTGGAGCTGCAGGACGACGCAGACTGGCCTCCCAGACCCTCCACTGTCACCTACGCCAGCGATCTACAATCCCACATCACTGCCCCCCTCTGACAACAACGAGACTAACAAGCAAACTACTGCACAGACTAAACCTAAAACTTTAGCTTGAGTTGAGTTCAGAGATGTGACAAATGCTCAGATGATGTGTGAGACGTGGAACCGGCTGGATGCCAGCGACCTATCCAGGAGCCTCATAAAGGTGAGGCCTCCTATTGCAACGAATGACCGACACTGTGAGCTGCTCATACATAAAGTTCTCTTTTGTTTTGATTAACCTCGTGAGAATAGACAAACACTATGCACCCATCCAACTGCTGAAACTGGAGCCAGAGGCTTTTGTTAAAGGAATAGTCCAACACTCAAATATGGACTGCTTTTTCGCTCTCTTGTTAAGAAGACTGATAAGAGAGTGATCTCAATTCTCAGCCAGAAAACTAACTCAAATGTACCAGTGACATACAAAATGCAACAACAACACTTAACATTGAGGATGATGTATAAGTGTCCTACAAGTCTCTTAATTGTTACCAGCCGTAATGGCAACACAAGGTATTTTTTTCGCCTTGTGTGTGTGTCATCATGGCAAAATGATTTCCTGGAGACACCGGGGCTGCGGTTGAGAAGTCCTTTTTGCTTAGGAAGGTTTCTAATTGTGTGAAATGACTCGGAAGTATAAAATTGGCCGCCATGATAAGAGCTGTTCAAACTCTCTAAATGCTAAGGAAAGTTGCTTCAATGCTTCCTTTCTCAGCTCCTTTAGTATAGGATACACTGGACCATCCTTTACCAACGGATAGAAGATAATGCCACCCTACAATTCTTTGTGGCGGCAACATTTAAAGTGACGCACCATTTGAAAACAAACGATATGCCTAGCTTGCACAGGTTTAACAATTATTTTTGATACAGTCCTACACTAATGGGATTATTGTTGATGAATATGAATGGACAGTGACAACTATTTGTTTTCTTTTTATATGTATTTATATACTTTAACAAATAAGTAACAAAATAATACAAGAACTGAAAATAAAATAAACAGTAAATATAGCAAACTGTCAATAATCTAATTTGTAAATTTAAAAAACAAGCTAGGCCTATAATAAATTATTAAACTGTTAAAAATCAAAATATAGCTCTACGGTTGAATCTACATTATTGCACAATGGACATATTGATATGTAACAGTTTCATTGATATTGCACAAGTGAATTGTCAGTTTCTACTGGAAACAGTGTTGATTGAGTGAAGCAGCCTGTCACAGAACGAGCCCTTCATATAGCCTGCATGCTATGTGAAGCGCTTTCTGTCGTCTGTCTTCGTTGTTGCTTCACCATTGCAGACCCACGTCAGTGTCATCCGCCGTTGCATCAGCATTATGTAGTTTAGTAAAAGGAGAGTCGCATTCTTTAAGCGTTATTCAATTCAGTTTATTTTGTATAGCCCAGAATCACAAATTACAAATTTGCCTCAGTGTCATCCGTCCTTTGCATCAGCATTATGTAGTTTAGTAAAAGGAGAGTCGCATTCTTTAAGCGTTATGATTGTCTTTTCCTAAATCCTTACGAAATCTCCTTCAGATCTGTCCTTGACCCCATGACGTTTTCCATCGAGGTCAAGGAATAATGGTTAGGAATAGACTTTAGGAGTTAACTCTTTGACTTTTCGACCGTAGCCCTACTGCACAGAGGCGGTTTGGAGAACTTTTCCAGTTGAATATATTTCTGTCTGTGGACAGATTTTGTCAACATGATGCCGTCACAACCGTTCAACAAGCAGTAATGAAACTTTACAGGTGTGTAGTTGAGATCAAAATGAAGGTCGAGTTCAAAGATGGGTAGGTGGGTAAGAAGTGTGGAAGGGCCCCCCACTTTACGCCCCTGGCCTGATTTGGCGTTGTTGCTGCTGTGATCCCAGCACAACATGGTCTCTAGTTTTAAACATTTTGTGACCCAATACAATATTTGAAATATCTGAACCATGTGAGGTTCATTTTTTGTCCACATATCAGAAACATCATACAGATCCAGTATTCAGCTTCTGTTTTGCTCGTCAGGTCCATTTAAGGCCTAAAAGCACTGGATGAGTCTTTCTGCTTCACTGAAAATAAAAACATACAGTCTTCCAATATCATTAGCTGCTGCTAAAATCTAAAAGTTGTATAACAGTGTTAAGTCATGGATTTAAAGAAACGTGAGACAATTATGCCTTTTCGCAATTTTATGAACATAACTGGTACTGTTGTATTCCTAAGACAATAAACATTCCACTGCTGCATTTCTGTCTTAGAGTGGTTTTGGTTGAAATTCTTCCTGTGGAAGAGAGAAGCAGAAATTTCTGTGTCCCTTTTTTAAAATTGTATTGCCTCTGACACCGTGTGTGTGTGTGTGTGTGTGTGTGTGTGTGTGTGTGTGTGTGTGTGTGTGTGTGTGTGTGTGTGTGTGTGTGTGTGTGTGTGTGTGTGTGTGTGTGTGTGTGTGTGTGTGTGTGGTCGTGTGAAAGAGAGATCAAGAGAGTGTGTTAGTTAATAAGAGAATCAAAACCATTTCTGTGTCCGTTGATTGAATTATAAAATCTTTATGCTCTTTTCTTCAAAATACGACTTTCCTTGTTTCAAGGAGAAATAATTACAGCCACTAACATCAGTAAGGTACTGTATATGACTAATAATGTTTTGATTAACTAAAGCAATATAATTAATGAAAATGAATGAATGAGACACTTGCTGCTGTGACAATTTTTTAACAGTTCATTTTAACGTTTGATTTTTATATATTTTTCTGTAACTGTTTACAGCTGTTGTATACATATTTTTCTAATGAAATAAATGTGAAGAAATATGAGAATTAGTCACCTAAATTTCCTCTTTATTACGGTAAGAAATTACATTAAATAAGGGAATATGTTTTAGAAAATTGTAATACAGTCTTTGTACTTATTTTCTTATTTCAACAAAATGTTTCTCTGTCTGGCAACAAATATCCCTGTGTTTGCTCTGCAGAACTCCCATTACATTTCCCAATAAATCTGTATATTAAGCCACTCTTGCGTGCTTCGTGGGGGGCTGACCTTGGTCACACTTTTTCAGCCAAGACTTACTGATCAATTATGGGCTTTCCCAGCCTCCTCGCTGCCTGGCATATGGGTGCTTAAAGGCGCGAGAGTGGAGGAGAAAGAGGGGTATCATTTCATGTGGAGATCAGGGCCTATAGGCAGTGAATGGGTGGATTTAAGGGGGACGGTGAATAAGGGACGGGGGTCCTCGCTTGTACCAAAAAGAAAAGAATCTCCCACAGATCAGGGAAGAGCCTTTTTGGGAATATTCATGATGAGGATGAGGAGGCATCATGAATTCATGTGTGTCTCCCTGACTTGCTCGGATCATCTTTTCAGTAAACACTGGTGTGCGCAGAGCCGGGATGTCTTGCTTTCGATCCCTGTTTGCGATGTAGTTTGGTGGAAAGTGTTGCCTCTCCACAAAGCAATATGGGTTTTTGTGTACTCTGAGCTGTATTCCTTTTGTATCGGTAGAGCAACAGATGGAGAGTGGTGGAGACACATAAAGAAGCTAAAACACACAGCCTTTCTTCCTCACAGCCAGCTACTTGCTCTAAAAGATTTTCTCAAGCTTGCGCTCAGACATGTTCTGTTTCAAACATTTTGGACTTCATCTCCTTTCTCTTTCACCCATACATTTTTTTGTCTGAGTTGTGTACTTTGGGCCTATGCCTAGTCTTTGTTTCTCTCACTAACAAGAGTCCCCGCCAATTGATCTGGACTGCTTGGAATAAATTGAAGAGTAACAGCCACTGTTACACACTTTTGTGCAGCAAAAGTTATAACTTCAGGTGCTTTCTCAATGTGTCTGTTGACAAACACATTCTTTCACTTATTCTTCCTAAAGTGTAGGAGCAGATGTTAACCTGCTGCAGCTTCTCCGAAGTAGTTGGACACTCATAAGGTCCCCGTCTTGATTTATAGTCGAGACACAAGGCCAACCTGATGCTCACTTACGGTTGGCCTCATTTTTACAGATGACACAAAGGCAACCACGTTTGGTAAAAGGTCTGTGACCTACCAGACGGTCACAAAGGCCTTCTCCTCCCTCCTGTCCCGTAAGCATGGGCTCCTTCTCCGGCCCTTCATGGCGTCCCTGTCCCCCTTCCTTTATCAGTCCTTCCAGGCCTGAATGGGCTCTGTGGTTGGTCAATAAATTCAGTGATTCAGGGGGTGGACAGATGCAGCCGTGTTAACGTTTGTTCACAGGCTTGTTGGAGGGACGGGCCCCACCCTGCAGCTCTTTGTCCCCTGTGGTCCCTCAACAGGTTAGAAGTCAATGGAGGGCCTTGTGTGGAGGTGGCAGGGGCATGGATGGAGCCGCCTCTCACATGGCGTTCACACAGGGGGAGGACCGGCCCGGATCACTGTGACACTTGTTAGCGTGGGGCCACACAGCATTGCTGGGTTGCCTCGCTCGCTCTCCCTCGAGGGCCCGTGCGGTATTCAGCACTTTAAACAAACTAATGGTTGAGGCTGCTGGGTTGCGTGAGTGTAAGACGAGCTACACTGGAGTGACCACACTGAAAAGAAGTGCACAAGTGTATCTTACAATCTCAGTTTACAGATCACACTCGCAATAGAAATGAGGTCAGGCCTTCATTTGGCCCACAATCTGTAGTTTAAATTTAAACTAGAATAGCATTTATGCACTTTTGTGGCCCCTGAACGTCTCACACGGTTGCTGAGTTATAGTCTGTTTCTCAGACTCGGCTGGGCCAAATCATGGGAACAGCCACACTGGGAGAAAAGAGACACAGAGAGCCATAGACGGAACAACACACAAACAGAGGAGGGCTTTAGGCGACAGAGAGCCGCGGACAGAAAAAGGCGCACGGAGACTGAAGAGGGACTTAGAGCCATGACTGAAGCCTAACTGTCATGAGAAGATGAGAGTTGCCATGGCCACCCAGGAGCCACCCAGCAAGCATGTGAGCAGGGGAGGCTCGGGGGCCTGGGCCCGGGTTCGGTGGATCACATGCACTAACCAGGGATTATGTGCATAAGTGATGAGCACTAAGCCGGCAGGTGAAGAAGGGAGGCCCTGGGACAAGGAGCGCTCCATCCCTCAGGACAGCTCCCCCTGCAAAGAGCAGCGGACTTTTTCCCAAGTGAGGCTGATCTCCCGTGTGAAGGGGACTCAGCCAGAGGTCCTCGAGTGCTGAAAGGGCATCCCCCAGGCTGCTTTCACAGTGTAAGTGGCCAAAACGCTGGTCTTGTGAGTCATCTTGAGTGGCAAGAATGGGCCATCTTCACATTCATAAATCCTAATGCAAACACACTCATGGATATGGACTAAGCTTGGATCAGGATAAGCACCCCATGGCAGTGCAGCAGCAGGGCTCCCGTTGAAGCTTTTAGGCTCGGTGCTGGTATAAAACAACCAATTCTACGGTCTTTTATCCATCAGAAAGAAAAAAAAATGATCTAATTTAAGTAGTAACTAAGTTAACTTAACAGTAAATTTATGGACAAGAGCTTCACTTTAAGCCGGGATCAACAGGTTGTTTTGACGCAAGGAATCAATGCTCATAATATCCATGGCCTTACAGGAATGTGTTTGAACCTTGATGGCACAAAGAAATCACATTCCCATGGTCCACAGAGAAAAAAATACACAGTTAACCAACCTCCCCCCAACACCTTTTCAAGGCGATAGTATCCCTGAACATATTAACATGTAAATACACTTAGATACTTTGACAATGCACTGAAATGCATATAATCTACATGCTAACTAGTCTTTTAAAGACTTCTCCACCGCTGAATGTGGTTTGGGAACACTTTCATGTCTGGGTTTTAAAAATTAAATGTGAGGCCTCTCTTAGAATCTCAAAAAGCGTTTTTCAATTTGATGAGGGATAAGGCGATGACTGGTTTCCCTTTTCAAAGGGGGAGACCCAGAGTTCAATAAGACTTCAGTCTCATTGCCTTTGCCTCCAAGTTGAACATCTAAATGCTGGCATCTTTTAAAGAAAGAACCCACCACGTTAGGTGACAGATGGCAGGTTGTTATGCTGAAATACCAGTTGCTATGGTCCCCTTTTCCTCCGCAGCTTCCCTTGCCATAGCTAGGCATCCTCTCTGCTGGTGTACTGACTTGGAATAAGCTGACTTGAAACTACTCAGGTTGTTGTTGACAAACATGAGCCTAGATGAGTCTCCTAATCTCCCGCTCCTTTATCCGCTCTTTATTGCCGTATAAACAGGGCTGAATGCGCTAAAAAAAACTAAACCTCTGTTTTCAGCCTTCTCTTATCTCACGCAGGGTTTAATCTAACGCCCTCTACCCTTTTTACATCTCTGCCTTCGCTAAATACGACCATATTTTCGATTCAGCACGTCGCCATGACAACCAGTTATTTCCCATCCTTGAGCCCCCCCTTCGGCTCCTCTTCTCCATTGAAACTGCTACCTCCCCCTTCCCCTTCTTTTTTTTTTTGTCCAAATAAAACAAAGCTCGGAGTGAATGCGCTCTGAGGTAGGTAAATGTATTCAGTGACATCAGCCAGGACGAGTCTATTCTGCCGGATTCCTGTACCACTTGTTTCCAGCCTTGTCTGGGGGCCGGACACTCTGTTGGCCCCATTGTCCCACGTGTATTCCACACAGGCCCGCAATTAATGGAGGCCTTGTCTAAGGCTTCTGGAGCAGAAACTGCTGTTGGGGAGGGGGACAAAAGGCAGGCAGAGCCGGGGGGCTGGGAGTTGCTATGGGAGGGCCCCCCTTCCCTCTTTAAGGGGGAATTCAAAGGGAGAAGAAGGGACGGAGAGCGAGCGGAGCGCTGGATGAGATGTTTAAGTGATCCCCTCTGTCTGTGCCCTCCCCTCCTGGCCCGAGATGTTTTCATGCCAGCAGTTGAAAGGGAAACCTTCGCATTATTTGATGATGAGGATGGTCATTTCACTGCCCACATGGCGGTGGTGGCGTGGTGGAGGAGAAAGCATGCAGGGGCCACAGCTTTTAGACCAGGTGAAGATCAACAGAAGGGTGGCAACTATGTAGAGACTGACTAGAGGTGGAACATATTTTATCTACCCTTTTTATTTACATTTTTTTCAAATTTTACCTTGCAATCTGTGAAGTTGGTCTCCACTACATCAGAAGTAATTCCCAGGTATAAAAGCTCATTTTATCATTAACAGAATATTGGGGCATGAAGAAATCTGCTCAAGCTCTGTTTGCAGATAATTCAGCTATCCTGTTACCTAATAGGGATAAAAAAAATATATATAATATTAGTTAAATAGAATAAGGATTTGGCTATCGGAGAATAGGCTTCTTTTTTGTGTGTCTATCTTGTTTTTATCAAAGTTTAAGGAAAGACTCTGACCTGGATATTTAAATAAAAACCAAAAAGGATTTATGTCTTCCTGCTCCTGTTTCCCTCAACTTGTGGTTATCAGTCACATGCTAGACCTTGATAGCTTCATCACCCTTCCTTTGCTCCCCGGAGCCTCCCACTCCAGGGTTCCCACACTGATACACATCAGGGCTACGCTATAAACTTCATGTCCACACCACCATCCGCACAATAAAGGGGTTGTTTGTGGCAGAGCAGCAGGCTCACTGAAAAACAGGACTGATAGGATGTAATTTATTGTTGTGTGGCCTCTTCTCCAGAAACCCTGTCATCTGCTGGGAGCAGAACCTCGGGCTATTTCAAAGGAGCATCTTGTTAAAACATCCAGTTAGAAGATTAACTTTATGAGAGCAGTTGGCCAGAGATAAAAACAGCATAACTTTTCTCACTACATGTTACCTCCTCTTTTCCTACTAAAAGCTTCACTTTGCACATTCAATAAGCTATTTAGTTTTGTGTCTTGTGAGTTTAACCTCAATAACAACAAGTAAAACACTGTCTTTATGTTCTATTATCAACGAGAGAAACAGTTCTTGTATCCCGAATGAGTTATTTAAGCAAAGAAAACAACACTTATTAACACTTATCCTTTTACTAATTTTATCTTTTGATTTATAACAGATAAAACCCATTTCAACTGGAAGTTTAACTTGATTTAATTTAACTTCATTTGATATTGACTCAGGTCAAGAAGCCAGTGGGGCTTGAAGTTGTCACTCTCACACAGAGAAGAAACTGTGGATGCAAACACTGACCTGGCTTTTGGGGTCATTTCACCTCTGAGGATTTAGGCGCTTTAAGGAGAGAGTTTAAACTCTATCAGGGAGGATAGAGGCATCCGATGATAAACCTGGAGAGACAGAGATGTCTGTCAATAAACATATCTGTGAAACATGCAGCACATGTTCTGTTTTTATATTCAAATCTCACACTACTACAGGTAACAATTATTTTATAGTAAATGTATTTATTCTTTTAAAAGCAATCAATGAGTTTAAAATCAAAATGAAACATTTTAAAATCAGCAAGTAGGAAGATAAAAGATAAGACTTGCTTCATAACATCTTTCTATAAATTCAGGGTAAAGCAACTGCATGCAGTATTTGTTTTTTTAAATTCCACAATCTTACAAATGTACAGAGAGCAGCCAAATTGAAGTTTTTTTTCCCTTCTCTCTCAACAAATTCAGTGTTTTTGAATGTGGTTTTTTTAATATAAATTTGAATGATGATGAAAAAAAGAAGAATCATTTTCTATATATGTATTTATTAGCCATTAAATAATAATAATAATAATTAAATGGGTTTATTAGTGAAATTAGTCTGGCAAAAGAGAAAGAATCAACATGAAAATTTAAAGTAAGTGTTTTATGTGCAAAAATACTGGTTATGAAAAGAAACTGTTATGATTTTGAAAAAAGAAAAGCTGCTCATGAGTGTATGTGGGGCAAATCTGGAGGCTGTTTTTGTAAAGTAACTAGTGTTGAAAAAAGAACGTTTAAAGTATAAAATCAGAGTTGAAATGGTGCCACAAAAAACAACTTCACAAAACAAATGCGGTCCCCTAAAAGATTTTGGATGTAAACACTTCTGATTTTCTTTTAATACATAACTAACTTAATTCTTGTTATTATCAGTCTTCAGATGGTTTGAAGTATCTGTTTATGTTTTCTGCCCTCGACCTGTGATAACAGACGAGGTGTCAGAGTTCACGGCAGGGAGAGGACGGTTAAGTGTCAGAGATTTTCTACTTCACCAGTCATCAGGCCTGCAGTGTGTCAGAGGATGAGGTCTTCACCTCAAAGTCTAAAGCACTCAATGACCCCTGAAAAGTGTGTCTGTGTGTGAATGTGTTAAAAGAGAGATACACACAGGAAAAAAATAAAATGAAATCCCGAAGTCCCGTTGCAAAAGCTGCAGTTTAATGCAATTGTTTATGAATCACCATATCCATCAAAGTTTTTTGGGACATGTGGTCGGCATATTATTTAAAAATTCAGTCAACTCTCATGAACTTTAATAAGTAAAAGTGACAGAAAATACCCATGGAACAGCTTCTGTCTTTGTTTATTTTGAAAATAAATATGCCAACTGATAAAGAATTTGTTGAGTGTAGTTTTGAGTAAAAAAGTAAAAAAATGTTTCAATATTTAACTGTTAGTACTAATAGGTAACCAATGATTTACTTTATAAATACTGATCTTGTCCATCACAGGGTATACTAGCCTACAGTGACCTGTGTGTTGAATTAGTCTGAAGGCCAAAACATCAAAGCAAGGCATTCTGAAATAATATGAAGCTAAAACCAGTACGTTCTATCTATATTTGACAAAATCAAATGTAAAAATGTATGCTTTAACAAACGTATAATTAGAACAGATTAAACCACCAAATCGACTAATGTATTTAACATTGATTACAGTTTAATGTGTTATCGCAGCTGCTAAGAAACGTTTATCTTTATTTATATCCAAGCAAAAAAAAAGTTGTGCAAACAAACATATTTGTTTCAGCTAAGGCGTTATGAACAGATTAAATAATTCATTAATAATTATTAATTCAGACGCTCATTTGTGCCCACTGCCATCAGACTGTATAACAACAGCGGAGACCACAGTCTGTCAACATGCTGACCAGCCCCCCCCCCCCGTGGATATACATGTACATTTTTATTCCTGTTCTATCTTTATTTTGTTGTATAGTATGTGTATTTATTGTCTGTGTCTGTGTAGTTGTATAGTATGTGTATTTATTGTCTGTGTAGTTGTATAGTATGTGTATTTATTGTCTGTGTAGTTGTATAGTATGTGTATTTATTGTCTGTGTAGTTGTATAGTATGTGTATTTATTGTCTGTGTAGCTGTATAGTATGTGTATTTATTGTCTGTGTAGTTGTATAGTATGTGTATTTATTGTCTGTAGTTGTATAGTATGTGTATTTATTGTCTGTGTAGTTGTATAGTATGTGTATTTATTGTCTGTGTAGTTGTATAGTATGTGTATTTATTGTCTGTGTAGTTGTATAGTATGTGTATTTATTGTCTGTGTAGTTGTATAGTATGTGTATTTATTGTCTGTGTAGTTGTATAGTATGTGTATTTATTGTCTGTGTAGTTGTATAGTATGTGTATTTATTGTCTGTGTAGTTGTATAGTATGTGTATTTATTGTCTGTGTAGTTGTATAGTATGTGTATTTATTGTCTGTGTCTGTGTAGTTGTATAGTATGTATTTATTGTCTGTGTCTGTGTAGTTGTATAGTATGTGTATTTATTGTCTGTGTAGTTGTATAGTATGTGTATTTATTGTCTGTGTAGTTGTATAGTATGTGTATTTATTGTCTGTGTAGTTGTATAGTATGTGTATTTATTGTCTGTGTAGTTGTATAGTATGTGTATTTATTGTCTGTGTAGTTGTATAGTATGTGTATTTATTGTCTGTGTAGTTGTATAGTATGTGTATTTATTGTCTGTGTCTGTGTAGTTGTATAGTATGTGTATTTATTGTCTGTGTCTGTGTAGTTGTATAGTATGTGTATTTATTGTCTGTGTAGTTGTATAGTATGTGTATTTATTGTCAGTGTAGTTGTATAGTATGTGTATTTATTGTCTGTGTAGTTGTATAGTATGTGTATTTATTGTCTGTGTAGTTGTATAGTATGTGTATTTATTGTCTGTGTAGTTGTATAGTTTGTGTATTTATTGTCTGTGTCTGTGTAGTTGTATAGTATGTGTATTTATTGTCTGTGTAGTTGTATAGTATGTGTATTTATTGTCTGTGTAGTTGTATAGTATGTGTATTTATTGTCTGTGTAGTTGTATAGTATGTGTATTTATTGTCTGTGTAGTTGTATAGTATGTGTATTTATTGTCTGTGTAGTTGTATAGTATGTGTATTTATTGTCTGTGTAGTTGTATAGTATGTATGTATTTATTGTCTGTGTAGTTGTATAGTATGTGTATTTATTGTCTGTGTAGTTGTATAGTATGTGTATTTATTGTCTGTGTAGTTGTATAGTATGTGTATTTATTGTCTGTGTAGTTGTATAATATGTGTATTTATTGTCTGTGTAGTTGTATAGTATGTGTATTTATTGTCTGTGTAGTTGTATAGTATGTGTATTTATTGTCTGTGTAGTTGTATAGTATGTGTATTTATTGTCTGTGTAGTTGTATAGTATGTGTATTTATTGTCTGTGTAGTTGTATAGTATGTGTATTTATTGTCTGTGTAGTTGTATAGTATGTGTATTTATTGTCTGTGTAGTTGTATAGTATGTGTATTTATTGTCTGTGTAGTTGTATAGTATGTGTATTTATTGTCTGTGTAGTTGTATAGTATGTGTATTTATTGTCTGTGTCTGTGTAGTTGAGCTGCTGCAACACTTGAATTTCCCCCATGGGGATCAATAAAGGAATATAATAATAATAATAATAAATCCATATTTGTAACATTGACATGGAGTAAACGCACCTGACTGGCAGCAGGAGAAGCGCTTTGGGCCTCTCAGCATCCTGACAGGGAGCCAATGGGAGCCCCTTGTCGCTCATTGGACAGAATGATGAAACCTGGGGGGAACTCTCACACGAGCCGCTCGCGTGCAGGCTCACGGGCTCTATAAATAAACCCCAGGCGATGGGAACAGGAGTGGACTGTGTGGAAACAGAAGTCACTTGTGACATTTGTCATCAGTGAGCTGGTGTGTGGTGTCAGAGGAGAGAGAGGGACGCACTGCACGGGACTGAGCTTCTTTTTTTTTTTTAATTATTGCTGCACATCATTTGTGTTTTATGATCAAATATTTGTTTTGGACAAGTTTTTATTTGTAAACCTGAAGATGCCAGCCGGTACTTTAGAGAGGACGTCTCCCACCGCCGCAAGTGAGGACTGCAAACCCGAAAAACCCCGGAGTGTCACAGAGAACAGAAAGGTAGGAAAACAGCTAAATATACGTCTGTTTCACATCTATTGTTTTATTTTCGAACTGTCATATGAACTGTTTTTTTTTCCTTTTATTTCAAGTCCTCCAAACCAATCATGGAGAAGCGGAGACGTGCTCGCATCAATGAGAGTCTGGGCCAGCTGAAGACTCTCATCCTGGTCGCACTCAAGAAAGATGTAAGGATCTCAACACTAAAAAAAATATTTATTCCAAATTTAAAAATTGATTGAAATAAGGAACAAAATTAAGCATTTAATGGTCTCTTTCGTCCGTTTAGAGCTCCAGACACTCCAAACTGGAGAAAGCGGATATCCTTGAGATGACTGTGAAGCACCTCAGGAACTTGCAGCGACTTCAGATGACCGGTATGATTGACCATGTTGATGTGCTCGCAGTAATTCTTGGATGTCTAAGTTTAGATGGTAAACACATTGCCAGGGTCTCCAAGATGTATTGCTCACACACAGCAGGTGTGCTTGCCCTTGAGACCTGATTTCACAAAGCCCCAACTGAATGAAGACAATTTTTTGAGCCAATTTGCCAATTATTTCATGATATTCATTTTATTCCAGTATCTATCTATCTAATTTGTAATAATTTGTATTTTCCAGCTGCTGTGAACACAGACCCATCCGTCCTGGGTAAATACAGAGCCGGGTTCAGCGAGTGTGTGGGAGAGGTCACCCGTTTCCTCTCCACATGCGAAGGGGTGAACACAGACGTGAGGACTCGTCTTCTCAGCCACCTGGCATCCTGCGTGACCCAAATCAACGCTGTGAACTTCTACACACCTCACCCAGGTGCCTTGGGACTCGGACAGACAGGTGCACAGATTCAAGCTGCCTCTGCTCCACAGATGCCTTGCAAAAGTGGCTCATCAATGCACGCTTCCCCCGAAGCGATGAAGGTGTTCGGGGGCTTCCAGGTGGTGCCAACAGCGGATGGACAGTTTGCTTTTCTTGTTCCCAGCGCATCTCTCGTGCCTCTTGGGGCACAAAACAGCCATCACATGTCACCTGTTGCGCCTCGGGTCACCTTAGACTCTGTGTGGAGACCATGGTAGGAAATCAGCTCAACTGATTTCTTTTGGGGAAAAGGACTATCACACGCTAAAACATATTTTTGTACATTTTGTAAATGTTTTTGAAAACCTACTTGAGAGGGATGTTTACACACATTTGTGTTTTTTATAAGGACATTAGGAAATATTCATGTCCTCTTGCTTGTTGTTATTTTCCCTGTTTTTGATATGACACCTTTGCCTTAAGCAATTCAGGAAATCCCTTGAAAAGCTCTGGAAAAGCACTGTATTTTTTGAGATTAATAAAATATTTCTATGATTCAATACTTGCTGCTATGGCTTCTTTGTCATCTATCCTTCCTAAAAAAAACATCAGGTTGTCAAGCTGATGTGAATTAATTTAGAGGCAGGTGAGCCTGTGCTACTTTAAAAAAAAAATATATATATATAGGTTACACTTTACCTTTATCTCAAAGTTGTAGAAATCGTTTAATTAATCCTTCAATTAACATCCTGTGTACAGCAACCGTTTAATTATAGTGCCCCCCCCTCATGGGTGCCTGGTCAACACCTTACCATCCCCTTTGAAGTGAAAGTGAAACCTGCTTTCTGGTTGAAACTAAACACCTCTCTAATGAGGTGAGGAAACTGATAGGTGGTGACAAGAGGTGCTCTTTTAGCGCTGGGAGGAGGCTGCTCAGGGTCTGATGCATGCAGGTCTATCTGAGCTCCTGCCAGATTGCAAATCATGCTGAAATAGATTAGGGAATGATCGTAAAGCTAGAGACGGGGCTAAATGAAGACAAGACTAAATCAATTCCTGGGAATACTCAAGGATTAAATGAATGTTGTTACTTTTTGAGGCATCTCCCCTGCATTATCTGCCACTAGAAGAGTGATAATTGTTATTTATAGAACGATTCAACTATTGATAAAGCTGACAGGGAATCTGATTTAAGGGTATAAGTGTGTGCGTGCACACTAGCTTATCAGCAGCAGCCCTGCAGAGCCGGTCCAATCATTGTCCATTTAGTGGACAGTTGAAGAGCTGACAGTCCCAGCGTGTGTCCTGAGCGTGGTGCTCACACAGCGGAGCACAAGCAGAGCGTGACCAGAGGTCACAGGTGCCCCTCATTCACACTCCAAAGACAACGCAGCTCCAACAGCATGTTGCCCTAAATCTGAAAACAGACCATGCAGCACGTCACCAGAAGACAGGGCCTCCCTTTGACAGCATCAAAAGGTGGCATCTCCAGAGGCAAACACACACAATCCATGACCATTGGGTTGTTCCTGATTTAAAATTCAGGGAATTTAAGGGTCTAACACAAGTAAATGCAATATTGTGAAACAGGTGCACAATATTCTGCACTCATGAGTAAATATTATAAATATGTGCCAAGGAGCAAATATTAAAAATAGAAATCTGCATATCAACATTAGGAGCCATGTAAATGTGAATCAAATCATCAATCGGGCACTCTAACAGTTGTTAAAACTCCTCACTTTGTGCAAATGATACAGTCAATTAAGTTTACATCTCTGTTTTGGCACAGCTGTGAGAAGACTGGCAGTAAGGAGGACTTAAAGACAAAAATAAGAGCTCCCCCTCCTATCAGAGTGTCCTTTGAGAAGACCCTGAACACAAAAACAAAGACGGGCCCCTCAGTGGCTCAATGGCTCCTCTCTTTGTGAGCCTCTCCATCTTCATAAAGGGCCTTCCCCTTGTTTATCCAGGAAGAGGTTTAATGGCAGTCGGGGGGGGGGGGACCATGCTGTCACTTTCACCGTGCTAAAGAAGGCTTATTGTTGCTCGCTCTCAAAGGCACTGGTCTTAAAGGATTTTTGAGAACTCCTCAGGACCAGGCTGTTCAGATAAGAGGAGCAGTGAAGTGCTGACACGTCGAACCTTTCCATACCTATATATGATGAAGAACCTGGAGTGGTTTTGATGGTGGAGCTTCAATAGATGACATTCGCTCTTGAAGATATGTGCGCTGTTTACCGGTGGTGGTCACCTCCTTCCATCTTTTCTCTAATTGATTCTTATCCCCTCTCCCTGCCCCTCCCTTATCAAAACCCCAGTTTGATGCAGTATTTTCCCAAACGTTGTAACACAAAGAATAGTTCACATGAAGCAGGGTTTGCTGTCTGCTCCATGATTGATGGCCTCCCCTCACAAACAAAGTGACAACAGTGACAGGTTCCCTGCCTGTAGAGATGGTCACCCCCTGACACTCACCGGAAACCCTCACTGCCACCGCCTCTGTGGGTGAATTGGGGGTAGTATTGTTCTTAGGGTTGTTATGGTGTTTGATGGGGGTGGAAGTAGTCAGCAGTGATTCACATCAAGGCTAACGAATAGATTATGCAGTCGATATCAATAGTGAATGAACAATGCTCTTTGTCCCTTCACTCCAATTCATCCCTTTTGATTTAGCTGGTTGTTTTTGAAAAACTCAACAACATACTGGTGGAAGTGTAGCTTCCGGGGGGAATTTAGTATCAGTGTTACACAATAAGTGGAAAATTTATCACTTTGGACCTACACAGAGTGATGATGGTGTGGCTATAAAAAACAAGTAACTATGGGTCTACATCACAAGTCATCACATCTTCAAAAGAGATGTTGTGTTGAATGTTTGGGTGTGGGGGTCTTGTTTTCTTTAGACTGGGATCATTGTGAATAGGTTATTGATGTTTGGTAGTATCATCATCTTCATAGTATAGATTTGATCCGTGATAGATTAGGTAGCGTCATCTAGTGGATAATAGGGTTAGGGTTATATTAGGTAATATTGCTGGTGGTGATGTAGAAGGGGGCTTCTGAGGTGTGGTATTCCAACTATGCTGACACAGTGGTAAAATAGTTATTAGCTTCAGGTCTATTGAATAATCACAACGGTTTAGAGTAGACATACATGATTTTGATAACTTAATTGGAATTTTTTGAAATAGTAATATGTCATCTGCGTAAAGGCGGATTTTATTTGTTGTGATGCCGGTGATTCTGTTATTTCTACGTATTGTCTTGGCTAATGGTTTAATAATTGGGTTGAATAGTGTTGGTGAGAATGGACATGTTTTATGTATTATTTGAGGAATGTCTGCCTTTGATAAATCCTGTCTGATCTGGATGAATAAGAGATAATATGATTGATTTGATTTGAGTGTTGATACGTTGCTAATGATTCTGTAATCTGAGTTAATTAATGATAGGGGCGACAGCTTGCGTAAAGGGTTTGGTCGTTTTTTGGCTTAAGTTGCACTGAAAACAGTGCTGTATTTATACGTTATGGGATGGGTTTTGATCATTTTATCTCGTCTACCATTTTAGAGAATAAAGGTAAAAGTGTTGGCCTGAAGTGAATATAGAATTTAGCTGGAAACCATCGATCCAGAGGCTTTATGGTTTGACTTTATTTTTGAGTGTGTTTTCATATTCTATTGATGTTAGTACAGTGTCCAAGATGTCAGACTGATGTCCCTTGAGTGTGATGAAATAAATAATAATGAATAAATATATATATATATATATATATATATATACTCACCTATTTCTTCTTCATTTTTACATAATTTATAGTTGTATGTTTTGTAGATATTATTTATGGTTTGTGGGTCCTTGCTGATGTTCCCTGATGAGTCTTTAATTATTGATATGATTGATTTTTCTTTATTGCATTTGAGATGGTTTGCATGGTCTGCCAGATCTATTTTTATGTTCAAAGCCCTTTGAACATGAACTGGTTTTTTTGTTATTCATTTTGTCAAGTTGAAATTTGCTTTCTTGATTCTCTTTCTTAATTTTTTCAATGGGGTTGGCTGAATAGGCATTGTGTAATTTTTTGTTTTCCTGTATTTGTCTTTCTTTTTCTAATGTGAGGAGTAATGGATGGTTTTACCTCTACATTCTGCTTTTGACATTTTCCAAAGTAGTGTAGCTGAGGTATTTGGTGAGTCATTTGAATCATGGTATGTCTACTCTTTCTGATGTGATTTTGTATTAAAGTCACTTCCGTGTATGAAAGTTGATATCGAAAAGAAGTTATCGAATAATGTAAATTCATCTGTGTTTGGACCATTTATAGCCAATGGTTATACAGTTAGATTGGGCAAGAAATGCTCAGTTTTAGGATTGGGGTTAGTTACTTTATAGAGGGTTTATAAGTTGTAACTAATAGTTTTATAAATGTATAATAAATCATTTATCTATGCCTTATAGATCAGAACAAAGAAATTGGCAGATAACTTTTACTTTTAGGTTGCTAGTTTATAAGAATCTCTTTGGCTGGTGTTTATTGTGCTCTTATAAAATAACTTCAACCCCTTTACAACTTACCTTTGGAAAAAAGCTGCAGCATGTGGGCCAAAATTCATTGTTTCAGATGGTGGTTCTAAAGAGCATTGGATAGGATGCCCAGTTTTGACACTTAACTTTAGAATTTAAACAAGCCAAGGCTGTTTTCTTTAAACATGGTACCAGGACATGACAAGCTTTGGACCCGATGGTACTGTATTCATGGTATGTTAAATTAATGATGTTTAACAGGGGCTTTTGCTAAACCATAATTTGTGAAGAGCACTCAAGCGTCATTTCAGTATTTTGTTCCATGTGAAACAATAGCCTCTTCAGAGATTACTTCTGCTGCTGGCAGTTAGAGTGCGGGGGGTATTTTTTCAATTGTTTTGCGGCAACAAACTGCTAGGTTTGGCAGCGACCCTTCAATACGGGCTGCATGCATGCATAATAAAACATCTCTATCCAGGGAGCTGGAAACAAAACAAGTATAGGCGTATAAGAGCAGGGTCCGCAGGGCCATAGTTCCTGATTCATCGTCCATAATTGTAATGAGATGATAAGGAGCTTATAACCTCTTGTTGTCCTCCAATAAGGATGGACAAGACAAAAGCCAGCGTATCATGCAAAAGATTACCATTCTGGTAACACCTCTGCGTCCACTTAACACCCACATCAGGTCAGCTGTTCTTAATTTGGTCAGCAACACCAATTTGGCCTCCACCCAGGGGCCTGGGTGCACTGAGGGGTAAATATTGACCCTTGTTTGTAGGCAAGGCTCACATTTTGAGTGTGGAAAATGGTCTATTTGTATCCTTGAGATGTTTAGGTCATCGTGTCATGGAGGATGTGTATCACAATCTCATAGGCTGAGAGAGAGAATCTAATAGACACCTGCCCTCATAATAGCGACTGGTGATGGTTATCATTTCACGGATGACTGAGCTCATATAAGAGAAGCTGAAACCTCTCCAAAACAATGAGCATCGTAATCTAAGTAGAGATAAATGTTCCATTAATGTCTATTCTCTTGAGACATAGGCACTGTGTTTTTAATACAGCATTATATTAACGATAATATTGATGATACTTCTGAAATTAGTTTACATTTTCAGATCAAAAACTCTCCTCTTGAATTCTTGCCCCTAGCACTGAGTTTGCGATGACCTCTACTCTATGTCCCGTGGACTCTGCCCAGCCCTTGCCACCTCCCTCCCCACAGGCCGGTCTAAACTCTGTGGGAACCACCCCCCCCCTCCCCAGTGCTTTGTGGGGTTTTTTGGGACATTGTGCGTCTCACCAGATAATGTCTCCTCCCCTCTGTTTCTTTCCTCTCCCATCTGAAAAGGTGCTATGTGCAGCGTGGTGTCCGGCACTAACTGCCCACTAAGCAGTACAGAGAGATGGGATCAATCCATGGGGGTTCAGTGCTGCTTTTCATCGTGACTCAGGACGGCACTCAGACCCTGCTGCTGTGGGTTTGCCAGGCAATGAGAGTAATTGGCAGTGATGGATGCTGACAGGTGTTCTGGTTTTGAAGATAACTCTATTAACCTTAAAATCTATGCTGTACCTAACAGTGGTTTAATCTTCACAATTATGTTTTACGACCAGTCGTTGCTCAAACCCACTGACCTTAAGTTTAAATTTTACTGGCAATGCCAAATAAAATAAAAAAAGCGAAATATATCAACCACAATTTTGGCTAAATAAGTATAAAATATGTAAACTGTGCAGCCAAAAACATGGCACTTTGGTTTTGAATATATATTGAATATTATGTAATTTAAGATACAGAATATCCTGAATGCAATATTATTATAAATTCCAGAAAAGTTTTTCTCAAAGCTTAAACCTGCATTAGTTTGTTTTTGACCGGTAAGGTGTTAGCACAACAAGTTGTAAACACAACATTGACATATAATCACCTTGTAAAGTTGATATGGCTTACGTGTAAGCTACTCATATATAGCCAATCAGGGACCAACGTTGGAATTCATGTGGAATCAATGTTTTGGTTGACCTGATAAATGTAAGTACAAGAGTCAGTCTCCCACCAACATTTAAGAAAAAATTCTGGCTGAAGCAGCTAAATGCTACACTTTGTTGACTAGCTAGTTGCTGACCTTGTCTGACTGCCGTTTGGTGCTGGGCAGGTGGGGTACAGTGAGTTTGTCAGAGCTTTTTAAACCATTTTTTTTATTGGATGCAGCTGCCAGCTATGCCTTAAAACAAAATTGACAATGTCAATGATGAGAGTGAACCAAAAGAGTAAAGTTGTGGATCATTAAAGCCAAACAAAGAGTAAGCAAAGCCAAAATGCTAAGGAGAGCTGAGGGAAACTGTTTTGTGAGCTGATAATTCTTTGTGTAATTACCATCAATATTTTGTTGAGGAGAATGTGGTTTGTTTAGACTGTCACACTATTCTTTTCTTTTTTAAGATGTTCTATATTATCTAAATAAACCCCGGCACCCTCACTAAATAAAGATATGCATTTAAATGTTAAATGTTCTGTTTAAACCATAGTTTTGCTCAAGTGTGGATTATCTCCAATTTCATGCCTTCACTCCAAACTTTGGAAGTAAGACAGCCACCTCTTTTTGTCATGTGAATTGTGATGTCATTCACCTCGGACCGGGGACCCAATCGACCCCCTGGCCTTTGACCCTTATTAACCCCGGGTTAAAGTGCTGTATTCAAGGTGTAGCCATCTGTGTGCCTTGCTGTGTCGAGGCTTCCCTCCTCCCTCGCTCTTTATCATCCCTCCCAGTGTTCAGGAGCAGTGGAGTGGTCAGAGGGTCTCGATCAACTTTTGAAACTCCAAGATGACAGGATCGTTTACGTCTTCAATCCTGTAAAAAAAAAAACAAGTACAATTTTCAGTATCTTGTACAATTCCATTTTATACTACATAAGATATTGTACATTTTACCGCACTACACATGTAAGACTACTATGATTACGTACAAAAAGTATGTTGAACTCATTTGATGTAATGCTATAAGTTAAACTATCCAACAACGGTATATACAATAGTTAAAATAAGTTCACCTTGATCAACAAAATTAAAATGCTGCTTACACATTATTGCATCAGTAATTATAATCCAATCACGTAATATATAATTATATGTATACTAATCACACCAAAGACAAGAGCTATTCCACTTCTACTTTTAAGTTAATCTTGCTGATGGTACTTCCGCCCTTTTCCTCAAATAACATTTTGACTTGAATTCAAGTATTTTTACATTGCTGAAAGAAAACCTTTAGTTAAAGGAGATATCATGATTTTTTTCCAGGTTCTTATTTCTATTCAGGGCTTCTACCAGAACAAATTTACATGCTTTATGTTAAAAAAACACATAATATTTGTCTTACTGTCGGCCTTAATATACCTGTATTCACCCTCCGTCTGAAAACGTTCAGTTTTAGCACCTGTCTCCTTGATTGGTAACAGTTTTGGGTCTTCTGCATCTGCATTGTTGCTGTCTTCACAGTGTCTCTGCAGTCAGAGACTTACTGTGTGGGTCAACCATCGATCCATAAAAAGAAGTAAATACAGAGCTGGAGGCAAAGCAAAAAGAGTTTGAGAAAAATAATCGCAGTAAAAAAACAAGATAAAATGACCTGGATCTTCCGTCAATCTTCAATATCCATGGAGCCAATTGAGCAAGCACATTAACATTGCCTTCAATCTCCCCTCCAAGCCCTCGGTCCAGCCTTGTTATCAGGATCATTCACATGAACAGAGGAAGGTAAATAACTCAGTGCATTTGCAACTTTTAGGATAAATATGGCCTACCCAAGTGTTTCTACTGGAAAGTTGATTCACCTAAAAAATGAATTTGCCCCTGATTTACAGAACATTTCTTTCTCAATGAAAGTCTTTGGGTAAAAGTATTTCTGAGGCCCCATGACTTCACGTGATGGACCTCGAAATGTTATTCCACCATTTGGCCACTATGTAAAAGTTGCTTTAAAGCCCACTGCTCTTCCTTGTTTAAAGGCAGAGTTCCTGAATATGGGCTGTGTGCATTTCTCCGTGGATTTAACGTCCTGATACATTCTTTATATAGCACATAGACCTGCTTTATGATGAAAGAAGACATGGAAATCTCACTTTCTACAACATGGGATCTTTAGGTGAAGGATCTGAATACTTCCTCCGACATTGCCTTGAGGACAGACTATGTTTCCTGCCTTTTGTGTGTTTTAAATGTTTTTCAAATCAAACAAATCATTTTATGAAGCAAATAATCCATTTTATTGACCTTTTACATTGGCAGCTCTTCCAAAACATTCCTAAATATTTGGGACTGATTATTGTTCAGTTTGGCAATGCCAGTGTGCATATACAGAGATCAGGAAGCATATAATGAGATTCAACATGTTAGCAGATGGTTGTTCAAAGTTCCTTTTAGCAGGGATCTTTAAAAGCGTGGGTTGAACTTTGAACTTTACAAGAAAAGGGTTCATCCACCCCTCTTATCATTCAGCAGCTTGCATATCAGGTGGTGAGTCAGAGGTTTATTTACAGTATTGACAGTGACAGTCAGAACATATAGTGGGACTCTTTGTATGAAGAATGAATGGCAATGTATTTGCACAGAGAACAAAGTCTGAATAAGTAGAAAAACTATGGAAAAGGGATCTCGATTATTGTGTCATTGCTACATTGAGGCTCATTTTTCAAAATATGCTCCATAATGCTGCCGTCATCCTTCTGAAACTGTACCTTCACTGTCAATGGAGAGCATTTATCCACTTTACAATTGATAATTACAGTGTCACCGGCAGCTCGAAGGCTACAGCTCCTGAGATCAGGCATGTCATCTTTAGACACCGGACACACCAGCTGGTCCTTGTCGATGGAGACGACCGCCCGTCTTCTCAAAAAGCCGGGGCTCGCGCAGAGCATCCTGTCAAGCATCTCTATATCTCTGCCGTTTGTCAGCACCCAGTCGTGTAGATACGAAATGTGGCAGTCACATTTCCAGGGGTTCCCGTGCAGTCTCACTGTGTACTGGATGACAAAAGGGTCTAAAAAGCCCAGTGGGAGAGTTTCCAGCTTGTTGTCAGACAAGTAGATCTGCTGAATGAGAAGCTGGTCCTGAAACAGTTTACCGTCCACCCTGCTCAGGTTGTTCTTGTGAAGATGGATTGACTTGATGCTAAAAAGATCATGAAAGATCATTTCAGGCAGCAGGGAGAGATGGTTTTCAGACAGATCAAGATTCTCAAGGGCTGTAACATTTCTAAAAATGTCCTCAGGAAGGTCGGAGAGCTGGTTAGAGGACAAGATAAGGTCGGTAAGAGACGTCAAACTGCTTAGAGAGGACAGCTCAGTCAATCTGTTGCCCTTTAGATTCAGCTCCTTCAAATGTGTTGTCTCGAATCCAAACACTTTATCGCTGAAAATTGTAAGAAGATTTCCGCGGAGGTTCAGCACCTTCAGTTTGGTTAACATGGAGAAGATGCCATCAGGGAGTTCTGATACGTTATTACCCTCAAAGTGCAGCTCTATCAGCTGAGAAATATTGTGGAACATGTCAGATGTGAGATTGCTGATGAGGTTGTTGTTCATTCTCAGGATCTCCAGTCTTGCCAGACCAGAAAAGGTTTCCCTATTTACATCTTTAAGCATATTTTGGGACAAATCCAGGAAGCGCAGACTATGCAGGTTCAGGAGAAGGAATGTAGGCAGATCTGATATCATGTTGCCCTTCATCTGCAGCGTTTCGAGCTGTTTAACCGAATCAAACATGCCAGGAAGCACCGTCTTGAACCTGTTGAAGTTAAGCAACAGTTTAGTTAAGTTTCCCTGCTTCGAGAAAGTCCCCAAATATAAATGCTCCAGCCAGGGGTTCCCACTGATTTCCAGCTCCTGCAGCTCAGTCAGATGCTCAAAAGCCTGAGAGTGAATACTTCTTAGTGCATTATTCATGAAAATAAGCTTGGTGAGTTGGGGGCTCTCCTCTAAAGTGTGCTGGAACAGGTACGATACGGCTGATTTAATCACGATAAAGTCCTTGACCTCCCTGGACATGTTCTTGGGTAAAGATCCCATCCGTTCATCAGAACACAGTACTAGGACTGAAGTGAAACACTGGCAGTTGTATGGACAAGAGGTTTGTGGCTGTGTGTTGCCTATGTGACAGAGAAGCAGCACCAGGAACAGAATCGGGCCCAATTCTTTGTCCATTTTTCACTGTCAAAACATGGAGAAAGTTTCTATGAATTAACAGGAGACCAAAGTTGATGTTGCTTCGATATGAGAGCAGAATAAAGGTTAAACAGCTTTTTGTTCAAATAAGAGAAGAACAAGTATTTTTCTATTAAAACAATTGAAATCCAGCGTACCTTTGTGTTGTAGGGATCCCGTAGCATTGAAACAAATTTTACCGTCAATCCACAAGCCAGCTGACACAAAGTACAAACCACAAGTTTGAATTAGGCAAGACAAAAACCTTTGGTCAGTGGCCAGCTCCTGCCATGGTTTCATTTGCTCACAAAAAAAGGGGACAATCCTTTTGTCAGGCAAATCAACTCACAGAGCAGAAAATAGTTAACTTTTATTTGATTCTTTAATATTAATATACAACATAATGCAGTCTTCTTAGTGAGTCTTCTGACTTTTTTTATTAGTATTAGATTCAGCAGAAGTCTGTCAGAGATGTGTCACTATTTACCAAAACAAAGCTAATAGATACGAGGGGCATGTGCTGTCACGAGAAAAGTTATTCTTTCCAGGAATTCTTTTTGTCCATCAGAAAATAACTGCAACTACAACCAGTGCGACTCCTGCTTATAGATCTATTTACTGAACCTGGAAGTCTTTGAAGACCTAAATACATTAACAACACAGTACCAGAGAGGCATTAGTTGGAGTGCTTGACCATTTAAATTTATCCATGAAACATGTTTTTAAATGGCTTTTGAAAGCACATCCTCAGCTGTAGTGTAAATACAAAATGTGAATTGTGCTGTTTTAGTGTGTTTGAGTCCTGTGAGGTTTTCAGTCGTTGCAGGAGACCATCACCTCCACTAGGTGTCATCGTGCATCTCCTAACTTTGAAGTCACAGTTGATGACATTCCTGGATCCTCCCTCTCCTCTGGGATGTTCCCTGAGGATGCACAGGTATTCAACACTGTTTAGGGTCAGATCCACCACACCAAGCGTACGGAAAATACGTCAGGAAAAATTTGGAGCTTTTTATCTTTTTCCACTTTCATCAATCCAACAATGGCAAATTCAGGTATACAGCTTCTTGGGTTCACGTTGGCCTTCCTGGGCTTCATTGGTTCGATAGCATCCACAGTAATGGTGGAATGGAAAGCCTCGTCTTATGCAGGAGACAACATCATCACAGCTCAGTCGATGTTTGAAGGGCTTTGGAAGACCTGTGCATCACAGAGCACCGGTCAAGTTCAGTGTAAAGTGTACGATTCACTTCTACAACTACCAGGTAATGTTGTTTTACAGATCATATTTGCATTACACTGTACCACTGATCATATCATATAATAATGGAATTGGAATTATATATTTATAAAATGTCTCTATTTTAAAAGTTTAAGATTTGTGGGCCTGTATGCTGTAAAAGAGGAATGTGTTTGTGTCTCTGGTCATTGAAACGTTTCTAGAAATCTCCATGTTAGGTGGCTTGCATGCTGAGACATGTCAGTCAAATACCAGCAGCAGGCTGATACAAAAAAAAGCTTTTTCTTCTTTTAAATCAATTAAAAAGGGATACAAGTTATGGATTGTGTTGGATTTCAAATGTAAATGTAGCCTTTGTAAATGGATTTTTTTATTTCTGTATGATAAAAGCTTTAATTGTGCTTTATCAGATAGGAATGCTTTTTGTACACCTCAGTTGGATGTCATCTGCACTCCCCCCTGTTTTGAGCCCGTTAAAAACAAGAAGAACAAAGAGATCTTACAAACAGATTTCTTAAGCTTAGGATTTGTTTAAGCTTTTATTGAAGATAAAAGTAATCACTGATGAAAATGAATATTTATTTGAAGTAAGAATAGGGATGACCCAGGAGGAAATTAATACAATATAAGAAAGCTGGGAAATTGTTTGAACCCTGCTCAAATCTAGTGATGCTATGCCGTGTCTTTGTTTCCAGGGATTGTACAGGGAACACGAGGACTGATGCTTAGCTCCATCATGCTGAGCTTTATTTCTATCTTGGTGGAACTGGTGGGCATGAGGTGCACCACCTGTATGGCAGATCAACCGGAGCAGAAGGACAAAGTGGCTCTAGTTGGAGGAGTTATCTTCATTATCGCTGGTCAGACATGCACACACACTGCTTTAGCATCATCTGGCTTGTAGGAATAATTTTTGCCTAAAAGATGTTGCACCACACAACTGTGTGTTTTGGTTTGACCACTGTATTGCAAAAAATCTTTAACATGATTTGGCTTGTAGTGAATTTATGGGTACATAGAAATGTTGATACATGACAGATGACAAAGTCTTGCATGTTTTAACCTGCGACACTATAAAACGTTCTTCCGTTCATGGTTTTCAGGTCTGCTTGCTCTAGTGGGAACGTCTTGGTATGGCCATAGAATAGCCGCAGAGTTCTACGACCCATTCACTCCGACTAATTCCAGGTGAGGCTGTCCTTCTCTGCCCCTTCAGTCAGAAATTCACCCTAATTATTGGGTATCACTGTGTCTGTGTGTAATGACACAGAGGATGGACACTTGCCAACTTAACTGTCTTTTATTATACTGTTGTTCTCCTGCCAGTCCAAGTTAATCAGATAGTATCATACACTTGGGTTAATAGTTTGATATTTTCATTGTGTTTTTTTTTTTGCTTAAGTAAAAGTACTCATACACCTCTGTAAAAATTGATACAAGTGAAAGTCCTTCCCTCAAGATGTTTCTTAAGTAAAAGTACAAAAGCAATATCAGTAAAATGTACCTTAATTATCAAAAGCTGATTCACTTGCTGGGCAGTAACTATTTTTTATACTATTTGATACTTTAACTTAGCACGTCATATTTGGAAAATGGATCATATATCTTGTTTGTAAGATCTTATCTGCAAACTAACTGGTAATTATGTATCACATAAATGTAGTTAAGTAAAAAGTACAATATTTGCCATAGAAAAAAAGGAGTACAAGCATATAAAGCAGAATATAATTGGATTACCCAAATAAAGTAAGCTACAAGTACTTCAGAATTGTAACCTAGTTAAGTAAAGAACTTGACTATATATACATGGATAATTTCGAAAATACTTTGCAAATATGAAGCTACAACCAGCGATCCGGTTAGCTTAGCATTAAGACTGAAAAAAGGGGGAAACAGCTGGCCTAGAGTCGTTATAGTGAGGATGTCTTAAAACCATCAGAGAACCCAAGTAAAACCACAACATATCCTATTTACACTTTTTAGAAAGAACCAGGCTAGCTTTTCCCCCTGTTTCCAGTCTTTGTGCTAAGCTAGGCTAACTTGCTGCTGGCTGTAGCTTCATATTTAACATACAGACATGAGAGTGATATTAATCTTCTCAACTAACTCCCAGCAATAAAAACAAATAAGCAGATCAGCCAAAATTAAATTTTACTGCTGTAAATCAGATCCAGCCCAATTGAATATAATATATTCAGCTTGGATTCAGACTTGATGACTTGTAATGCCTGTCTTTTCCAAATTCAAGCATAAGTATCAGTGTGATTTGTTAATAATTCACAGATATGAATTCGGGAGTGCCCTGTTTGTTGGATGGGGAGCTGCCTGTCTCATCATCATAGGAGGGAGCTTCCTGTGCTGCAACTGCTCCAGCAAGGGCTCAGGGAAATCTCCCCGCTACCCAGCATCCAGCTCTGCAGGCCAGCCGGGCAGGGACTACGTCTAGGACAATCACTCCATCCAGCCTCCACGGAAGAACACGGCTTTGCAGGGAATTTTCTTATTTCATTCAGATTTCTATTTCTGTGTCTTAATGTTTTGCAATGTGTATATTTGCAGGTGTTATTTTTTGGTGTATGTTTATATTTGTTGGGATATACACCAAATACTTGGCATCCCTAAAGTACTGAAGGGAACTCACACAAATTAACAATAGCAATTAATATTTAAGAACAGCTTTAACCCATTCAATAGAAATCTGCTTAGTGTGTGACAGTTGTATTTTTGTTAATTGGTTTGTTTGGAATCTTGCCACTATTCTGTCAAATCATGTAAAATAAAATCTTCTTTGGTTTCGTAATAGTGAATGTTTTTTTTTAAAGCATTCAGGTTTCCACAAGTCAACCACAAGCCCACTCAGCCTGCTACATCTTTAAAACAGGTTTACAGATATTTTAAGGGAATTATGATTTCAAAAGTGTGTGTGTGTGTGTGTGTGTGTGTGTGTGTGTGTGTGTGTGTGTGTGTGTGTGTGTGTGTGTGTGTGTGTGTGTGTGTGTGTGTGTGTGTGTGTGTAAAGTAATAGCATATTATAGTATAGTACGTTGAAAGAAGTAATGAAAAGTCAGATTATAGTATGTCAAAAAAGTCAGAAAAAAGTCCTATTGTGAAAAAAGAAAAGAAATCATAGTATACTATGTCAAAAAAATTCATGGTGAAGTGTGTCAAAAAATGAAAAAGTCATAGTATAGTATGATGAAATAAATCATGAAAAGACATCGTTTAATATGTCGAGAAAGTCAAAGTATAGTGTGTCCAAAAAATAAAAAGTCATAGTAATATATGTTGAAAAAGGTAAAAAATTAAGTCAAACTATAATAATTTCAAATAAGTAAAAAAAACAAACATACTATAATATGTCAAAAAAAGTCATAGTATACTATGTCGAAAAAGGTAATGGTGAAATGTGTCAAAAAATGAAAAGTCATAGAATAGTGTGTTGAAAAGTAAAAAAAAGTCATACTATGGTATGATGAAATAAATCATAAAAATACATTGTTTAGTATGTCAATAAAAGTCATAGTATAGTATTATAAAAAGTCATCAAAAGGTCATGGTATAGTATTTTTTTTTTTTTATTATAGTATTGTATGTAAAAAAAGTAAACAAAAGTCATAGTATAGTATGTTGAAAATAATTAGAAAAAGACATTGTTTAGTATGTCGAGAAAAGTAATAGTAAAGAATGTTGAAAAAGGCCAAACATATTTGATAGTATAGCATGGCAAAAAAAGTTTTAAAAAAAAGTCATAGTATAGAATGTCACAAAAATTAATAGCATAATGTGTCAAAAAATGAAAAATCAA
This sequence comes from Anoplopoma fimbria, assembly GCF_027596085.1. Lineage (NCBI taxonomy): Eukaryota > Metazoa > Chordata > Actinopteri > Perciformes > Anoplopomatidae > Anoplopoma > Anoplopoma fimbria. The sequence continues at coordinate 22,466,212 of NC_072451.1, read as the reverse complement.
TGAAAAGTATGTTGAAAAAGTAAAAAAAAGTCGAGGTGTATATTACCAAAATAGAAAAAAAAGACATAGCATCGTATGTTGAAAAAAGTCATAATATAGTATGCTGAAAAAGTAATCAGAGTCATAGTAAAGTATGTTGAAAAATGTAAATAAAATAGTCACAGTATAGTATGTCAAGTAAATAAAAGACATATAATAGTATGTTGAAAAAAAGTCATAGTATATAGTATGATGACAGAAATCATAAAAAGGCATCGTTTAGTATGTTGAAACTAATTAATAGTATAGAATGTCGAAAAACACAATTAAAAAGTGTCATTGTATAGTACGTCGAAAAAAGGTCATAGTATATTTACTGTGTCAAAAAATGAAAGAGTCATAGTATAGTATGTATAAAAAGGTAAAAAAAAAAAGTTAAAGTATATTAAGTAGAAAAGTAGAAAAAAAAGACAAAGTATTGTATGCCAGTGTAAGTCATAATATAGTATGATGAAAAAAAAAGTAATGAAAATATCATAGTATGGTATGTTGAAAAAAGTTTTAAAAAGGCCAAACTATAATATGTCTAAAAAAGAAAAGAAATTGTCAAACTATAATATGTCGAAAAAAGTAAAAGTATATATAGTATGTAAAAAAAATCATAGTAAAGTATGACAAAATAAATCATTAAAACAGAGGATAAAATGGCAAAAACGTAAAAAAAAAGTCATCATAGAGTATGTCACAAAAGGTCATAGTATAATTTGTAAAAAACGAAAAAGTCTTACGTATGTTGAAAAAGGAAGAAAAAAAGCCAAAGTATAAAACGTTCGAAAAAGAGAAATAAATAGACGTAGTGTAGTGTGAGGAAAAAGTCATAATATAGTATGTTGAAAAAAGTGGTGGAAAAGCAATTGTATAGTATGTTGAGAAAAGTAAGAAAAAGACATATACTATAGTAAGTCGGAAAAAGTCCAAATATAGTATGACAAAAGAAGTATTAAAACATTCACAGGAGGAAAAAAAGGCATGTGTGTTTGTGTTTGTCTGTTCAGCCTTCCGACTGACCTCATCATTCACTCCAGTTCTTTCTGTTGTATTGCTCCAGGCTAAATCATTTTACATCTCGTCCTCCATACGTCTTTATGAAGCAGATTCAAGGGGCAGGTTTGTCTGCAAATAAATTATTCCCCCCCAAAAAAAAACTTTTTGGAATGTGTTGAAAGGGAACCCAGAACTAAGTTATTATAAGCTGCTAAACCAAAAAAATGGTACAGGCAATAAGACTTGAGGCATTAGCAGGAGGAATGGTGAAACTCTGGGACTGAGTAGGACTTATGTGTGATCCTTTCCAGGTGCACGATCAGTTCTGCGCATGTGCGGGAGAGCCTGCCCAGTAGTACTGACAGGGGAAGGGAAGGAAATGCAAGATCGAGTGGTCGTGTTTTGCTCCTAGGGCGTGCAGTCTCTGCTGTTTTTATTACAACGTTATCTTTCTGCATATGCAAAGTGTATATTAAAAAAAATATTTAAAAAAAATGTAAAAAATAGGAACATGATAACAAAAGGTGTCATGTCTTATGTGAGACCTGAGTGGTCCTATGTGTATCAAAGTGGGTGCAAAAATGTGCCAGTGTGTGTGACTCCCAAAGTGATCCATTACATCCCTCCAATGCAATGGCCATGGTCCTCTATTAAGGAAGAAAATGACCAATTAATACATTGTCTGCCTATTTAAAGGCTAATGTTAATGAGAAACTCAAAAAATACTAGTGTACAATATACAGTCTGCAGAAAAGTGATAGCTCACAGGACTTGAGCGTTTGTCTAAAGTTCCAACCTAACCATTTAACATAACTTTAAAGGAAAATAAGGACTTAAGAGTGAGCATTTTTATGTTTAAGAGAATTAAATGAATAGAAAAGAATCGGTAAAACGTTTCTTAAAAAGAGAGTTTTCATTGTCCAACATGTGGCAGCGACTCCTGCAGAAATGTGTTGCCTCAGGGACGACAAAACTATCAAAGACAAAAGAGGCGTGGGAGCGGCTCCTGACAAGCATACCTCAAGCTACTAGCTCTTGTCCCAACGTGCCTTTTCACAGTGAAGGCATCAGAGTCTATGGAAACCTGCATCCCAAACAATTTATACTCATCTATGTTTAGTACCATAACTCCCACTGTGTGATTCTCTATATGGAAGAATGATGTACAATTTCAAAACCCCATCCAACCAGAATGCTTACAGCAAGACTGTATCTAGTGCTTTATCTAATGTATGAACACACAGTGTGCAGTGATTCTGCAGCAGAGAGCGCCATCATCTGGTAATCCTTGAGTCTGCTGCTCAAACTGCAGGGAGCTAAACTAATGAAAAATAACACAGAAAATGCAATTGTTTAAGTATTGTATGAAATGCTGGATGGCTGACAATAAAACAAAAAGATATGTTTCATTTTCTTATTCAAAAAGGAAAAACCACAAGACAACAGCCTACACAAAATACACAAATAAGTAGAGGGAGAAGGACAAGGGGGTGTCACACAAAACAGGTCCCTCTCTGGACTCACACCAGGTTTTGTTGCATTTACATCAGCATCTTAAAAGCCTGGACCATCAGGAAGATAACCCTCCATTACACATTCTTTGCAATACACTATTTTAAATTCAGTGTGAGTGTTAGAAAAATTGTACCTTTGACAAATTGGCTGTTTATGTCCCTCAATAATATTGACATTATTTAAAAATGCAAGCAGCACAAAAGATTGTACTCCTCAGAGACACAGATATTGCAAAATAAACTAATTTTGGAGCAAACAGAAAGAGGAAGTGGATAAGATTCAAAGGAAAACAAAACAAAGTATTTCTTTAAAAATAGTTTTTTTCATAGTAATTCATAGTAATTCATAATTCATGCATTAATGATATCTGAAGAAGTCATTCAGTCACGGTTTGAAGACATCAATTCCATAACTGACTCATCATTTTGTTAAGAATTCCTGTTATTTGGATCCTCTCATATTTTAGGGGTTAAAATGCTGACCATGAACTGCATTGTAAAGAAACGAAAATATATTTTTTGTTACATGCCTTTGCATGTTTTTTCAGTAACAACTTTTTCTGCGTTTTCTAAATTGATTTTGTTTTTGTTTTTTTACCAGCTGAATACAATAACGCTCCATTATCACATGAATGATTGTTCGATTTAGCTTCCTGAGAAGTCACAAAAAACACAAAATGAATCATGAAGACTCTTCTACTGAAGTGCAATGTCACAGCAGTCCTTTTCAAGTCCAACTTCCTGAATTGGGGAGAAAAATATGAGAAGCGAAAGTGGAATCAAAGTTCAGATCTTGCGGTTGTGGTGTGTTGATGGGAAGATGATCATTTATTCTTCCCCCTTTCTTCCAGGAACTAATCTGGGTTTATATTACTGTCAGTGACACTGCTTTGTCATTGTGATTATGTCAAAAGTACAGTTAAGGATATACTGACGGGACATATTAATAAAAGTAATCCATAAACAGCTAAATCTGGGTGAAAATAAAAGCCATGAAAGAAGAATCACAATATTTGAAATTACAAAAACATTAAGATATGATTCAAAGTGTAATGTTAAACAATGTTAGGCCTAAAAAGATGGTATCCTTAAAATCCAATAATGTTTCAGGGAATTGGAGATGAGAGAATAAAGTTTCTTCTTTTAACTTTAGACCAAAGTCCCAAATAAGTGCATTGTAAGAAATATTCTGTGTGAAAAGTGATCATGTGTGGCCACTAGAGGACAACAGAGTTGTGGATAATTTCCCCAAAACATGACAAACATGAGAGGTATACACATAAAAACAATGAACGACATCTTTTACTGTTAAACAAGGCTTAAAAAATGACAAATGGATAATGAGATATGAGGTTTATTCTGATATGTTTATATAACAATTATATTATTTAAACAATAAAAATGCACTTCTTTAACATCATTTTTACCTTAAATCAATTAATAAGGGAATCGTTTGATGGGAAATTCACTAAACAATGCAAGATCACAACTACCAAATATTTCCAAATCATCACCAAAAATATATGATTGGTAATTAACATAATTCATGGCTACTACTGGTTTGATAATAATCACAAAAGACACAAAGGAGGACAAACAGGAACTCAAATCTAGTGATCTTATAAGCACTGTGACTTTATAAAGTAAATGTTTAATTAGCACTCTTTGTAAAATAAACTATATATTTTGTATTCTTATTTTTACTATTTTTACCTACTCTGTTTACCATTTGACTTTTTTTCATGACACTATTTACACTTCTTTATGGCTCTGACTCTTGCTTTAGTTAACAATAATATCTTTAGAAGTGGTATAAAACCAATAAGGCTTTCTGTTGTTGCACTGTTGCAGTTCAGTGTAAAGTAGAGTCAGAGTAGCTTAAATATAAATGTTTGGGTTTCTTGGAGTTGTCTCGGCTGCTGATGTAGGTCAAAGGAGTGGAAGTACGCAAACGTTAAACCAGTGTCCTACAACATGTACTCAGATCTGACCTTTGTTCTTCGCACTTTATCCTCAGCCTGCTCGAGCAACAAATCTTAAATAAATTACCCAAATCCTATTTCCCCAAAGTAATCCACAGCACCAATCCTATTTATTTATTTTATTTCAGCAAATGATCCATAAAGTATGATGATATACTGCAAAAACGGTCATTGAGAGTGACATTTTTATAATATTTCTTAAACAACTGGACGCTCAAACTGATGAAGTGCATCGACAGAGCAGCACTTACAGTAACTCGAGGGCTTTCCCCCTCTTTAGCCCGGTATTGGATCTGGATGTGGACCAAACTCTAACTCAAACTGCTGTAATCAGCAGAGTGCAGCTGACAGACGTCATATAAAAATCATTGAACGGGTACAAATTCAAACAGAGAGGTAAACTGCTGCTGCTAAAATCATCGCTGTCTTCCAGTGTCATTTGTGGCCTCTTGAACATAACACAACTATCCTGAAAGTACAGAATGAGGAGATGTACTTGTCTTAAAATAGTGTATAAGCTACTGTCAACGCTAGGTACAGATCAGCTTTATCTCACAGTGCAGAAATCCAAACCTGAATAATTGGAGATGCTTAACTGACTAAAGTTACACTGACACTCCCTTAAGATAGATAATTACTGCTATATATAGAGCGTATATAGAAATAGCTCTGCCTGTTACCAGATAGGTAATAGCAGCGAAATAAAATAATCACATAACAGTCTTAAAAAAGGATATAGTGACTTCTTAAAGTGGTCATACAGACATGATGACGGTGGAAGAACTGTCCCTGAAATGTAATGACGTACCTTTTTCTTTGTTTGCTTGCATTACTGTTGTCCTCTAATTTTTCTATCTCTCTGAAAGATTGTGACCCTATCTTCATATATACAAAATATTTATGCTAAATTGTCTCATCTGTCTTCAAATTGCTGCATGAACAGTCTTTATATTCTAACATGCTGCACATTTATGGTTCAGGCTCTCTAAAATATATGTACAGAACCAAATGGATGTAAATGAACAATCATTTAGATCCATGTTTTTCCCTTTTTTCTGTTTTTATATAGCCATAGCAGGTGTTGAAGGTACCGCAGTAAATACACTCAAGTACTAAGGTACAATTTTGAGCTTACCATTTTTCTACGTGATAAATATCTTCTTTTGATATTTTATGAACATTTGGCCGATAATTCTTAAGAACTTGAACTAATAACATCCTTAATGCAGGACTTTTACTTGCAGCACAATAACGTCCCATACACACTGGTGTCTTTTTTTCCCTTGCGATTATTTTGCGCATCAATATATTTTTAGAGGTCATGCTCTTTCAGAAAGAGGTCGATTTCCCGAATGCAGGCATCAACCAATCACGTTGTGCGGATAAGACATGCGTATATTTCTTCTCGTTTAGGCCCTTAAAGCCCTTTAAAGGCCTTTAAAGGCCTTTAGATCGTATATTTCTTCTTTCACTTCCATATGGGATGATAATAAGTATGAAGTAAGAAACAACATACCTGCTGACTCACTTGTTATATTGATATATATTAACGATATATGAGTCCGACATCCCTGTGAAGGCCATGTGCATTTCCTGTTCTAATTGTTAGGTTTGTATTAAAATTGTACTTCATAGGAATAAAAGCACAAATTGAAATTCATTGAGAAGATGCACATAAAGGCATACTCACACTCACATTCACACACACACAAACACACACAGGCAGTGCAAACAACGATGCAGGCCAGATGATCCTTGAAGCTTATAATGAGATCAGATTGAGTTAAAGATTTTTCATTCAACATGGCAAGAAGAAATCTTTAATGTTTATGTGTCTGCGGTTGTGTGTAGCCGTGTATATGTGTGTGTGTGTGTGTGTGTGTGTGTGTGTGTGTGTGTGTGTGTGTGTGTGTGTGTGCATCATATCGACTTAATCGGCTCTCATTGCAAATCAAAGCAGTGCAGCTAGCAGCTCATTAACACTTATTCAAACTCCGCTGACCTCCTCCGACACCGGGATCACTTTCTGTACGAAACAGATGAGTGTCTCCATGGGAACCAGGGTCTCCTCCTCCATATTTGTCATGAGTAAACACAAGCAATGCTTTTGTATATCTCCAAAAATTCTACACCACATAGAACAGAGAGGGAGATGGATTATTCATTTTAATCAAATCTTATGTAGAGCATGTGGTAATACATAAGGACAGCTATAAGATAGTGAATAGACGATATGATTTAATAAAGTACAACTTCAACGGAGATACTAGCTTGCAATCTTATAACTTCCACCAGAAAGATACGACATGAATACAAAATATTCTCTGCAGCTGTGATACAATTATCTCTGTATTGAAGCTGGAAGAATAAAAAACAACCTACTCAGTAACAACAAATGTAAGGCCTATCCAGTTTACATTCCTATATCAGAGTAGAACATATAAACAAATCTTCACCGTTACAACCAGCAGACGACCCTCACTCGACTTTCCACTGCAAGATAAAGCCTTTTGCATTGTTCCCTCTCCTTGTATCTTAGATATATTTCCACATTCTCTCTTAGTCTAGCAGGTGCATATTTTGGATCCAGGTGTCTCCAAAATATCCAGAGCAGCATGACCAAGATGTGGACACAGGTGATTTAAACACATAGACATTGCCAGGCGTTGTTGCTCTGGCTCCCTGCCTCCTGCCATCTGAAGGAGAGAGGGAGCCAAATTAGTTAAAGACCCGTCACCTGCTTCCCTGAGTAAGGCCACAGTCTACGTCAAGCAACATGTTCAAAGTAGGCCAAAGGTGTCAAAATATACAGATTATGAGGCCATAGGATTCACCATAGTTTTCCCGAAAGGAAAAGACATCACAGGATTTCTTCTTCAATGCCCCCAAACTATGTGAAAATGCAACAGTTTTTATTTTTCACTGCTCTGTATTTAAATCAAGTTTGATTCAACTCTTTACAAATGTAAACAGTTAAAATGTTCTCAAAGACATGTAAGGGGAGAAATAAAAAGTGTAAATTGGCAATGTTCCCTTTTTGAGCAGGGGACCATGATGCAAGTATAATTGAAATTAAACATTTTTTACAACCAACATTATTTTTCCTGGTCTATTAAAAGCTTTTGTTTAAAGTTAACACTCCCTGCTATTAATCAATTTGATTCAAGTTTTTTGTTTTACTTTTAATTTTGCTTTGCTTTTCATGCAAACTGTGTAATGAATACAACTCTAGACATTGATATGTTAACATCCACATGTAGCATCTGGTATTTCTTAAACACTTACGTAAATATGCTGCTGCATGTGGTATCACATGAGCTCATATTTTGTCCTCAGAAAACCATTTAAATGTTTCTTCTTGAGCCTTGAACTAACACAACAAACCCTCCACGTGGCGGACACATGGTTCTGATCAGGAAACATAGAATGCCAGAAATTATATCTCTGTTCCAAACACACACAGACTTTACTACTCTTGTGAGCTGCCGGCATGCAGATTTAAAACAGTATTTTTTTGTTTTTGGTATTTTTTCAATTACAATACTGCTCTATCACATACATTTAAGTTCTAAATGAATTTAGTTTTTCTAAATGTCCCTAATTGTCCTCAGTATTGCTTGGCATGCAGGAAAAACATCCCCATTATGTTTCCATTTACTTTGGCTCAATAAACTTCTTCATTGGCTGATTTCAGATGGTGCTTTGCTGTGAGTTGAGTAATTTGATCTAATATAACAGGGGCAATAAGGCAAAGAGTGTTGCTCAGCCAAATGAAGCAATCTAACCAAGCAGCACCATGTTGTCAGTCCAAATGCAGCTTACTTCCATGGCAGTTACTGTTAGAGGTTCACAAGTTAAATATATTAGAATAGGTGGGTGAAAATCGTATATTTTAGCAACAGGCTGCAATTTTATTTACAGTAAACACAGACGGAATCCCACGTTTGACTGTGACTAAAAGTTAATAATCAATTTATTTCATGTCTACATGGAATAAAATCCATTCCTTTTAGCTCTCTGCTTCTATTTACATTTATCTGTGTCTCACTCCTGCTGCTCTGAACAACCACGTTTCCATCAGCAACGAGGAAAAGGTTTTCAGTATATTGATGTTTCCTTAGATACTAGAGGGGGTCTGGAGAGACAGGGACCACTGAGAACATGAGGAACTAACAGAGACTTTAAGTGAGTAAAAAACACTCAAAGCTCTTTGTGAAAGGTGCCTGGCAATTGGGTGTATTTGAGGAGGAGTGTTATGCCCTCACTCTGCCAACAGGGGGAGTTAGGAGTGACATGGATTATAAATGGAAATAGTCCATTTTCAAAATAGACAGAAAAATAAGAAATATCCAAATTATCAGTTGCAGTTCTCCTAAAAAATGCAAATGATTAGAATTATTTTTGTCTACATCAGTCATACAAAATTCATTCATTCATCCAATTAAGTTATTTGGTCTGAGGGGCAGACTAAACACTAAGATATAAGTTAACTCAGTAAGTCTCTTCATCACTGAAGGCCTATTTTTAGTTTAGTGCATGCCGGTATTAATTTAAATTTCATTATTCTCTCTATGGAAAATACACTTACTTTCATTTCTTATTTTTGGGAAACCACATATAAAAGATGCATCTTTAAAATACGCTCATTTTGTAAGTGCAGTCATTTTCCCCATAAAGGAATCACATTTTTTTTATTCAAGGAGTCTGAATCAAATCAATTTAGTCCTTTCAAAGCGCTGTATATCTTCCACTGGTTGAGTTTTAATTTTAACAGTGTGTGATGGGCTTTTACTCATTAATTAATTTGTCATTCTGCATTGAAATATGCAGGGACTGTTGAGACAAAAAGTTGAGGGTGATAGTTCATCATCAGTGGTACCATTATCTAACTGAACAGTGACCAGATTTGCTTCATATGATGAAATGTAAAGGTCTTTTTCATGGTCTACTGTCCTACATGGCAAACTCCCTGAAACATAATAACAACTAGACATATTAAACAGTAAATTCACCATAGCATTATATCACGTCAATGGTTTTGACTTTTTTATTTGCCCAGGGCTCTCCAAAGAGCAAGCCAAAGTCTCAAAGCACACTTGTTTTCATATCAGTGCAAAATAGCCTTTATAACACGTGTTATCATTCGTATCACTCTGAAAATCAAAGTACTTCTGCAAGTGGCGGGCGGCTGTGGCGTAGTGGAGAGCAAGGTAGTTCTCCAATCAGAGTATCGGTGGTTCGATACCCGGCTTCGGCAGTCGATGTGTCCTTGGGCAAGACACTTAACCCCAAGTTGCTCCCGAAGGCTTGCCATCGGTGTGGACTGGATGTTGCATGAATGTCAGTTAGAGTCTGATGGTGGCACCTTGCATGGTAGCCTGTCATCAGTGTGTGAATGATATGTAATATACTACTGATTGTAAGTCGCTTTGGATAAAAGCGTCTGCTAAATGACTGTAATGTAATGTAATGTAAGTAAAGAGTACTTTTTGTGTCTGTCTGTGGACAAATTTTGTGACTGCTATTGCGTCATCAGATGCAGTCATGCAATCACAAGGTCAACTCTGAAGATGGGTGTGGTTTGAGTAAGGGCGCTGAAAGCAGAGGAGTGGAAGGTGGGAGGGGGTCATTGTTCAAGCACATTGACAGTGACATTTTTAAATCTTTCCATTTACAAAAAACACAATTTTAAAATTTCTGCAGACTCACTTTGGTGCTTCGTCAGTTAAATATCCATGTTCTGGCCACTGAGAGATAATAAGGATGTTCCCTTATACAGATAATATGATTCAGCTTACATTCCATGTAAAATTCTAGAAACTACACATTAAAGCTAACATGAATGCGTAACGTGGCATAAGTAAGTGTATACATCAATCCCACTCAAGCGTCATGCATCAAAAAATGAATTATTGGTCGTCTGTGAAGGGGAAGGCTCTGACAAGGCTGCTGCTAATGAAAAGAAAATATAGACAGAACCGCATCTAGTGCAATTTGTTCTATAGAGTTCAAGATTAGAGCATCCAGATTCAAGCTGGACACAGTGTGTATGTAGTGTTCCTGTCCGTCTGATTCAATTTACAAAGAACATGTGAGTGTCACTCAGAGGACAGACAGAAAATTACAGGAAAATGACAACAGGAAGCTGTGAGTGCATTGCTGCTGTTATTTTAGTCTGAAATTGGCCAAAATGTACTATCTGTATCTGACGGTTTGATTAGACTCCATCCACCCACAGTTTGCCTTCAGGATACATTCACTTTACACTGTATGTCTCTTCATGGCAAGCACACAAACAAAACAGATGACAACTTAAAAAAAAAACATTTAACATTTTGGGAAATACTGTAATTTACTTTATTGTTCTTTTGTCTTTATTACTAGAGCACTTATGACATTTGACATGATACACTCATCAACATCAGAGAAGGAATTGTGGGGATTGGATTAATTAGTGGGAAGGAGACACCGAGACATTATCCAAACATGGCTGACCACCCAGCCAGACCTGCCTGACCAAACGACCACTAAAAGAAGGAGTCGAGAGGGAGGAAGGCGGAGATGCAAGCTAAGCTAATTCAGCTAGGACCTAAGCTGATGTCTGGTCGCAGGGAAATTAGAGCTAATCCAGCAATGGTAGGTCAGTGACTGTTCAGTGACACATCTTCGCAAAGACCTGGCTCCATCGTGGCGTCCTAAATCAAACTGTACTTGTTGGCCGGACCACAGGACAGAGCTCAGGACTCAGGTGGGACGAGAGGTGGGCTCTGTTTACATCAATGAAGCTTGTTGCTCAAACATAGTCAAAGTTTTTGGACAGTGTTTCCCTGATGTCAAATTATTAATCTCAACTCCAACTGCATTTTGTTGTGCAACCTTGTGTTGCATAATGAGAATAAATTGTCCTTGCGTCCTGCTAGGCACATTCATTTGCAGCTGGTTGTAGCTTCATAATTAGCATAAATAAATGAAAGTGTGTATTGAGCTTCTCATTTTACCATCAGCAAGAAAGCAAAATAAGTGTTTCCCAAAATGTCGGGTTTATCCTTTAATGTCCCTTCTTTGTGAGCACATGATTTTCCAAGTTTGTGTTGGTTATTGGTTGCTTCCTCTGTGTAGTGAAAAGGACAGGACGACCAGCAGGAGGGAGCTCGGGTAAACAGCAGGGTGTTCAGTCCCCAGCAACGATTATGGACCACAGAGAGCGTCGATTGCTGAGAACAATCTTGGCCTTCAAGCCACGGGTCACTAAGTGTTCATTTAAAAGTGATTCATCCTTCTATGAAAAAATCAAAGCGGCTGCTGCTCTGCTCTGCGGAGCCGGAGGAGATACCACATTAAAAGACCACACACATGCAGCCTGACACAGTGACTGGTCGGGGATTGCACTTGTGTAAATCAACACCCGCAACCATTTTGGGATACGAAGCCAACGGCTCACTTTGAGGGGAGATCTGGGAGCCTGTTGAGATGTGATGGTGTCAGTGAGACTCGACACCAACTCTCTACATACTAGAGCTCCTCTAACATCCAAATGCTGTCTGGATCTCTCTGTGGAAACAAACATACGTCATGGCTTTGTTTATGAATGCTCAAAATATGCTGATTAATCTGGTTTAATTAGTCATATTTACTTTGACTACTTTCTGAACCATAAAAATACTATTACTTCTACTACTAGTATGCAGTCAGGGGTGTTTTCTTTCAAATCTCACACCCAAGTCGTGTTGTTAATGGCAGTGTGAACCATAAAACTTATTTAGGAAATCTTTTCTCAGAAAAAAACTGGACCTGCATGTACATTTTTTCCCCCAAACACCTCATGTCTTTTAACTTTTTTTTACTTTCCTCACCCTATCTCTCACTCGTACATCTGCAGAGTAAATGCCAGTATAATACAAGTGTGTTCCAACCCATCAGTCAAATGAAGCAAGGCTATCTGTGACGGTTTCCATCCTCTCCTTTATTCTAGCAGATCAATCCACCCGGATCTCCTTTGGCCGAATGTAAACTTTGTGCGACCTGTTTGACCTGGAAAGAGACTATCAGCTCTCACAGGTCCCCAAATTAAGATTTTTGTGTACCTGTAGAAGTACGCAAGAGATTTAAAGACTGTATTTCATCCATACCTGTTGCAAAATTATATAATTAGTTGTTAATTTTTTTTATATTGCATGCAGCATTGCTGTATGAAAATTATGTTTGCAGTTAGGAAATTATAGATTAACACTAAATTAACAGTTTCCCTACACAAGTGAACAGTGTTTATCACAGCCAGGGGCCACTGTCTCTAGCAGACGTGTGAAGTTATTATGTTTCCTAGTGCTCGTTTTTTGTCCGTTACTGCACCTCGTTGCAAACCGATCCAGGCAGCGAACACCGACTAATCCTGGAAATCTGTCACCTGCAGGTGTCAAATGCAGAGCAGAGACAGAGGGCCTACCTACAACATGGCCAGTACCTAAATAACCCGTGGTGATTTGTCTCATCAATGGCGCTGCCCTCTTTCACACCTACCCGTCGGTCCCGTGTGGAGCAGTTGTTTACCTCTAGCTCGGGTTACACTTGTGGTTGTGCCTTGGTGAGTCTTGTGAAACCGAAGCGATGACCTGGAATTCTATCCTTTGACCCCTGTGTGAAAGGTGCACTTGTGACGAAGCTGAACTCACATGATTGGGTTCTTTCTTTCTTTTTTTCTTAACCCCCAACCACCCACCCAAACCAATAAAAAAGACAAAATCAACCTACTTAATACTATATATTGAATGCAATAAACATTTCTGTAATGAAGAAGTAAATCCTCCATCCAAATCCTCAGGGCATATCACTGCTATATCATGTTTTATGTCATACTCCTCAAACTGGATTTACCATCTCTCTGTATAGCCAACCTTGAATGGTGGGAATGTGAGTCATAGTTCACACAAGGCCAACAGAGTGCATATCGTTCGAAAACATTTTGGCCTTTGAACAAAGGATTATTTCGGTTGGATGAAAATACTTTTACAGCATCATAAACAATTTGCTACACTACAATAAGAGAATGCAGATCAGCAGGTAGCAACAGGTGAAACATTTTTAGATTCTTATGACCACAACGGGAAATGTGACAATTATAGCACGTTACTGTTACTTCACAGAGGAACAGAAATAGACTCATCACTTTCTTTATATCCGTGTGTGCCGGAGCCACTCTGGACAGAGTGAACTGAACAAGAAGTTAAAGGACACAAGGTTGAGCTACCTCACTGCCAGACGGTATTGACGAAACAATAAATATTTGTTAATAATTGATAATTACACAACTCTTCAACTGCAAGTACATTTTATGTCAGACTAAACAATAACTTAATGGGACCTGCTTCCTAATTCACTACATTGGACCACAGCCTGAATGCTGTTTTAAACAATTTATTTTGTTCAAGGTTTGCTTCATGAGGTTTTTGGTTGGTTTGGATCCACTTTCTCAAATGATGACTTTACATTTCCATGAATCTTAATGACCTCACCTAGGTTTTCTAAATGTTAACATTGTAATTTGGGAGAACTAGTGGAATGATCACACGAGTGTTGAGTTTAAGTGTGCCTTATTATACAGCACATTTAAAGCAATAGATCGACATTTGGGGAAACACACCTATTCACTTTCTTGTCCACATTTAGATGAGACGATTGATACGCTTATTGTTGTCCATTGAATATAAAGCTGGCTATATCTTAGCTTAGCTTAGCATAAAGACTGGAAACAAGGGGAAACAGCTAGCATGGTTCTGTACCAAAGGTAACAAAATCTGCCCACCGACACATGTAAACCTCATTAACGAACATGTTATATCTCGGGGAAAAACGGCAAGAAAAACCTAAAATGTATTTATTGAGTCTAGTTTGCTCTCAGTTTCTTCAAAACAAGTTGGACATTGAAAACACAATGGCATTTGGTATTGAAGAAGGTTCCAAGTAAAACATCAAAAGCTTCAGCAATATGGATGATTAAAAGCATACCATCTGCTCTGTGTGCAACACTCCCTTTTTTCCATGTTCCACCAGCATTCCTGAAACTAACGGCACATATATTTTAACTGTCAGACCAAAAACAAGCCACGTTTATCTCCCACACAACCCTGCAGAGAGGGGCAGACGTCCACTGCTGGGGAACATCATATTTTCTGAGCTGCAGTTAAAATGTTTAGCATAAACATCTGTCTGACATTAACGCAGGTTATACATTAACCCACTTTTTAAATACCTCCACTGCAGATCCAGCATAGCTCTCTGTGTGTTTGGTTCTCAAGGGCAGCTGTTTCCCTGTTATGTGTAATGTGTTATAAATCATAAGTTGTTGGAACAACAGGTTGAAAACCAAACTCGTATTCCAAACCTGCCTTTCTGAGAGGAGAATGCATCGTCTCAGGTGCTGGCACTGCAAACTGAGAGGGAGAAACAAGGACTCTAGAAACATGCAGTTAAAAACCTGTGGACATCTTTGTAGCAAAACTTCCATGAAGAAAATCATTTACGTTTTAGAAAATAATTTATTTCACCCCATCACAATAGCAAAGAGTCATTTAGGACCAGCTGGGCTCAATGAATCACATATGTGTACCGACACTCAGGTCATTGGATCTCCTGGAGACATCCAATGACAGTCACTGCATAGCTATCATATTTAGCATGCAGTGATGTTCTGTGGTTCATGCTTCAAATGCGAACCCCTGCTTAAGGTCGAGGGCGGATCCGTGACCTGAACATGCATGTTAGAAAAGGGGGAGGGGGGCAATGTCATTTTTCTTTCTGCTAAAGGGAGGGTTTTCCAAGTGTTTTGGGGAGAGAGAAGGTTATCTCTCCAGACAGCATGTCATTTGTCATCTGTCCCCTCATTTATTCTGCATCCTAACACAAAGCAGAACCACTATATCATAAAATATGTATAAAACTGTAAATATGTCACATAAAGAGACAAGGACAGCTCTTGGTTAAAAAACAAAGAATGGTTAGACTATTGAACAGGATTCATCACTTGTTTGCCGTGATTTGGGCATTTACTGATTTCACTTTAATTGGATATTGAGACATTTAAAAAGAAGTCACTGAAGAAAGACTAACATGAAGAAAAAAATGCTAGAAAAATATCATAATAAAACTAAAGATGATTCAAAATAAAGATAATAACAAAAAATGAACATGTGTGTTGCATTCATTCTCTTTTTTTTTCGTTTTATTTTGCAGCGGAACAGTTTTTCAGTGCCAATACCACTTTTTTCAAGTGTTTCAAATACCAGTGTTCAGATTTTGTTTTGAAATTTGGTGGCAATGTGAAAATGATGGTTCACCATCTTAAATTTCTTTCACAGTTCTAGTTATGAATGCAAACTATTCAAAAGTGTTATATTACCTTGAGATATTGTCGGGAGTGTTTCTATTATTCTCCCCAATAGCTTTTATTCAGTTCCTTAGCTGAAATTGCCTCTAGTAACATGAGCCTTTAACTGACAGCAACTGCAAAAATATCCGTTTGCTAACCTTGGCAAATCTAGAATGAATATTTGTCCTCAGAGCTCTGAGTTCCCCCTTTTCCCTCGTCTTAGGTTTGCAGACTTCTGCCATCTTCAGTCAGATCATCCTGCAGCCAACTCCATTTAGATCGTCTGCTTTTTCTCACTGGATCACCAGCATGGAACGAAATTAAATCTTATTTTGCTAGTATGAGTGTGTTCAATTTAGATACAAGGGGTTTTTGGAGACAAATAATATAACATAATAATGGATAATAATAAAAATGTTGTCAACATAATTACTTACTGTTGCATGCAGTTAGATCATGAAATCTAAAATATTTTTTAAATCCAATATAGCATTATAAACAATGGCTTGTGTTATGCAGCGCCTATAGAGTGCTAAAGGAATTAGTACCAATATCCGGAGATAAGTCAGCATTTTTTGAATTCCTGATTTGCTCCTCTCAAATAAAGGCATTTTCTGAAAGGGTTTTTGGTTAGATGCCTGCAAGTAAAGTCAGTAAATACCCCTCTTGTGAATTTGAAACTTTACTGTGTCTCGCTTCTTAGCCTCGTTGTGTATACTTAGACTCAAGTAAAGTGATGTTTTTACTCCTGGCGATTGCATTCAAGCATCAAAAATCATGGTGTTTATTTGTGAAGATTATCTTGCTGAAGAACATTTTTAAGTAACATAAACTTGTGTTTGCCACAAAGCTTATTTTCTGCAATAATCCAAGGTAAAATCTCATTGCCTTTTTTGTTGAGGGAACCAGTGTGATGCTAACTCCCGGGGTTGGCCTACATAAATATGTCACCACTGCACCGCCCTATACACTAGAATTTGTTTAAACTCTCCTTTTGAGATGTGAGTGGATTTTATTATCAGTTATCTATGCAATGTTTTTTAAATGCCATTGTCTAAATCAATTATTAATTAACATTTAAATTGAATTACGGCTGCACATCAACTGATTATAATTTAGAAAATGAAATATATTTTTTAGCTCATTCACAAGAATTTATAAGTGACCTTGATTTTCTCATAATTTATTTTCTTTCCCACAGTCCCACATAAGTGTTTCTCCTGCAATGTTTCCAGAATGCTGAGCAAACATGCACAAAAAAACCCACCAGGCTGCCTTTCAACATCACCCAGAGCCTCTGTTTATATTTCAGTGACATTCACACAACTGTCCTCTTTGGTTTATGTTGTGTTTTTACAGCATCGCTGGTAAGAGGAGGACAAACCAAACAGGTTTTTGCCAGGTCAACGGGCAAAACAGCCCATTGTTCAGGAAACAAAAGAATAGGGAAACAATTGACTGCAATGAGACATGACAAAAGTTTCTAATTAGAAATAAGAAAGTTGAATTCACCTTAGGAAAATTGTTATCCTCTCAAATCTTGCAAGCATTAAATGTTCATGTGCTGCAGTATGAAGCAGATAAGGATGATGTATAGGGGTAGGGTATGCTTAAAACACAGATACACAAGGAGCATTCTTAAATTGTAGAACTATAACAAATAACAAGCTTCTTCAGTGGGTCAACCTGATCTGCATGTTTATTTCAGAAGACACATTGTTTTGCAACATGCCATCTTCATACACCTTCACATTGATCTCTGGGAGCTGAAAGAACAAACCTCCTCTGTTTTCTTTTCACTGATGGCAATTTGAGTATATGTGAGTTATAAATATTTAGTTTGAAAGTATAACCAATCACAGTATTTTGTACTATTATCACTAATATCTTTGAATAAATTGAGTGGAACAGACATAAATACTTTCATATTTAGCCTGGACCAGCACTGCAGCACATTGGCTGCTCCTAATTGACTCATTCAACTTGATCAGGGTTTGTTTAATGACAAATAAAATATCTGCCATGTTCACTTAAACCATTTTTTACTTAATTTATCTGTGTCACCCTAAGGTATCTTGGCCTCAGCAGTGGACACGTTTTCTGGACAGTCCGAGGTATCAGTCGAAACATCAGGATTTTGTTTTTGATTCTTATGTTTGAGGTCTGAAACTGCGTTTCTTATCACCGTGACCCATCAGAGGCAGCGACCATTCTGGAAGGCATGGTCGCTGCCATTGATGAACTGAAGAAGCTGCCCCGGGCAATGTGACTCAGGCCTTTATGAACTTTACCTGGAGTTGTGCATCAAAAACATTTTAACTCTATTCAACAGCTGATGTTGAACTTGGGTAGAGGAGCTGACACCCACTCATCCTGACAGAATATATAACAATATATTTTTAGAATGCAATATTTTGTCATTTTTAATAGCATTTTAATAAATGACAAACAAACATAACAAACCAAATTCAGAGTTTTCTAAATATATATACTGACTAAGGTGAATGCTAAAGAATAATAAATGAAACTGGAACATTTTGTCATTGTAACTTAAAACCCTGAGTTGAAGATTCAAGCAATACTTTGATTTTTCTGCAGACTTTAAGTACAAACAACTTGGCTTTTATTGAAATGTTATTGTAATCTATTAGCATTCAAGTAAATTTCACTCAAAATAATTAGTTTCTCCATTTCAATTCTTGAAGTAAAGTCGACTTCAGGTTAATAGCGAATAGATGTTGAGGTTAAAGATGTCATTCCTCGTAAATTTTCTCATTGAAATATTTTCAGCTTTTCTATAGTGAAGGTAAATCTCCAAAGCTTAACCACTGGACAGGCAACCACAATTATATCAATAACTTCCCTCACTCTCTCTTTTCTCTCTCTCTCTCTCTCTCTCTCACTCACACACACACACACACACACACACACACACACACACACACACACACACACACACACACACACACACACACACACACACACACACACACACACACACACACACACACACACACACACACACACACACACACTAATACCTCTTCTTTCTGTGCAGCCCTGCCCCCTCCTCATCGTCCTCCCTGAGGCTTAGCTGTAAAACAACAGGGGAATCAGTCGTGTTGACGCGGCGTCCCCTGGTACTTTTCCACAGATAACATGAAGTGAGAGGTATGTGTTGCAATATGTGTTTGTATTTACTTTGCACATGTATTGCCTCACATTTGACATATCCAAGGTAAACTACTCTCAAACATTCCTTTCAGGTCAAAACAGTAGAACTTAAAGCAAATAAAAAGATGATTTAAAAGTCAGCGGGACTTTGTTAAGCCAGTGCTGTCAGGCGATCGCTATGGTGACACGTGTTTGTCTGTCCATTAATCTATTTTTAATAAAGTCTGACTGTTAAGTGTGTATCGTCCAGACAAGCTACAGACAGAGACACCGCACCTTATGTCTTGTTGCACAGAGTGATCAGCTGACCTTTCCTCAGCATGTACAATCCATTTAGCCAATTCCAACTGAGGATGCTTTTTTTTTGAAGAGCAACAAGGCCACCATTCATGTATTTCCTCTGAGCATTTTATTTGTGACTAGACCACGAGGACCAGTCGCTGTCCTCAAGCGACCTGAAACAAACAGGATGATCCACATAATGTGATTTATTTTTTGGTCAGTGTTAGGGAACACTGTAAACTGGCCTGTTGTTGCTTCAGCAGACACTCTAAGGAACTCATTGTGCAGTGGAAATGTAGGATCAAAATGAATGCTTTGAATGTTATATAATTCTCACTGTTATTAAGCATGCTTGATGTAAAATAATTCAATAACTTTAACTCATGTTAATTTATTGATCTCAAGGGAACAACAACGCTTTGGATTCCTTCCTATGCAAAAATTCTCTGTGCACCATTAACAACAACAAAACAACTTTGAGAAAAATAAAATGTGTCGACCCTTTTCACAATAAAAACAAAATACCAATACAAAGGAGGAATATAAATA
Source organism: Anoplopoma fimbria (assembly GCF_027596085.1). NCBI lineage: Eukaryota > Metazoa > Chordata > Actinopteri > Perciformes > Anoplopomatidae > Anoplopoma > Anoplopoma fimbria. The sequence continues at coordinate 22,446,326 of NC_072451.1, read as the reverse complement.
CAGGATTCATATAATTTGTATCATAAGGGCTCAGAGGAAACTCAATGGCCAAATATGAAACTTAGCAGAAGCTAGACCCAGGTGTTAGCAAATCAAATGTGTTCAGAAATATTGATAGATAGCAACCCAGTCGTTTTTTTTTTAGCAATGTACGTTTCTGCAAACCTCGGAATACGTTGAATGACGACATTTCACACACATTTTCGCAGACTTTCTTGCTCTCAAGCATCAAATTCACCGTTTAGTTTTGGTTTCACATATGAATAGAAGACCTCTGGGGCCAGTTCAATTCTGAAAGTCCTGTGTTTGTTTGCCCCAATTCATCAACAATTCCACCACTATCCACCACATCTTCCACTCATCCTCAGGGTACTTTCTCGCTTGATATACTCATTATGTTACCATGTTGATTCCAGTTGCTCAATATTTTACGTCACTTGCTTGTTGTACTACGTCTAAATTAATGTATCGGTGTTTGGAAAAATGTACAATGCCCCAAAAATATTTCCTTGTGACAAAGCGTCACAATTTAAGTGATTTTTTTTACTTTTTGAAATTATTTAAACTCTTAATCCATGATTCAAATCCAAGCCAATTAATTTTCTGTAGATCGACTAATTCTTTCAGCTCTACAGTGTTACGTTTCATGTCTGGTTATTCACAATATAGATTCGACACTTCAACACTTAAGGTTATTCAGATTTATGGCAACATATAAACTCTGTTTTAAAGATTCAATCCCCTTAATGTGCAGGACATCGCTTTACTAGCAGTTTGACACCACAGTATTTGATGCATTCAGGTCACCCTAAGTTCACCGGTAAAGACTGCATACCACCAGCAGTTTAGATATATATACTTCTTGCTAAGTCCCATTCAAGCGGCATGTGTGAAGCAGTTCACTACACTTAGCTCACATGAACGTTCCATATTCAGTGTTTCGTGGGTTAAGTGCAGTGTTCATCAACAGCTGCTGAAAAATGACACTGAAGATTGAGCTATAAATAAGTGAGTCAGGTATTTTCATGCATATTGTTTTACTCTTATACATGTTTAAGACATTTTTTTGCCTATCTGTGGAACTTTTGTGCCATGCAAAACTTCTGACTCAATATGTTACAAATTAGTTTTTCTCTCTTGCATGCTGCTCCCCAAATTCAAGTGCACCCTCCTGCTTAAACAGACCTCTCTCTTTCCCCCTCAGGCTATGTGTCTGTGAAGACTGAGCTAGTTTTAGAGTCATATTTTACTGATATGACCTTTGATCCCTGTCAGACAACCATGTACCTGGGTCATGTTTTGGGACAGGCACGTTGATATCCGTCTGCGTCTAGGTCCTGGGTCAGCAGAGTTCATGAGAGGGGGGGGATGGGGGAGCACTTGTTAACACATAGCACAGACTCTTTCACTAGCCGAGAGGGAGAGAGGGAATGGCAACAAATTTGTTCCAGGGTAGGCTGGAAAAATCTCATGCAGTGTTGTTTTCATGACATGCATTCTTCAGATGGGTCCTGCAGAAAATGGAAAAAAGGACGGCTGTTGATGTATAGCACACAGGCACACATGATCAAAAAGGAATTAAATGTTTTTTTCTGTTAATCTTTATGCAACTTTTATGGGTTTTTTAAAAAAATCTTTTTTAAGTGGCACTCCAACAATGTCACTGATATCAGTTTACTTCTCATGGCTAGTGCTACTCAGTTGGTGAAAACAATAAAAAAAATATGTAAAACATCTTCTGTGTCTTAAGAGAAGCTTTCTAAAGAAAATATCCCTCAATCCATACTATGGATTAAAAGTCTGGATATATGAGCCTCTGTTGCTTTGACTTTTAATTTGTCTTTTGCAAGCCTTACAACATTGAAAACATTGTCAAGGTGCAACAATAAATCACTGTAGTCACCTTTAACCCATCTCTGTGACCAACAGCAAAAACAGACACATTTTTTCTATTTTCAGCAGATGAGGTGACATATTTATTTGTGCAGCAGAGAAAGAATCAGACCTTGTAAAAAAATTAAAAAAAAAAAAACTGTCAGGAATTTATTCTGCAAAATCAAACTAGAAGCACCACATTTGTGTGATTATGGACTATTAAATGAACCACACACAGCTGTTTGAATGTTTCACATCTGCTTTAGGTATCTGCTATTGCACTGCAGCTCACCCCTAAAGAGACATTAAAGACGCTGCAGAGATATGAGAAAGGAAAAGGCTGACGGATCAAAACTATGCATCCTTGCCTGCAAATAAACAACTTTTAACCACGAAATCAGATGTTTTTTATTTCCTGCAAAGGCTCTCATACTGACTGAACAAGTTTCGCCTCATCTCATTCAGACCAGAAAGTATCACTTCTTTCAAAGGATGTGAAGATGATCAACACACAGGAACTTGGGCCACTAAAGATAACCGCAGGGGAAAAAACATCTAGAGTGAAAACATTAACTAGAAATAGACCTCTTTGTTGCCATAGCCACCTGAACAGCTGTAATTTAGATCTGTCGAGCTGCACTGTTCATGTATCTCACAGGGGAAAATTCTGTCCAAGTTTTTATTTTCTGCAACAGATAATCATAATGGTCGGACTAAATGCTTATTTTGCACAGTTTTATTTGTGGATGATTCAAGCAGTGATATAATATTTGTAAAATACTTCTGTGAACAATTAATAAATATCCTTTTTACTTATACTTGTATTTAATGTTGCTAAATATGACCTACACATTGTAATGTGTTACTACTGTGTTGATGTTACATGCAAGACTCAAATTTTCACAGCTTGTTTATTGATGGTTAAAAACAAAGGTGTTTGCAATACTAATATGAACAGTTGTAAACATGCATGCAGACCAATCATAAGGTATTATTGACAAAATGTATGGTAAATAAGACTTGATCAGTGAAGTCTTAATGTTTTACTTCAGTGACAAACATGGTCCTTGTTAAGTCACAATTACAAGGTCTAGTTCTCAATTACTGTGGTGGTGTTTTTCCTCCCACTGAATCGTCTGACCTGCCTGAGTGTTTGTTCAGCAAAGCCTCACTGCAGCTCACTGTGAGAGTGCAAGTGATGCCAACAGATGGTAATTCTATATTTTCAAGAACACAGAAAAACCCTTTTGTTCACCATTAGCTTTGACTAAATCAGGGAAATAGGGGAAATGTGGTTGTTTACAACGAGCCATAATTCAACAAAAATGTAATTAAATTTATAGAATATAATGTCATTAAAAAAAGCTAATTTAAAAACATGAGATATACATCATATTGTGTTGGATAGAGTATGATCACATGCAAAAGGAAAGAAGCCTGTTAACCACATTCCCAGATAAAGTTTAACATGGTGTGCAGGAGAGCTGAGGTTATGTACATATGAATAGGGTAAAGATTAAATTAAGGCATCACTTTGCATAACGCAAACAAAATCTTGCGTAGTTATCAAGGAACTAGTAGGAACACACTACTTATCTAAAAGGGACACAACATAGAAACAAAGAAGTAATAAGCACTTTAAGTTTTGTGCCATTTAGCAGCTGATTTGGAGTTAATTAGGAACGAGTCTTTAAGAAAGAGGTCAGATATCTAGAAAATGTCATTGCACACTGGTCCTTTTACACAGTGTGATATGTAGCAGTCTGGTCTTTACAATCTTATCATTATATAATTTTATTGACATTATGTATACATATAAATACAGGGGTTCTTGAGTCAGAGTTGTTCAGGAACTTCTTGTTAGTTGTTCATTAAAGAACAGTTAGTTCCTGATTTGTTGACTCATTCATTGGTAGCACTCAGGATTTTATGTTACCCAGATGAATATACAGCTGTGATGGTGAGACAGGAAGTGGTGGGAACACAGACGTGTGCAAGTGAGCGTTTTGGAGAATTGAGGACTTGACACACACTCACAAACAGTTTTTTATAACCTGTGTGACTTTAAAAATAGGACGTCACAACACACACTGAATGCAGGGAAGGCTACAAATCCTCTAAGATGTGAGCTCAATTAACAGTATTGCAGAATTCAAAAGTACGTTAATCAAATGTACAGTGTAAACTTTTATAAAACATACATAAAGAGAAAGTATCCACACAAAAAAAATATTTTGTGTTTTGTGTCGAAATCAAACACAAAAGAGAAACATTTGGTTGAGAGATGTCACAGAAGAAAATACAAATAAAACGGGGGCATTATATTGCTACATATTAATCGAATTACTTTGGTCAACTCTTCGTGGAACCTCAGGCAGGTTTACTCACATGCTCTCATATTCCCCACGGTATTTATAACTCAGTCAGCTGACCTTGCACTTGGACCGATCCACTACACAGGCAGCTTAACCCACTAGAAAACAAAGTAATTAGCTGCTTAAACTACTAACACAGTAATTACCCCACAGAAGTGATAACATATGTATTATTATGGAGAACAAATGTCATCCCGCACAGTATTGGGGGTAAGGGGGTGTGGACTAAGCAGACTGTGGTGAGCTGCTCCCCCGCCCTGCAGATAATGGTACGGTCCTCTGTTGAAATTCCGAGAATTGAGCTGTTGTGTTTCTTAGAACTGGATTCTCAGAACTGGTGATGCACAGAGTTTCGAGGAAACTTTTACAAGGTGACTTTTTTTTTTTTTCCTTCCTATTTTCTCAGCATTAGGTCAGAAGTGTAGCGAAGTAGCAGAGGCTCATGTGACTTGCTCTGGGGCTGGAAGCTTTTCAATATTTTTCAGCATTTTGTGATTCCTTTTCAGACTAGAAGTGAACTAACATATGTTGAAGTTTGATAGTTGTTTTGATAGCTGCACCGTCTGTGACTGTGTTTTAACGTGAGACGGAAGTGGGACTTTTTTAGGCTGTGTGCGGATTTAATTTTGATCATTTGTGCTTTAATAGCTGCAGAAAACAAATGAGCTGTTTTTGCGGCGTTAACCTTTAAACTAATGCATTAATTGTTATTTATAGCTGGCTCACTATTACGTAGACCTCTGTGGGTTTATGTGTTACAGCATTTGGCAAGTTAGAGGCGCAAGAAGTGGCGCAACAGGACAAGTCGGTCTGGTTCTGTCACCTCATTTTCTCCCTGCGCATTTCTTATGTCGAGGAAACAATGTTCAGTTCACTCAGTGTTTCCACTTTCCAGTAAATTTTAATCGGGAAACACATCATTAATCGTCAGGCAAATCTCCAGACTTGTCAGTTTAACACTTTCTAAACTTGAACCGACTTGTGTTGGCCTGCTCGGTGCTTTACAGCCGAAGTTACGCAGCAGCAGCAGCAGCAACAACTTAACCACTCCTTGAAAATAAAATCCTGCGAAATCATGTTTAATCTGATACTATTTGAGATAACTCGAGATATTAGTTTAGCAGGAGGATAGTACTTTAAAATGAGATAAGTGAGGGGGGGTGGGGGGGGACGACACAGGAAACCTCTCTGTGTAACGTTTCTGGCAACATAATCTGAGCAGCACAGGACGGAATGTGCTCAACGTCAAACACGTTTACAACCTACAGGCTGCAGGCTGCCAGCACGCTGCAGAAACCGCAGCAGAGAGCGCCGACAGGAGCACAGCAGCACAACCTGCAGCTATAGCATTTGTCCTTTTAGAAGCCAGCAGCAGGATTTGGATTTTTTTTTAAAATTTTATTATGTGAAGTAAGATTTGTTAAAAATATGATTGGCGTTGTTGAGCCACTGACGTATATGTTAAAAAAAATATATATATTATTGTCTATGTAATAACACCGTTATAAAAGCCAAGTCAGTGATTAAAGCATGGCTGAAAGGCTTTAGTGAAACACACCCCCTCCCTCCCTCCCTCCACCCACTTTCTTATTTTTTTTTTACTTTTCTGTTTGCAACGGCGCCGCTCACTGATGAAACACTGTCAAGACACTTGTTAGGTTCGACGTTTTGATAATAAACCCGGACGGCAGGTGGCTTGTGTTAAGAGAAGCATGAGTCAGGGGTGAGGGAATGAGAGTGTTTATTACCTCATTCATTTATTTACAGTTTAGTTATTAAATTCATTACAATTCCAATTGACTTTGGTTTGGCTTGTAGTGTGATTTTGTTAGATTTCTAGGGCTTTAAGATGACAAATAATACTTTTAATGTCACTTGTTTATATAGTGCATATGTTATAATCAATTATTATTACATATTATGCAATTATTGTTTCCGAAAACTGTTATTTTCTCATATTGGTGCAAGTATACTTTTATTTTTCCGCACCTGCAGTATGTGCATCTCTCTCTTTGCTCCTGGCTCTTTATTTAACAGTGGATCCCTTTTAGAGTCACCAATACTGATCAAACAGTTTATTCTTTTTTTGCCCTTGCTCAGATTGTGACAGCATGGCCACGCCTGCAGATGGCTGCATTCAATTCACACGCCATGCAGGCGACGTCCTGCTCAACTTCAACCGCCTCCGCAGCAGGAACATCCTGACTGATGTCACCATACAGTTGGACGGACAGCAGTTTCATGCTCACAAGGCCATCTTGGTGGCCTGCAGGTATGCACCATCATGAGTTCAACAGCATGAGTAGTTTGGAGTTTATGAAGGACCGCTATTTCTGTGACCATATTTCATATGTTTTAGTTTTAATCACTGCCCCTGACATAGCCTCAGCCCAAATTAACCCTGTACCCCCTCTCTCGTTCTCTCACAGTGGCTTCTTTTATTCTGTGTTCATGGACCCCAAGAACGCAAACCTTAGTGCCATCAGCTTAGACCCCAAAGTGGACCCCAAGGGTTTCTCTATACTGCTGGACTTCATGTACACGTCCTGTCTGGACCTGAAGGACAGTCTGGTCCTGGCCACTATGAACACAGCCATCTACCTCCAGATGGAACATGTGGCCGACACCTGCCATAGGTTCATCAAGTCCAGGTAAAGGGAAAAGGAAAATGTGACAAGACAGACTCTAATGTTTTGGTAAAAGTGGATGAGATCTGAGTTTGAGTTAATAACCTCTCACTGAATATGTTTCTTCAGGCATCAGATTGAAGAGGTACAGATCAACTCATCACATCTGGCTGAGGAGATCCCTGCTTTGAGGCCTGTTGATGAGAAAGAACCTGACTATAGAAACAACCACATGTCCATATCATACCCTCTCCAGGAGTGCAGGGGCTTCATCCCTAATGTTTTCAGGGGGATCAACACCTCTGGCTCCTATCACGTCTATGGGGACATTCACGTCCCTGCTGGGATGCTGGAAGGTACTCATAAGGTCAGCGACCTCCCGAGAGGAGGGACTTTGTCCCAGAAACAATGCTCGCAGGTACCCAGCATCAACATGGTTCACAACGAGTCCACCACCATCATCTCCCACCCCGTGCCATCCCACCCCAGTTCCCCCACCACTATCATCCGACCTGCAGGGGCTCACGAGAGCCTTCAAAGGTCTGTCTCTCCCATGGAGGAAGACAGCATTCAGCATCCACAAACCAGCTGCCTGAGTTTGTCCCCAGGTTTTAGCAAAGGTGTGATCTGCAGCCCTCAGAGCCCCCTCAGATCTGACTGCCATCCCAACTCGCCCACCGAGTCCAACAGCAGCAGAAACGCCACGATGAGCCTCAGACAGCCCTCAGACTGCCCCAAAGACGCCAAGCCCCGCAACTGGAAGAAGTATAAGCTGATCGTTATGAACCAATCTCCTGATGAGAATGAAAAGGAGGCTCATGGAGGCGGTGCCGAAGCTCTAGCCATGTCCCCTACACTGAGCCCCTGTAGGAGCAGTGCAACCGGTGGACACAATGAGGTCCAGGCAGAAGAGGGAGCCAGCACTCACAGAGAAGAAATCCTCATGTCTCAGAGCGTTGACAGCTGCAGCAGCAGCACCTGTAGCAGCATCAGGTAAACCTCCTCATTGTGAGAACATAGTTAGTTGAAGCTTGATACAAATTGCTAAGAGAAGAACTCAACTTTATTTGAACTCTGTGATCGTCTTTCTATTATCAGCTACCACAGATGCTCCTCCTGTGGCTGTGACAGCCCCCAGTGCATGGAAATGGGTCACATTTCTCCTGACTCATACGGCCGAGATGACACCACCAAACTACACTCAGAGTATTCCTCCTCCAGCTGTGGTGAGTGGACTATTAACACAATTATTTAAAACAAAAACCACAGAGGTGTGTCGAATTCCATTTGATTTTGTTGCTTCTTTTATACAGAAAGCAACCTCTACTTCTGCAACGGATGTGACTCCAAGTTCACAGAAGAAGATTCCCTGAAAGAACACATGGCCCAGGTGCACAGTGACAAGCCATACAAGTGTGACTGCTGCCAGGCTGCCTTCCGCTACAAGGGCAACCTGGCCAGCCATAAGACCGTTCACAGCGGTAAGATTAATAATTCCTTTTTAAAGTGCCATCAAGCTAATTTAATGGATGTGACAGTTTCATTCATTGCACAACCTGCTGATCTTTTCATCCAGGTGCAAAGCCCTACCAATGCAACATCTGCGGCGCTCAGTTCAACCGGCCAGCCAACCTCAAGACCCACACCCGCATCCACTCTGGAGAAAAGCCATATAAGTGTGAGACATGCGGTTCCAGATTTGTCCAGGTGAGAGAAAGAGTTAAAGCTTTGCAGATGTCAAACCACTGCCTTTAATTGTACGTATTTTAATATATATGTTTTATTGTCCTCCAGGTGGCCCATCTTCGCGCCCATGTATTAATTCACACAGGAGAGAAGCCGTACCCTTGTGAGATCTGTGGGACTCACTTCCGCCACCTTCAGACGCTTAAGAGCCACATGCGCATTCATACTGGAGAGAAGCCTTATCATGTAAGCCTCCTCGTCAGTTCTTTCATCCTTATCCACTGTGTCTGCTGGCTAAACAGAGACTAATCCCTTCTCCCCCATGATCCATGTGCCTATCAATAGTTATAAGTCCTGAGAGGTAATCCTAGAGAGCTATGAACTGTAGCTGTGGGGGTTGGGCGATGAAACTGTCCCTTTTTAAAAAGAGTGATTGTAAATTATTTCTCTCTTTTCCTCAGTGTGAGAAATGTGACCTCCACTTCAGACATAAGAGTCAGCTGAGGCTTCATCTGCGACAGAAACACGGCGCGGTCACTAACACCAAGGCTCAGTACCGCAAGACTCCTAGCAACATCATCACAGGCCTGTTGAAGTCCTGTTGAGCCCGCTACAGTCCCCATGTGTGTCATTTTTTGTTTTCCTTTTGCATTGGCTGCCATGTTGTTAAAAGAATTTTATTTTTACAAACAGAAAAATAAATGTATATGTATATATATATATATATATTTTCCCTTTATGCATTTGTAAATGATGCACATACTTAAGCTCTTTGGTATTTCAAAGATTGTAGAAGTTTATGCTTTTGTTGTAAATGTTTAACAACAGAATGCACATTTTGAATGTAAATTTGAGCCAGCATTTCTCTATTTCGCAAATCACTCAGAAGAATGTCATCATTGAAGGACAGTCCTCTTTCTCTTTCAGACTGAGAATCACTGTTACAGTTTTTCTGTAGATATTGGTATGAATTTGCCCAGCAATGTGGTCACCGTTCATGCAGTTGTTTTTCATTTGGTTATTTTTTGTAAATAAGATAATATATATTTTCAGATTGCCATCTGCTGGCAGAGTACAAAAATATTTACGTTAAGATTGTCGTTAACAAAAGGGCTTGTTATTTTTGCCATCTCATAGTTTGTGGTACGTATTTTCATAAAAAAAGATCTATGTACATATTTCCTTTTTTCAATCATTTCTAGCCTGTTGTTATTTTGCACATACTCATAATGCTGTAATTGTACTTTTGAAAAAATATTCGAAAAAATATTTTTATTCAAATATTTCTACTTAAAGTGTTAAAATTACATTTTTAAATTGTTTTGTTAGACCCTGTGCCCAGCACTTGCTATTTTTTTTATTTATATTCAAATTTATTTGCTGTATTCTATTACGTTTTGGTGCTGCATTGATTCAAGTTCCTCAGCAGGATCATTTTGAGTTTGATTGTATTTTATCTTACTATATATATTATAGTGCACTCGTACGAACCAGTTTAAATAGTGCCTTACATTCACACTTATCTATTTGCTACCTAACCAGACTAACTATTACTGCATTATAACTTTGACTATATGAAAGCCCCAGTAGTTATAGACTGCTGCTGTGATGCATTTTACATTTGGTACATTGCCCCTTTGTCATGTGTATGCGTGTCTGGTACTGTTGTTTTGGAAGCTGATTATCTGTTGAGTGTAGCTCTTAAAATGCAGATGCACCAGGCCTCAAGCTAAAAAACGCTCAGGAATATTCAATATATTCAAGCAAATGTCTTTGTAACTGCAGATTATATATATATATATATATATATATATATATGACATATATATGTCATATAATACAAATAAAAATGTATTATGCAGACCTTGTTGCAGTAATTGTGTTTATTGCTTTCAAGTGAGACAGTTTGAGCAAAGCTGTAGTTAAGCCTTTATGTATTTAATGGTATTTCCGAATATAGTTTTGTAGATATATGTAAAATATACTTGCTTATCTTTGGCTCTCCCTGGTGTTCACTGTTTAAAAAAGGGAGACTAGCAGTGGGCATATGGAGGAGGACAGATGGTTTAGTTAGTTTAGTTTAGCCAATCAATTAGCCTCTATTTGTGTGTGGGGAAAAGTGGTTAATCCAAAGAGGAATTACTATCAATAATTATATGAATAAATCAACACTGAAATTTGGAGAATTACCCATTAGAATTAGTAAATAACTTTCTAAAAAATGAATGGATGAAGAAATAAATACAGATGTGCTTTACTTAATAAAATAAATATTTTTTAATAATTTGTATACATATATACGTACAATATTGATGTAATGAATAGAAAACTGATACAATAACAGGAAATATTAGACATAATAAATAAGACATTTATTAATGTATCCATTAATTAATATTTATTTGTATATTATTTACATCTACTATCTATTTTAGCACTTTAATAGTTCAGAATCACTTTACTATTTATTGATGAATGAGTCTTTTTACCTTCTTTGTAAAATCTAACTGAAAAAATTGAATTGAAAAACAAACAAATTTAGATAAGGTGCTCAAATAATACAGAGGTCTACTGCCCCCTGCTGGCTTATAGGGGTTGAAAGCTAGTGCATCAGGTCTTGTGAATTTGTAAAATCTTCGAAATATTATTAAGTAATGGACAACAGAAAAATACTTATGTAGAGAGTGAGAGAAAAACAACAACAAAAAAAAATCACAAGGGGGGGGAAAGTATTTTTTTACTTTTTCTTTAAGCAGATACAGTACAGATTTAACAAACCTTCATGTTAAGTCTACATGGCAAAAAAAGCACCTCCTCCTTCAGTACTGCTCATTGAACATAAGTCAGATGTTTCATGTATTTTACTTGGATGTTCTGTCAGCCTTAAATCAATCCCAGTCCGTCGTCCTCAGGTCAAACTATTTGGTCTGAAGCATTATGGCTGCTTCCAATGACATGATACTCTGAGGATAACATTTTTGTAGAGACTTCCACTACTAGATGCATCTTTGATTGACAAAAAAGTGTCCATCTAAGCTGATGATACACTTGGTTCCTATTCAAAGGCCTCAAACTATGATGAGCATGCTCTTCTGAGCGTGGACTAGTTGATCATAACTAGCTGCTCAGCAACTCTACTTCTCTTTCATACCAATATATATTGCACAGTGCAGCATTTTTACAAAACAGATGGAAAACAAAAACATGTAACCAAAAGTAAAAAGTCATATGAATGGACATATAAACTTATTATAGTACTAGCAGATGATACAAAGAAAACTAAAAAAGTACATAAATGTAGTTGGCAGCGGGGGAACTCAACCCTCTTTGTCTAGGACGGCTTTCACATCAGCAAACACCTGAAAGAAAAACAGGTGAGAGTTTATACATAAAACAACTGAAGTGTACAAGTCATTACAAAACTCAAACCTACAAAAGTAGCCTGAAGTGCTGCCCATATTCAGAGCTCAGATCACAAGTAAAATACAAAGAAAAGCATTAAAACATTACATTTTGGGCATCATCCTTATTAGTTATTAACATTTGATTCATCAACTTCATTGGTGAGATTTGGGGATGACGTGACACGGCCTAAATAAAAGAGGTCCAGTTAGTTTAAATACCCCATCCAGACAACTTTTAGTATAATATACAATATAAAGTTTTTCCCAACCAAAAAAATTGGATTACCAAATTAAAAATGATCTCCACTCCTTTTATATGTCAACTATTAGACACAAGATGTCTTCTGTTTCAGAAAGTTGCATATTGGACCATGATTGGCTTTGAAAACTAGTTACTACGATGTCACAAAACTTTCAAACTTAAGCAACCAAGTCAGGAAACAATAAGCAAAACATATTTTTGAGTGGAGGGGGACTTTTTAAATCACTCTTCTTATTGTTGTTTCCTCGACCAGACAGAGGCGCTAAATCCCCAGATGTTAGCAATTCATATAAAGTTTTTAAGAGCATCTAGTGGCCAACAGATGAACTACATATTAAGCATTTCCCCTTTTGTGGGACTGAACTCAATCTGGTAAATGCTGCTCTCATTCTTTTGTTTTTTATTATTTGGTCCAACCTGAATAATGTCTCACAGCCTTCTGTGCAAGCTAATGTAGAACTGCCTTTAAGCTGCATTTCAATTACTAGACTGAGGATATGGGTGGGAAACCCCTCTCCTGTCTTTAAGGGCTTGTTTGCAGTGAGTGACACCTCCTCCTTGGCTCCACCCACAAAATGTCCCTTCATAAATCTATGGATGTCAATCATGAATGATTTCCTAAGGGCGAGGCCTTTTACTCACCTTATCCAGAGAGCGAGAGGCGTCTACAGTGCGCACCTTGCCGAGTTTCTCATACAGGTCAATGATTGGTCGAGTAGACTGCAGGTAGGTTTGGATTCTGCAAGAAAAATATGTCGTGGTTATTGGGGCCAGATGACACAAGGGACTCAAAGGAGACACAAATGAGGTCAAAAACACACATGCAAGTGTCCAACACTCAGCTAAATGGGTCAGACAAATCTAAAACAATTAGGTATGCTTGTTGTACGTTTTTTACAGACAGAAAGAAATCAGTAAATGAAATCAATAAGTGGTTAAAGGCAGCGGTACATACTTCTGGGGTTCAGTACTATTAGAGTCTGAAGGGATGCATTTTATTCATGTTGCACGATTTTACCTTTTCTCCAAGCTTTCTCTGTTGTCATCTGTGCGTCCACTGCTCTTCCCTCTTTCTAGACATCGGTCGATGCAAACCTGTGGACAAAACGGAAATAAATCGAGTGCTCAGTGTTAAATGTCTCTGAGGATATCACCTCAGTTCTCTCTCTATTTATGTAAAAACAGCTAGAAGAGTTTTCACTCTCTAGTTTCCATGACGCACCTCATTGCTGCAGTCAAAGAAAAGCACAAATTTGACATCTGCTTTGCCGTCCATGACAGTGTTCCACCCCGTAAGGTTGTCCTCGTTGCGGGGGAAACCGTCTATGAGGAAACGGAACTTTTTATCGTCCTTCTGCATGGTCTCTTCCATTGCCTTATAAAAAAGAAAACAACAACAACAAAGCATAAATACTTTACTCGTAATGTGAATTCACTGAATAGCCGTTTATTCAAATGCCCAATCAAAATAAATATTGATGTACAAATTCTACTCAGTGTGCTCTGTATACACCTCCATAAAAAAACAAAAAACTGTATCATGGTGCTGTCAAACCAGTACAGCGTCATCACCATGATAAAGGGCATCTGTGATTTTGCTGGCATCGAAAGCTTCAGAATACTCTGTAGACGTTCAAACATTACCAATGATCCATATCTACCTTAGAATTGGTCTTGGATTGGACACCCTATAATTTTATCAGGAACAACTACTAGTATTCATTGTTGAGTCTTTCATGTCAAAAATAATGACAACAGCAAATCACAATTTACCAGTTACTTTATTTTTTAACTACCTTTTGCACTACCCTCATTCCCACTAAACCAAAGTCTCTCAAGGCAAATAGTATAGTGTGTACATACGCAACTGTATATATGATTCTGTGTGTAGCATGAACGGGCTACAACTTACAGTCCATTGTGTCATTGTGAAAACCATGTCTTCAAATTATTCATTATGCCCCACCAAAATCCTCACATTCATGATGATAGGAGAATGTTTTGCGTATTTACTTAAAGTGCTATATACGCGACTGGGAGTATTTCTTTTACTTTTTCTTTTTTCAGCTTTCAACATCGAGACAGATGAGTCAGCGGCTTGTGGCTAGCAGGCTCTGCCGGCCCAGCTATGTCAACAAAGCAAGTAAAAGTTTGGATAACAACACACACAGAGGTAGCGGCACTTTCTCTGCTCAGGTAGACACTACTTCACTATATCTTTACATAGCAAATTGGGGTTTGCTGCTTTATTAATAATCCCGGATATAGCACATTTAATAATAGACTTGTATATGTATAATAATGTATAAATGTAATCAATGTATTGATTGTCACCGTTGAACAGCCTATGAATTGAGTAATCTGCTTGGTTTCAGCACTAAACAAGAGATGTTCTGCCCGGATATTGGCATTATTAGCCATGAGAGTAGAATTCATTTTAAAGCATTTTTGTAAAGGTCTGTAATCAGAGTTAAAGTTTTATTTTCACTCTCTGTTTTGTTCACTTGTCCTGTATAAATAAACAAAAGTTGAGTTGTACTCAGTAACATACAGGTCCTTAATAAAAGTGACTGCGCCCAGGCAGGCAGACTGGTTAGGATACGCGTCTTGCTTGGCAAACACAAACCTGATCTACAGCATGTTTTTGGAGCCTACCTTCTTGAGTAAGTTGATGGTGATCTCCACTGGGACAATTTTGCCCTCCTTGATGTAGTTGTCAATGAGCTGTCCAGACTCCGACCCCTCTCGGGCTCGCTCTGCCCTCAGCAAGTCCCCGGCCGACAAATGGGTGTAGCTGTAATTCTGGGAGACACAAACGTTTTGTTTTTTTAATTTTAAAAGTTGATCTCATGTGATGAGCGGCTGTGGCACATGAGGTAGAGCGCTTGTCCCGTAACCACAAGGTTGGTGGTTCAAACCCCTCTACCGGCAACATGCCGAGGTGTCCTTGAGCAAGACACCTAACCCCAAGTTGCTCCCCGGGCGCTTCATTGCAGCCCACTGCTCCTCCGGGATGGGTTAAATGCAGAGAAATAATTTCCCCATTGTGGGACTAATAAAGGCTTAATTATTATTATTATTATTATTATTATTATTATGAAAATGGTTTCTCAAAGCAAAGCACTGCGAAATTAGCCATCAAGAAATAATTTATCTGGTGAGGAGAAAGTGACAGATGGTCATTTAAAAAATGTTTGTAGATTCCTATTAACACTAAATCTTTATTTGACTACACGGCCTTTAAAGACGCGCTAAAGTCGTCTCACTCACAGGCCAGGAAGAAGGGTACTGAATGAAAGGAGCCTCTATGCATAGCTGCCATTCAGGCCTAACCACCACACTTGATGAGCAACAGCCAGCACCCTATATTATCAGTGAAATAGTCATGAAGCTCTCTCTCTCAGTCAAACACACACATCAAAAAATCCACAAAGGGTGGAGTGAGTGCACCACTACAGAAACTTCCAAACAGAATAGACCAAATAAAATTCTCATGGATGGAAACTGTGATAAAAATCTATTGAATTTACAATCCACAATTAGGTGACACACAATAAGATAACCTTTTATTAGTCCCGCAGCGGGGAAATTTGCAATATGTTGAAGTGTGACTCATCATCCCTTATGGGGTGATCATAAAATGTTTTGTCTATGCCACTTCTGCTTGTTCAAAATCAATGGCGGAGTGACCAAGCCAAGCCCAGAGTCATACTGACCATTACACAACCTCAAGTGCACAGATGAGTCTATGATAAGGTTACAACATGCAGGATATGTCAATAGAGAGTATCCTGCTCATAATCCTATCGGTTATGAGTGAAGCTCATTAATTGAGCCTGTTCATTAAAGCACAGCATTTATGAGAGGGATACTTTGTATTTCCACTGCTCACTGAAGAATTAAATATATTTAAACGGTACTTTGTAGCTCCTGTATCCCTGCATGGTTGTATATTAGCTTATAAACTGAAGGCTACTGCTAGCTAGCCGGCTAACACACAGGTTCATGTTAGAGGACAACCGTAAGTCACTGAAACCTAGACATTAGCTGAATAAAAACGCGATATTAAAAAGGCACAGCGATCCTGAAATCCACTTAATACCATTTCCGTAACGACATACTAAATCCTAACCACCAAAAGCGGGTGGTTTTCATTGTCCCTGTCTCTCGCCACCGTTACCTCCACGATCTTGGAGCATTGGGTCCCTTTCCCGGCTCCCGGCCCGCCCAGCACGAACACAACCTGCGGCTTCATCGTCAGCGACACCCGGTACAACAAGCTCTGAGCCCTCTGAGACACGTTACCGAGCAAAACGCCGATCATAAACCAGCGCCAGGGGTGGGAGGACACGAACAAAACAGCCGGTGAATGCGTGTCAGTTCAGTTGAGTAGGAAGTCGACGGGCCGAACGACACCACTTCCGCTGTTGACTTCAGCGACCAATGGGCTTCCACGTAGCAGTGACGCAGTGCCGTAGCCACGCCCACTTGCACTTGTTATATATTTTTTTCAATGCAGAGGTCGGGTGACGCCCCTCCCCTGCCTCTCCAGCATCAGCACCTCCGAACTGAACAAGGCGGCTGTGGAAAGGATGCTCACCGGGTCGAGGAGACGTAACGATGAGACGACAAACCGGGTATAGTTCTCCGTATCTGCACGTTTATGCTGCCTCGCTGCCCTCATTCATGATGCACCATTCATGCATCCCCAAGAACGGAAGCACATTGCGAGGAAAACATTAAAATAACCCTTTTTTTATAGCCCTGTTTTCTTGCCTTTATAAGACACTTTCGCTCATTTGATGAAGCTTCTTTTCATGTAGGTCAAGGTGATGAAGAGCCCGATTTTTTTCTGTCTTTTGAGGGACGACGCGCGAATGTAGGGCTTATAATACAGATAAAGCCAAGCAAACAAAAGGCACCCAGCCCCCCTCCTCTGACGCACCTGGCTGCCCTGTCGCCACTTGACATGACAGCGCAGAGCCGGGAGCAGAGCAGCAGGATCAAGGGGCACCGACGTGCAGCCGGACGTGTGGACTCGACAGGGAACAGAGGAGCATCCGGACGCACGGCGGAGGAGCAGCAGCTGCCCAGGGGAGGCCGGATTGCAGTTTCTGGGGACGAGCGCCAAGGGCAGTGCGGCAGTCAGCAGGCAGACCGGGGGGAGGAGGCTGCGGAGATCTGTGATACTTCCCCCCCAGGCCCCACTGTGCTGTCACCGTCATATCATCCTGAACATATGATGGTGGACGCTTTTATGTTTGATCAATGGTGACTCTGATACTCCCCGTCATTTTCTTACCCTTTTTTCCCCTCCTTCCCAACCAGTCAGTGGTGATGGGCAATTAAAAGATTAGATCCGCTCTTCAGGCAAGGGTGGACCCCGGAGGGGACCGATGTGCATACTGGCCAGGTATCATTTGCTCCCTTCGTCTCTGGTTTTGCTCATTTTGCTAGTCGCCTGCACTATGGGCTGTATTCAGAGCATTGCATGCAAGCCCCGCATCAGACGGGAGAACATTGTGGTGTATGAGGTATCAGCCTCTATTGACCAGTGTCCCACCATCATTGAGGAGAACTCACCGATTGTGCTCCGTTACAAGACGCCTTACTTCAGGGCCTCAGCAGGGGTTGTGATGCCACCAGTGCCCCGCAATGAAACCTGGGTGGTGGGCTGGATCCAGGCTTGTACCCAGATGGAGTTCTACAACACCTACGGCGATATTGGCATGTAAGTGTGCGGCAGATCCTATAAGACAAACTTTTTGCCACTGAATGTGCTCAGTGTGTGTGTTTAGTTGGGTAAAGTGCTTGGATGTGCACATCTGTCTCCACTCATATCACACACTTCAGAACATCTAGACCACAACCCTGCACCTGCAAAACTTTTTCCTCTTCCTTCCACTGTCGCAGGTCCAGCTGGGAGCTACCAGAGCTGCGAGAGGGTCGGGTCAAGGCCATCAGCGACTCGGATGGCGTCAGCTACCCCTGGTACGGCAACACCACAGAGACAGTCACCCTGACCGGACCCACGTCAAAACCCTCCCGTCTGACGGTCAGCATGAACGACAACTTCTACCCCAGCGTGACCTGGGCTGTGCCCATCAGCAACAGCAACACGCCCATGCTGACCCACATCACCAGGGACCAGAGCTTCATCACCTGGCTGGTGGCCATGAACTCTGTCACCAAGGTAGGACAAGAACAAAGAGAGCAGCTTGACAGATGAAACAGTTTGCTCCCACTTGCATCAAACTCATATCTTCATAATGTTTTGTACATGGTTTTAACAGTATTTTTTCACAGATTTGTCTTGTGCAGTTTAAATGAAGAACACTGGCTATACATCTTCACAGACTGCTCTTGCATTACAAGCACAGACTGACTGTGATGTAATCATCTCCCCCTGCACTTTCCCTTTCTGGTGTACAGTTACAAAGTAACTCATCATTGCCTTCAACTCTGCTGAATAAAGCCCCCGTAATGGCCCAATACGAGTCAGTCTAGCTTAAAGTGTGAATCGTAACACTTTAAGGATTCATGCATTTTCTTTGTGAAAGAGTTGTATTCTTTTTAGGATATTATAGAGAAGGTTGTCAGGCTTTTTTTGCTTCATTGTTGGTCAATAAGTTAAGAGCAGAAGAAGATTATGCATCTATGGACAGAATACTGGTGTTAAAATTCTGCATTTCAAACCAATTTTTCTTCTGTGTAAATTAAGATAAAATTATATTTAACAAAGCGGAAGTAATACACTATTTATTAGGAAGTAAATAAACTACACATCTATTCTCAGTAGAAGACATGATGCACAGTCAACTAAAGTTTTAACAAAACATTCTTCATGTATTAAATACAGACTGCACCATGCACAAACAGATCTATACAGTATTGACCATATTAACATTACACTGCCCGCCTCCTCCAGGAGCGTATCGTGTTGCAGACGGTGCGGTGGCGGATGCGGGTGGACATTGCTGTGGACCCCGACATGCCTCTGGGCTCTCGAGCCTCGTTGGTGGGTCGTCCCTACCAGGAGCAACCGCACATCCTCAACTACCAAGAGCCCATCCCTCCCAACGCGCTGGGGAGGCCCAATGCCAACGACGCCCAAGTGCTAATGTGGAGGCCGCGGAGAGGAGCACCGCTAGTGGTCATACCGCCAAAATAAGAGGGTGAAATGGTTGCACAGACAAAAGTATAATTGTCTCCTCCTGCAGAAAAGTGGGGCATGATGAAGGTGATGAAGTCATGAAGCCTATGCGCTCAAGATGCCTGTTGCTCATTGTCCCTGAAAGATTCAAGTCGACCATTAAAACAAGCCAGAGTGGATATTACATCGGCTTGGTGTCAGAATGGAAGTCTTCAACAAACTAATGTCAAGGGCCTGGGTTGCATCAAGGCTTTTTTTGGCCGCTGACAAGTTTTGGACTGCATTAAAGAGTTCTGCCTGCTTTTTAGCGAAGAAGGAACGCTGTTTTTTAGACGTACCACAGAGGTATTAGACCACAACGAGAACTGCACCCTGCATCCTTATGTAGATCTTATTGCATGAGAGAGTGAGAGTGACAGGAAAAACTGTCCTCGAGAAGTTTAAAGAATAGCATTTGTTTTGTATAACTTGATACCTGAAGACATTTTGATTGAAAAGTCAGCCAAAAAAAAAACCCTGTGGGCTGGTAAAACCTCATCAGTGCCAACAACGGCCTTCAGCACACTCAGCACAGAGTTAAAGGATGTATTCAGAGAATTTAAAAGAGACAGAGTATTATATGAATCTTTTTAGGTTAAGGTTAACTCATGCATCAATCAGATTGTATTAAGAGCACCCACCTTGCATAAAAAATCTGGAAGAAAAACAACTATGCTGTAGTTTTCACTGGAGTTTTGCTAATACACCAAACTTATGCACCAACATATCAACTCCCCCGCCTCCGTCCTGCAGCTGATATTTTATTCAGATGGGTGACAAACTATCAGAGAGGGGAGTTGGACCTGTTACCACAATAGATAAATAATGTTAGCTATGCTTTCAATAAGTGTGGTGTAAATGACTTGGAATAGTGCCATAAAACAAATTTAAAACTAGAGGGTGATAGCTGGAATGGGGCCGAATTGTACTCAGGCCTAAGGTAGATTTGATGTGGCACTAATCAGGCTTTGCTGTACTAGCAAGTTACATAAATCTTCCTACAATCAGGGAATCTAAATGTACTCTTAATAGTTTCCTTGATGTTGAATTAAACTAGACTGCATTTTGAAAATGGTTGATTTGAATTGGTGCCATTATTTAACATTGGTTTGTATAAGGTCATATCTCAGTTTCTCTTTACATCATTACGAATATTATTTGCCGTAGTTCTGCAGAAAATCCTGGATGAAGGTTTTCATGTGTCATGGCATGTCCAGTGGCTCATCCTGGGCTCAGTCCAAGTTCCTGCCTGCCACTCCACACAGGAGTCACATGACTCATCCTCCATCTGTGCTTCTCTCCAGGTTCACGCCTCACCTTCCCAATCTGCCTGCTCCTTTTCTCCCGTCTGTCCAACTCACCACACTCACTATCTCCATCCAAATACACTCCTTCGCTCTGAAATCCACAACTATGCAAAGATCATCTGTGACTGTAAACAAAACCGGAAGGAGAAAGATGTGTATTTTTGTTCATCTGCCTCAATCTCTTTCTTATTTGTCAGGGTCATTGTGGAATAAAAATGGCTGTTGTAAATGTAAAATACTCAGAGGTTAAAATAGGTTATATTAAATCAGTGTGTCTACATGTGTTGCCGCGCCGCAGTTCATTCAGCCAGCTGTTGCTATAGAGACTGGTTTGGTTTTCCAGAGTGCACTGCAACTGGAGCTGAAAAAAACCCCAGTTCAAAATATTCATGGGTGTGCCTCGATCTGTGTGTACGCATTAGTGTGTGTTGGAGAGAGTGTGCACACAAACACACACACAGCTCCAATGTATCCATTTATTTCACTTTGAAGTCGGAAAAAGATCAAGGCAGAACTGGTCGTTTCAGCATGGAAATATGCCTTAATTTATTCATTTGTTGTTACATAAAGACCTTTAATTTGCATTTAAATAACAGTAGAATGAGTGCTTCTGATATAAATATGCAGACTGTGAGCAGCAAGGTCAAAACAGTCCTTTCCCATCTCATATAATCTCATCTCATATAAAAAAGGACATTCAGCATTTCTGATCCAAAGGTAACCCCTCCTCTTTGCAGCAAGTTTGCTCCTCAGTCCACCACTAGATGGAAGCTCCGTCGAGGAGTTTCGTCTTTTGAGGTAGGCGCTGTCAGCACCATCAATAGGCTGCCTTTTTTGTAAAGTAAATACACTCCTTTCCCCATATACCATCACATATAATAACACATACAGTATATTGAACTATAAAATAATGGCTTCCAAATATCCACCAGGCCGTGGCTCATCATAATCTCCTCCCGGTACCTGTAAATTGCAATTATATGAAGCTGTGTTTCCATGGGATAATTCTGTCATACAGTATGAAAGTTTTACTGCAACAATCTCTGTTGGGAGGGAAAGTTAGCTCCACTGTACTCCTGTTGGTATTTAAAAATACATATAAAAAGGATTAGTATATATATATATTGTTGACCTCCATCTTTTGTGCTGAGCAGCATTTTCCCAGGCGTGATGGGCATCCTTCAGCTGTAATTGTTTGGTTTTACGTTTTTCAAGTAGTCTTAATTTCCACGAACCAAACTCACTGTCACAGTTTATTGAGTCCTGCTCGGTCTCTGTCGTGTGCTTGTCATCACTTCTGTCAAGGTAGCACACTTCACAGAGGTCTCTGTTTATACTTTGATGGCACTGGCAGGTTTACGCTCCTTGCTGTAGAGAAATGTGGCAGCAATAACCAGCATTGCCCCTAGGAAAAATACACTGAGAAAGGCGTGAACAGGGAACAGAGGGAGAGAAAATAAAGAGGCATTAAAAAGTGAATTCAGTAAACTAACAACTGTGTACTTGGCTCATGTGATGTAAACAAGTCAACAGCGGTGTATGGATACTTTTAACAAAATGCTACTGACAGCATGCTAACATGTTCACAATGACAATGCTTACAGGATGTTCATTTCCTGAAATTTAGCAGGTATGATGTTTGCCATGTTGACCATCTTAGTTCAGCATATTAGCATGCTAACATCGCTAAACACAAAGTACAGCTGAGCCGGATGGGTTTAGCAGCCATCTTATCATAAACCAAAGTATTGGAGAATTTGAAACTTTGACCTTCTGTTCGCTAGATTAAAAGTCAGAGGATTACCATCATTTTTACTATTATTACCATGGTGATATTTTATTCAAAACCGCAAATGTCAACTGCATAGTGGTGCAAGAGGCTAACGTCAGGGGATCATGGAAGTCAGTGGGTGTCTGTACAAAAGTTAATGGTAATCAATTCAACAGTTGTTGAATTAATGCATTCTGGACGGAAGTGGTAGACTGACCAGAAGACTGACTAAAAGACTAACCTTGCGATCCATAAAGCCATGCAGCTATCTAGCATGGGAAAAAATGGTCGGCTAATTATTAGTCATGAGTAATTATTTGCAAACCAAAATGAAGTCTTGTGGGTGAGTTCATGAGCATGTATATGTTTACCCTGTAGGGTTAAAGTCCTCCAACAGGAAATATGAAATAAGTGTGGACACGATGATGGAGAGAGAGGTGGCGAATCCTTTGAGGATGTTGTCTGCATATTTAATTACCACTGCTACAACCAACCCGCCAAGAGCCTGCAGACAGAGAGTGAGAAAGTATTCAGACAGAAACACAAAACATGAAGACAATTCTTTACAAGACCAAGTATGTGACTTTCAATGACAATGTGAAAAATATTGGATTGAAGAGAAACATAATGATCAAACCTGCAAGACAACGACTATGCAGGTAATGGTGTTGTAGCCCTGAAACATGCCCGACTCTCTCACCATCTGGCTGTCATACACTATCATTCCTACGAAGCCAAACACAAAGCTGAATAAACCTGGGGGAGACAAGGAGAGACACAGAGGTCAGGTTTTGGTTGAAACTACAAGGTTTAGTGATGTTTCAACTGATCTTGGACAGGAAACATTAAGGTAAAAACAACAATGATGGGATGGTGCCATTACTTTCGCTAGAGTTTCGATTGTTGTTTAAAGGAGTTGTTTCACTACACAACTTACTGCCGCTACTGTATTTGAGGTTACTGTTAAAGCTGCTTCACTTTAGGTTTAACAGAGTGTAACATTTAGTTTAAGATTCCCACACACACACGCATACAGGAGAGAATGTAACAGATCCGTCAAGTTTGTCATTTTCTCAATAGGCTATAAACATAAATTCCACATCAACTGATTGCTTTGTTTCTGGATTTTATTGGCTAATGATCATTGAATGAATAGAGTGCTGCAGGAATGAGTCCTAAAACCAGGAAATTAGTTTTTATTTTTGCACTTTTGATTCCCTCGCCTGGAAGTCAGTGGGTTTTTTGATTAGATGCCTGAAGTAAGGTCTGTGGTTAACACAAGCTTAAGAACTTTTGTGCTACGATAAAAAATACGTCAGTTAGTACCCCTCTCTGAAAAAGGTGATTCCTAACAAGTGGCTACATGAGACTACAAAGTATCATAGTGCGGACTTGTCCGCCTTCACAGCCTCGTTCTGTATACTTGTGCTCATGCAACTGAGGTGTAGTTCGTTTATAGCCAACTGTTAGCTTTCTACTTCTGCCATTTTTTAAGATCATCTTGCTGAACGAAACGTGTATAATAAACGTTTGTTTGCTGCAGAGCTTATTTTTTGCAATAATCCAAAATCCAATGGAAAAATCATTTGATTTTTTAGGGAAACAAAGTGATGCTAACTTCCAGGGTTGGCCTACAAACATACAAATACCCTGCGGAACTCTATGGAGAAGCTTCAACAGAAGAAGAAAAAGAGGGTTTGTCTGTAACCGTTTAACCTCTTGCCCGCTGTTCTGTCATAAAGTCAGACGACCTCATTCACACAAACCTCTCATTAGCTAGTGAGACTGTTGTTAAAGAAAACTTTTGATGTTCTCTCCCAACATTTAGGGAACACAGACCTCTTTTAAAATAAGGATGTTTCATATCATAAAGGTCAAATAACACGTCATTTTAGGAAGCGTGCAGCTGGAGAGAGAGAGAGAGAGAGAGAGAGAGAGTTTTTGGTGAGAGGAAATAAGAAGAAATTATTTTAATTTTATTCTTTGGACTATGATGTACAATTAGGAACTCGTTTGGTAAATGATAACACGTTATTCCAGTTCATGTTTGTGACACACAGAACATGAATTTCTGTGAGTGTGAGAGGAAGATGGGTTAGCTTAAAAGTCTTATTTCAGTTTATGAATCTCACACACACACACACACACACACACACACACACACACACACACACACACACACACACACACACACACACACACACACACACACACACACACACACACACACACACACACTATTATTGTCTCAACACATATCTCAACACATATCGTCTCATCTAACCAAACAAACGGAGGTCATAGTTACTCACCCAGCTGAATGTTACGGACCCACACACTCTGTTTAGTCTCCTTGAGGATTTTCTCGAAGTAAACTCCAGCGAAGCCGCTGGACACACAGGCCATCAACACAGCCATCAGTCCCACAAACTGGGAGCCTGCTGACAGGACCTTCTGCTCAGTGTCACCTTCAGACTCTGTGGGCCACTGTGGAGATTACAACACTGATCACCACATGCAGGGACAGGCACAGACGAAAAATCTGTCAATAAGTGTAATATAACTAATTTAGGACTAAAACATCTTATGAGTCAATACAGTCATGTTCCACATTCATGCAGAAGATAAAACAGAGCATATGTACATTTCTACAGGACTTTGCAGGCTCAGTGTCTACGGGTACCTGCACTAGAGTGACTCCTGCCATGAGGAAGAGCAGGGAGAGCCACTGGTAGAAGCCCAACCTCTTCCCCAGCATGGAAACAGAAAACAGTGCTGTGGTGAGGATCTTCAGCTGGTACGTGACCTTTGGGGAGCACAACATAAACACACAACTAAGCAATATGACAGGAGAACATCAGTTACATCATCCTAAGCAACCTTTAAAAAGTAAGACGGTTAGCTTATAGCTTCCAGTCAATGTTAGACAACCATTTGTTGGCCGTAGCAATATTTAACAGACAAATATGAAAGTGGTATAAAGCTTCTAATTTTTGATCATAAGTTATTGCTACTTATAGAGTCCTAGATATGGTACTGATCATTTGCCCAGTCACTTTTCTTTGTGATGAGTAAAACCAAAATCTCTCTATGGGGTAAATATATGATACTCAAAAGTAGATTTTGCATATATCTCTTTATGTTATTTGAGGGTACAATCTGATGGAACAAAAAAGTTTGAGATAATGTGTTCTCGACAGTCTCCGGTGTATACAACACTGGCATCTCATTCATTTGACTGTGCTGTGAGTCCGGCTCTAGACTCTTGAATTAAACTTACAGAAAGACAAAAGATGACTTGGAGACTGTGCAGAGCTACAGTTTGCGACACTAAACCTCAACCTCCCCGTCAAAGAGGAGGGAGAAGTGGGGCCCTGAAGCCTGGGAACCGGGCATGGCCTGTTGCTACTGTATACATATGTGTGCTAATATACCAGAATTGCTGGTATATGCTGAGGGGGTTTCACTGCAAGATTTTGAAACATGACCGAATTGACACAGTAAGGTACTCATCAGCCTGTCACGACAACTGACCCCACAAGCCAAGCTGGTAAGCCTGTTTCATCAGACAGTGCTCTACACCGAGAGACAATTTTCTGGGGATATCATCATGGCAACAAACAGCCAAATGTGGCTTGACAAGGGACAGTGGAGAGACAACTTCATGTAGATGACAAACAACTGGTTTCCTTGCCCGATCCCCAACTGTACAAG
This sequence comes from Anoplopoma fimbria, assembly GCF_027596085.1. NCBI lineage: Eukaryota > Metazoa > Chordata > Actinopteri > Perciformes > Anoplopomatidae > Anoplopoma > Anoplopoma fimbria. The sequence goes on along the minus strand of NC_072451.1, from coordinate 22,420,113 downwards.
GCAGCAGAAACGCCGCTCTGCAAAACAGAAGGGCGATGGACATGATGTAGGCCAGCCAAGGAGGAGTTTGCTGCATCATTGGAATGTACTGCTGAATATACAGTACATTCTGGAAAATTTCCTATAACATTACTCATATTGTTTTACACCTGAATGATCTGCTGCACGAAGAAAAAAGCAAGGACTCTGAAACCGCTGGAGGATTGGGCTTGTGGTCCTAAATGACAGCAGGTGGATGGAAAGTCACACAGATGAAACTATTGACACGTTTGTTAACCTTTGTCTGGTTGTTTGCAGCCTTGACATGTTGTGTGATTCCTTGTGCTAAAGCTATGATTACCTCTTTGATCAAGTCTTCTGTTGGGTAGTTTGTTACTTTACCAGGACAAGATTATTCTCCAGTGAATAAAACACTGGCTTCTCCTCTGTCGTTTGCTCATTTGTGCATGAATCTGGCTGCAGACGCTTGAATTACACTTACAGAAAGACAAAAGTTGACTTTGTTCCTTATCGACGGAAGTTGCAAACACACACACAAATAATTAAGAAAATATGTTAAAGGATTTTTAAAATAAAAATAAAACCATTTCCCCCTGAAACATACCAAGCTCTGTAAATTCATGGCTACAGAATAAGGCAGATACCAAACCATATGGAAACCAATAACACAAACACGCACACACCCAGATAATTTGAACCAGTACATTCATGTGCTACCTGATAGGTGGCTGCGTCCAGGTTGGACAAGGCAACATAGAGCAGATTGTTCTGCAGAGTGTAGATTCCTGCAGGAATGGCCAACTTCATGGTCTCCACCGGCTTGTTCACAATCTCCTCCTTCAGCAGCTGCACGCTGAAATCTGGCAGAAACAGAGAGTGTGTTGTCAGTAATTTAATCAAGAGACCACCCATAGACAGAAGAGACAGGGATAAGAGACAGAGAGGATCTAGCAGTCAGCCTGGTATGGAGAAGAAGATTGGAGGACATTTATATGGGATATTGTGCCCCGTAGAGCCTACAAATAGACTAATAAGAGAAAGAAAACAGAGGAAATGCCTACAGTTACCCTCCCCACACTTCCAACTCACTGTTCTCCTTGAAGACGAGGAGGATGCAGGCGAGGACCTTCAGCAGCTCGGCCGACACCACGGCAGATGAGGCCAGGTAGCGGGGGCCGTCTTCCTTTAGGGTGCGTGAGTAGCGCATGGTGAGCACCAGCGAGGTGGTCTGCAACACCAGCACCCCCAGAGACAGATACTTCAGCCTGACGGAGTGTAGCGCGGAGAGCACCATCTTGGAGTTCTCTGTGCCAGAGTCAGGTGACAACTGAGGAATCTTTAGGATGGATTAAAAAAAAAGAAGAACCAGTGAGTCTGGTTTAGTCAGGGAAACAGGAGATCCCCCCTGCAGCTCCTTATCCAATCTCAGGGACTGTAAGCAACATTGTAAGCAAGAAACTGGCTTCTGCTGAAATCTATCAAAAATATTAAGAAAAAACTATACAGGGAGCATGAAAGTGAAGAGCAAAGGAGAATAGTGGAGGGTGTCTCTGAAGAGTCTGAGAGAGGAGAGAGAGTGAGGGTAGAACAATCAGGAATGCTGGTCAGAAGTTAGACAGAGAGTGGAGCCTGAGGCCGTGCAGGGCATTCCTGAGACCGAACTGCAGACCTGGAGCACATAAAACAAGAATCAGACCAGAAATAGGACCAAAAAACAGGTATTTTACCGTACAACTCAAAGTACAAAGCAGTCATCTTCTACATACTTTGTATGGAAGACTGCCCTCCACCAATAGAATCAACCTGCTGATTCAGGAAGCAGGGATTGGTGAATCATTGGTGAAGCTACAAGTGACCAGCAGTTTCAAGTTTCCAACACATCCTCCTTTTCCCTTGATACCAAATGTCTTATCTGGTTAATGATATACCCATTGTTAGTTTGTTTTAATATTCTGTTCTAAGAGAGGAAGAGTTTTTGTCGGCTTGTGTTTATGTGCTTCTGACACCCATCTAAGAACAAAGGGAATTTGTCCTCTGAGGCAATAAAGGTGAACTATATATTAGTATCTCATGAAAATGTCTAGTTGTTATTCATAACCTGTCAGGCATTAAAGGTTAGGTTGAGAGTAATTACCAGTTGTGTGACTATGGTGTCCTGGAGGTTTGAAGACGGACATTCTTCACTCTTTTGCCTTATATTTCTCGACTGAAGCACTTTTCTTTGTCACATCACTCAAATGCTCCTAAATTAAAAAAAACAAATTAGAGGCAGAATATGAGGCAAACCATACTAAACTTCTGCAGCAATGTCACTTCTAAGGCCGGTCTGCTACAGCCCCCTTCATGAGGTAGGAGGAACTGAGGGGTGGGATTTATAAGGTAAAACTGAAGACTGTGAATGGCTCAGGTGGATTGTTTGCTCAAGCTTACATGTACTTGGATCTGACTGACACTGTATTTTCCTTCCTGTAGTTAAATCATTCATTTTTATTTCAAGCACACAAACCAGTTATTTGGTGAACAATAAAGCAGGAGGGACTGTGTAAATCTGTTTGCTCTTTTAGAGATAAAGTCCACTGAGCCACGTCATAAAATGCTTTTATTTATTCTACTATGGTTTGTATCCTTTTGGTAGAAAGAGGCTGTACAACAAGCCACAAGGGCCAAAGACGTGTTGACAGTACGAGAGGTGTGGTGGATTCAACACACTGACCTCCCTATGTAGCAGCTCTGCTTAGCTGAGGGCCACGGCTACACAATCCCTCTCTGTTGGTGTGTGTCAATGTGTGTGTTTGTCCTTCTACACACTCCGAACAAACTCTCCTCTCTCTCTTTCTAAGAACATTTTAAGAACACTATCGGCTTTCATTTGCAGTTGCCAGCAATGCAAGGATCTTTACACTTGTTTATAAAATAGTTTGCCTAAATTTACCTGAGATCTGCAAGAATATTGAATATTTAACCTCTTAATAAGCAGCATCCTATCAGCAGGTCTGTCATTTCATTTAAGTTCTCGTGGAGCTTACCATAGAAAGCTGCAAATATATGATATAGCAGACAATGTGCGATCTGCATCAGTAAAACAGGTATAGAATCTGAATATTTTAATGTTATTTTATACTTCTACTTCCCTACATTTCAGAGGGAAATATACAATTTACTGTCTTTCATTCAATTGACAGCTGCAGTTACTTGTAATAATCACATAGAAAATATTGGTGGGACTAGCAGCAATGTTAGAACTACGAGATAATCACAATTGTCCCTATTGGATGCTGAACAATGCTTGACTGTGATTGGTCCATTGTTCATTCAGACAGATAGATTGTCAGCGCAGCCTCAGTGTGTGTGAGAAGTTCGCCTTCCATCTATTCAGCATATCCTTTTGTCTCTGGGTCAAGATAAACATTTGGCGTTTTATATCATAGACGTCTGGAGTAATATTTGTAATGTGTACAAAATAAGACCCAATCTGTGATTCATAAAGTAAAAGGCTGTGAGTACTTCTTACACTTAACACTGCCACAGAGTATTTCATCCATGAAGTGCCAAAAGAACATCGTAATAATACAACACCTGCTCCTTAAAGTTATCAGTTTATAATCCACCATAAATCCCGCCTGATGAGAGCTGCAAGCATTCTGTCAACATTTACTTAAATCCACTGACCCATGACCCTTAAATACAGTTATCCACTGTTTTCAATATTGTTGGCCATTTAGACAGTCAAGACTGCTAGTTTCTTCTGTTTGAGCTCTATTAAAAAAAATCTAGCCCATCCCTTTAGAAGTTCGAACAGTCCTATCCACATGATAGATACAAACATGAAAAAAATATTATTTTTGTATGAAACAGAAACTCTAACAAAGGCTCTGTGCCAGATACCTGTCGCCAGTTGAAATTCCACACGCATCCACCAGCAGCATCAGAGAGGAAACTCAGACCAAAAAAACACACTCAAGCTCACAGATAAGAGTAACACTACTTTGATACAGATGTTATGCAGAGCTTTCCTCCCGATGTGTCACCTGGCTTAACTAGTTCAAATACGCTCTCCCCACATCCTTCCCTTGGACAACATCCGGTTATGAAATGAATGAGCCAAGGACATTCCCTTGAATGCTAGATAGTCTGGAGCTTTCATCACAATTAAAGCTCTGGCAATCAATTATTGTCAGCAGCTTAGCGGAGAGCATGTGAATACATCAGAAGAGATCTGATGGAGCTGCTGCTCTTTAAGCAAAACGTCATTCACTGAAACTTTTGTTCTCCCGCCACAAATGAATTGCATGGCATTGATCTCTGAATATCCACAGTGGTTTATTTGTATCGCAGCATCTTCACAAACTAGATCCCCTGTGAGTCTCAGGCCTGTGAGTCAGATCAAGGGGAAGATTTACCAGTACATTACGCTTTTTCAAAGCAGATGGAGCATCAGACAGCATAGAAAACAGATATGTGAGGGACTTAGATCTAAGGAAGTAGTGTCCCTGGGGCATCCACCAAGGTCTGCTCCATCTTTGGGACTTTTGAGACAACTACAAGCACAGCTCTTATTCTGATAATTCAGCATGCAGGATCATAGGTAACACAACACTAGTGAGATAACAGGTCAAATTGCAAAGATGCAGTAGGAATGAACTGAGTAGTTATTCACCTGAGCGGATGACTCAGGACTGGTGTAGTAAGAGCAATGCTGATTGCAACACTTACTAATCTGTTCGACTTGAACAAATATTGAATATCACAATTTCATCAGGATGTGGATCCGGCAGAAGGAAAAGTTGTAAGGAAGGAAGTGCGTGAGTGAATGAATTCAAGCAACCTCTAATTATAGGCTCCTCTGATGGTTATTATTAGTTGCTTTCTATTGATGATACATATTGTTTGATCAAACTTTCCTTGAAGGGATCTTGACAGATTGAAAGAGGCTACAGAGTAAACCAAAGATAAAAAAAAAAAAGAGCTCCTTCTAAAAACTCTCCATCATACAATAACTTACCTGTTGAACTGGATCTCAGCTCAGGACGTGGGTGAAAGTGTCCGGTCACTCACTCGCGGGATAGTCTTCTTCTTTTTTTGCTTCTCTATACACTCATTATACCACTCATTGAGTTAATCCGATCCCTATGTAAGCCAAACGATGGCCAAGACACAGAAAACTATCTCACAGCTGTAAACTGGATAAAGTTGCGGTAAACCCTGAGCCTATAGCCTACTTCAGTCCGGACTGAGTCTATCCCTATCGGATCTGAATGAAGAAAAAAATCTACATGTTTTTTACTGACCATACTCTAAACGTTTAGCGTCTCCTGCTGGAGAAAGAAACTTACTTTATACTTAGTTTATTTAAAACGAAGTACTTTGAATGATTCATCCTGTTAAAAAAAAAAAAAGGTGAAAACCCATATAACAGCTAATTAAAGCACTTCTTATTGAAACAAAAGGAACGCAAATAGAATATCCTCAACAAAAAGTAATATCTACACAAGCCAACCAGTAAATAAAAGTTGCAGTCTCACGAAGTGTTACCTACTCAGAGGCATTCTGTGAGACCGTTACATTACTTATATTTAAGTTACATTGAGCACTTTAGTGCAGGTTTATGTGTTGGGAGTGTCTTCGAGGTTTATAGAGGTGAACTATATCAACCTATTTATTCAGTCTGGGTAAATTACGCATCCTAGAATCTCATTCCTGCTTTCAATCTTTATCGTTTGGCACCTTAATTTTAAAACAACAAACAAATAAAATAAAATAAATTGGTTTTATATATTAGTTTAACGTAAAATGAACTTTGAATTTTTTTTAGAAAGACTGCTCCTATACCCTTTTCGTCCGGGATAAAATGGTTAGATAAAGACAGAAAACGCTGTCAATATGAAGCTGTAACGTTTCAATGAAAAGGACAAACGTGTGGGTTAATAACGAGGGTTTGAAATCAGATGTTTGATGCTGAACTCTGCGGTTGACCGGTAGATGGCGCTGCAGCTCACGGTGACTTTACGCACGACGTCAGACGGTCACGAAGAAGAACAACACGTGTTTCCTCTTCAGCCTGCTGCCCGAGAGAGAGCATCCTGTAAATAAAGAGCACTGAGCCGGCGAAAGGTCTTTTAAAAACAATGGTTCGTAAATTAAAGCACCATGAACAGAAGTTGTTGAAGAAGGTTGACTTCATCAACTGGGAGGTGGACAACAACCTGCACGAAGTCAAAGTGTTGCGGAAGTACCGCATCGAGAAGAGGGAGGACTACACCAAGTAAGAGACGACGTGTGTGTGTGTGTGTGGATACATTACATTACATTACATTACATTACATTACAGTCATTTAGCAGACGCTTTTATCCAAAGCGACTTACAGGAAGTGTATTCAACATAGGTATTCAAGAGAACTACTAGTCACCAGAAGTCATAAGTGCATCTCCTTTCTTAAACAAGCATCTTAAAGCATAAACCAGAGCAAAAGTATAGTGCAGAGGCAATTTACTACGAAAACAATAATTGCAACAGACTAATACGAATATAATAAGTGCTACAAACTACTACGATACTGTAGTACTGTCGTACTAGACTGTAGTACTAGATACTGTCAGGAAACATACAGAGTCTGAAATATTAATAAAGTTAAGATATAAACAAGTTGAACGTTTTTATTTTTAGTCTAAGTGGGACAAAATGTAGACGAAATAGCTAGGTTGAAACTCAAAATACAACTATTTCTCTTTTTATTTACATGGTTGGCTAAACCACGTGAAATAACCAAACAGCAGATATCAGAGCTCATAACCCCAAACACTGTTTAAAACCTTTAAAGTGTCTCATTTGAGTGAGCACATTGTGTTTGTTTTCAGTGAAGCAGCTGACCAGAGAAGTGAACAGACATAGAAACGCACTTTCGTTGTTGTTTTTATAGTATTGTACAGTACCAGTTTGTATTTCTCCTGTGTCTCAGGTACAACAAGCTGAGTCGTAACATCAGGGATCTCGCCCAGAAAATCCGGGACCTGGATGAGAAAGATGGCTTCAGAGCTCAGAGCACACATCAACTTCTGGAAAAATTGTGAGTTTCTTTGTGTGATATTGTTTTCCTCGACAGAATCATCTATTTTTTTTATAACTTTTAGCCAACACCTGGCTTCTGGATAAGCAAAATAAATGGGTTATTCATCTCCCTTTGGGTCCAGATCCCTTAACTCTGGTTTTCGCGTACCCCTTTAACCAGTGTAGATCACCATGATCAAGAAAAACCCAGAGTTGAAATAGCCAGTTGATAACCAGCTTCTAATACTGTTGTCCTGGATCACCAATGTTAGGCCGTTTTTAAACATCACAATAACAAACAGATAATCTTCTTGTTTCTTCACAACAGGTACAGTATTGGTCTCTTGCCCACCAGACAGAATCTGTCCCTCACAGATAAAGTCACAGCTTCTTCATTCTGCAGGTAAATCATCCCACAAACATTTTAATGGAGTCCTTTGATGTGAACATATATCACTACTCTTGTTTTCTGTCATTCATTCCACCTCTTCGGCTCCCGCAGGAGGAGGCTGCCGAGCATAATGCTGAACCTCCGTATGGCTCAGAACCTGAAGAACGCCACCACCTTCATCGAACAAGGACGTATCCTTCATTTCTTCTTTATTGCCAGAGATTATTTTGGGGGAGGAAAGTTTTACGTCTTCATTTCCTTTGATTGATTGGTTAGTTTTGTCTACGTCAAAGGGTGGAAATTGTTTTGCAGTATTGACCTTGACTCAGTCTCAGATGTGCGTGTTGGCCCAGACATCGTCACAGACCCAGCATTTCTCGTCACAAGGTTAGTGGCCCCATTTTGTTGAGTCTTCTAATCATTTGTGTTGAAGCACTTTATGCAACCAAGTGTCTTTTAGATAAACCGTCCATTCTGCGGAAACAGAAATGGCAGTATAGATGGTTGTGAAAAAGCGTCTCAAGTGATCAAATACTAACAAAACACTGCCACTTATTTTTCAGAAATATGGAAGATTTCGTCACTTGGGTGGACTCCTCCAAAATCAAGCAGCATGTCATGAATTATAATGATGAGGTGAGTTTTCTGCCCTCATATTGGACACCTAAAAGTGTAATCAGCCATCTTTCTTGGCTAAAGCTTGATGCCGATGTCATGCAACCACTGCCTTTCTTTTGCAGAGGGACGACTTTGATATGGTGGCATAAGTCTGTTGTCTGTCATCCATTCATCACCCTGGAGGACCGGAAAGGGACACACACTCTGCTCCTGTAACTTTGGCGTGATTAACTCTACAAGAAGATGGACCAAGTGTGCGCACATCCAGTCAAGGAGTGTATGTCCTTTTGAAGCCCGACAGTGTGAATAACTCATGGAGGCAACCGTTCACATCTTCTATCAACTGGGAAACTGTGAGAAGAAAATAAGTTTCAATAACTGAAGTTTCATCTGAGCAAGGGCAGAAGAAACGTACTTCCAGGCTTTACTATGTGCAACAAACACTTCTTGTTTGATGACTGGAAATGAACAACTAAAACTTGATCTATTAACCATCAAAATATGTGGATTCATCTGAGACTGTATTAATGCCTGACATTATCAGCGATACATATTCTTAGTTGTTTTCTCCCCCTGATGTATCAATGTTAACTTGACCGTTGTCAGTCATCACCCTGTGTACAGAGCAGCTTTTAGTGTTGTGTAGGTGACGATCATCTGCACCCCCACATTTTTTGCTTTCCATATGTTCTTTGTTGGAACATGAGCTGGCTTCACATGATATGTATGTATGTATGTATGTATGTGATCATGGAGATGCTGGTTTAAAGGTGTGTGTGTGTATATAAAATGAAGAGGACTGTCGCTGTCTGTTCATGATATTAACATAGCTTGTGTCATAAATACAGCTGTAAAATAGAAAGTACAATTTGTTAAATATTTAATAGTTTCAAAAAGACTATGTTACAAATGTAAACTTTGAACAATAAACATGTTATCACAGTATTAAGCCCTTTCAAAAAACCTTTGCATATTCATACTTAGTTTCTCCTCAATGCTGAAACTCTTACAGAAATCCCTATTTCCAGTTTGTTAATTGATTAACACCCTGCTCTTAAATTCCAGTAAACATGAACTCACCATGAAGCATTTGCTCATATACATAAATATGTCCCATCACAGACCTATAGCTCAGTTTATACTTTATACATGGCATAAGTCAAAGCTTGATAAAGCATAAATCGAATTATAACCTTCAATAGGGAAATATAGGATCCCTTTAAGGCCTCCTGGTATTTAACAGGATCAGTTTAAGTGCTTGTTTTTCAAAACGAAACACCCTCAAAGTCCTTGTTGACAGTCCATCAGAGCCACCAGAAACGCACATAGATGATGAGTGTGATGAAGAACACTGACACAGCTGCCACCTTGGCATACGCGGAGCGGGTGTTGAGATATTTGGCATCGCTGCGGTACTTCTTCGACAGGCTGGTCAGATTGCTGGCTTTTGTATCTAGAGCTTAGGGAAATAAAGTATCACGATGAGATGAACTGGATATTTACCTAGCAATAAATGTACATCACATCAAGTTGTGTAAAAGTACGGAAGTAATACTGCAACAGGGACACTTCATAATAAACTGCCTATAAAGTTGACCGTTAAAAACAATCAACACCTCTGAGACAAACACCGAACAACATTTTTCACAAAGGTGAAATTGTTATTGATGTCTGTGTTCTTGGTATTTTGTCCCTTGTGTTTTGTGCAGGTACCCGTGTGTTTTATTACTGTACTTACCAGAAAGAGATTCTCCTCTTTGCAGAACTTCTTCAATATTTGCCACCATGATTCTCTGAACATCCTGTAGCTCTGTGTTTATACTGCCAAAGTTCCTCCTGGCTCTGCTGTCAATGAATGATTTCTTTGTTTTCTGGATGTACGTGTCTGGAACAAGGCATGTATGACATTAGCTTAGTCAAGGATTTTTTTTTTGCATAAAGTTTAAGACACAATTTTTCTGGAATGTATCAGATCACAACTCGTCTTACCGAACTCGATGAAAGAGTATGGCCTCGTTACCGTGGGAACTTTCCTTCCATACTGATCGTTGAACGCACTGTGGAGGTCTTCAAGGTATGCAAAGGCAATCTTTCTGGGAAATGTAGCCTCACAGAGGAATAGGTAGCACACACCCTGTGCTATTAAGTAGCTCAAAAACAAAAACAAAAAACACAAGTTCAGTCAGGATCAGTTGTTATTTATAAAGATTATGATGTATGGAAATACATGTATATACATTATCACAGAAATAACGTGGGTTTTTCCTTTTAGATTACACTTAATGAACAAGTCATTTGTGTTTATGGTAACTTACTGGAAGCTCATGTCCCCGGCCTCCAAGGTGCAGCGGTCCGGACTTTGAGCGTTCAGTTTACGGCACAGCTGCTTGGCCTGGCTCTGGTACTGCTGGAGGTCTCTACCTGACTGACAAAGAGAAGCAGAAACAGGTTGTAAGCAGAACTGCTGTAAGTTAAGTTGTTAATAATCTTAGAATCAGTTCTGAACTGTTCAGCGTACAAACCGACTATAAACATTCATTAATATTATATATATATATATATATATATATATATATATATATATATATATATATATATAGTACCAGTCAAAAGTTTGGACACACCTTCTCATTCAATGGTTTTTCTTTATTTTTTCTACATTGTAGATTAATATTGAAGACATCCAAACTATGAAGGAACACATATGGAATGATGTGGTAAACAAACAAATGCTCAACAAACCAGAATATGTTTTATATTTTAGATTGAATGAGAAGGTGTGTCCAAACTTTTGACTGGTACTGTATAGCTAAAGTTTGAATTGATTATTTTACTTCCACAGTTGTTTTAGTAAAATAATGTACAGTTACATAGATAGGCAGTATAAAGCGACCTAAACAAACAAACAAACCAAAAAGATTATAGCTTTATTAATGCTTCGTCTATTTCCATGTTATATGCCAAATTTCCCAATATATCCACGGTACCAATACTTATATTAAAGTCTCGACTCTTGTTTGGTAGGTCTAAGCTCAGCGGGTAAGGTAGCGTTGGTTAAACATCAGGTTTTGTGAATGGACTTTGGCGTGTAGTGCTCGTCACGCTGTCATCCAGACCTTTTCATCCTCCTCTATGGACGCAGCGAGCGGAAGTCCGTCCGTCACTCGAGCGATGATCGTAAGTGAAGTCATCCTGACCGACGTCAAGAATCGGCGATGTCGACTGACGAGTTTCAGGGAACTTTCTAAAAACTTCGTCTGTTTTTTTTTTTTGCTGTCAACTTTGATGATGCGTAGGAATGAGCTGGACGGAGTTCCTGGTGCGCCGGTCAAATAGGTCCGACTGGCAACCGGGGGGGGATTCAACTTCGTAGTCAAATTTCCAATCCCATAAAGAGGTAGGATGCTTCCACAAATCGCAAGGAAATTGTGTTTTGTGCTGAAAAATAAAAACCAATGTATTAAAAAAAATATATTTATTTGGAAATTTATTTCGCATCTTTATTTTCTAATCGGTTGCCAGTATTGCAGGACTTTTAACAGGCCATGAGCTCCGACCAGACAGCCTGCAGACGGACTGGCTGCATCTCCGCTGCTGATGCCTGTGTGGAGCCGAGAGCTGCAGATGCGGTCTGGGTCCTGAACTAAAAACCAGAGGAACCATGGACAACCCGGAGAGGTAATTCTGCCCCATTGTTGCACGTTTATTGTTCCATTGTTCGTTTACCTGGTTCCCTATTTGCCACATCGCCTCTTCGTTTCCTGCTGGTCCGTAGAATGGCTGCTCTCTTCGCACCTTCTTCTGTTATTATTTGTCCAAGGAAACCCCCGATCGTTGTCCCCTCTCTCCGAGGTTGTGAAATGAGACGAAGGTAGAAATCCTGCAGCTTAAGGGGTGCTGCAGGATTTCTTTTTCTTTTTTTCCCTAAAAAAAGAAAATGCAGTAATTCACCGTTTATAGGCTGCAGCATTAATCTTATATACATGCACACATGTAAGGTCATTGTGATGAGGATAGTGATGTGGCTGCAGCTGATCCTGCACCTGGACTCAGTGCGTTGAGTTATCAATAACACCATTTGGATTTTAATCACTCTGCATTTTCCAGCAGAGACGGATGCAAAACACTACCGAGGGCATTTGGTCAAACATGTTAGCCATTGCTGCGGGTCTTCCAAGTGCATAGCGGTGGGGATGGGAGCCCTTGTGCACGACCACACTTTAATCCCCTGAGCGCCACAGAAAACCCCCCCATTCACTAGCAGAAATGATCCGGCGGCTTGCTTGGCACGGTGGTATCCTAACAGCTTGAAAGGCCTCATTGTTGCGGTGCAGCTGGCACAACCATGCGTACGTTCTGATTGGTGTTTCCCCCAGACCGGCGTGTGCATGATTCACACCCGGCTGGACCGACTATGTTACTGTCTCTTCCCCCAGAATAGGTTGGGATGCCCTCGTGTTTTAATGCTAGGGTGGGGCTCTTCATGACTAATTGATTGTGAAAAATGAGTGATTCCCAAGCTGGAGTTCAGGGGAATCCTGCAAAAGGAAGACTAGTTTACCTCCTGACACCACACTCTCCACTGGATGTCCCTCATAAGGACCAATGCTCCTCAGATGATTTCCCAAGGGACACAACCTTAATCAAGGGGCCTGTCTGTGATCTGAGGCTTTTCTGCTTTGCGGAGGGGTCTTGATCACAAAAATACGTCAGTGAACTCCTGATCTACACATATCCAACGATACTTTGTCACCCCCTCATACCTGTGGCCCCCAGGTGTGCCTGTAATGCTCAGGGGTGAGAAGGAGAGCAGCTGAGGAGGAGGAGATGGGCTGCACCTCTACCAAGCAGGTGTCTGCGGTGCCCAACAGCGAAGAGGGCCAGAATAAAGCCTACAGCAACGGGGACCTCCTCTCTGGTCAGTCTGCTGTCTTTTCATCACATTTCTAATGCACCTCTATTATCAGGTGGTATTCCACCTCCTTCTTATTCTTGCTTTAATTTGGGGTTAGACTGACCTTTTAATAAATATTAGGTTTTTGCCACCATTCATCAATGTCAGTCACAGTTCCCATGTAATTCAGCCACATTTATATCGATATGGCTGTGTTATCAGTATTGATTAATGATTCTGCTCTTAGGATAATGAAGGAACCATTGATTAGTGCTTTATTAAAGGCAGGTGCACATGAAAGGTCAAACAGTTAGAGCTATATATCACTTTATTATCAAATCTTGTCGAGGGCTGCAACTAACAATTACATTGACTATCAATTCATACAGCAGTATCATTTCGCTATTTTTGTATTCTCTGAAATGTGAGAAATGTCTGAGTCCATGTCGTCTTATTATTTATTGTTTAGTCAAGATATTCAGGTTGCGTTTATGTTAAAAAGCTACTAATTCTCACAGTTTAGAAGTTGGATTTGGTAATTACGGTTTAATTTTCTGTTGGTTTTTAGTTTATTAAGCAAATCAGATCATTTCAGCTCTCTTTGTTATTATATAACTATAAAAAACACTGTATATATTTTGTATGTTTTGGTAAAACAATTTTTTTCTGAAGGTAAAAAAAGGACATAAAGCTCACATTTCTGCTATGAGCAAGCATTAATCACTGCTGAGATGTAAAAAGAAGTATCTACCAACATGTGTTGTTTCAACTTTTCCCATGAACAGAAAAGTTGTGATTTAAAAAAATATATATTATAATAATAATAATGATAGTAACTATGATAATAATAAAACACAGTGGAAATGCAAAATATGACAAAGACTTGCAAAATGGTTAGCCATGATTCATAAGTGCTGGATTTGAGCTTTTAAACTCTTGTTAACTGACAAGCTGTTTCTTTCTGTGAGCCAAAATAATAACGTGTTATAACTATATCAGTCCATCAGGCCGTCATTACTATGCATCGTTACAGTATTTTCACATCCTTCTTTCTAAATGTGTTGGAGTGAGATAGAGGAGGGGGCTGTGCATGTGTGAGTGAAAAGATGGAGAGGCAGAGAAAAGAGGAGAATCAGGCTGACAGCTCATGTGTTCGCAGTTTGCCAACCATTGTTAAAAGAGAGGATTTAGTCTGGAGCGTGAGAACTCGAGCACATAATTACTTTGCCAAGTGCTGAACTGTGAGAAACTATTAGCCGGGGAGGATTGTGCTGTGAGTGGGTCGTCCTCTGCTGTCGTGTTTTAATAAGAGGAGATGTGTTCCTCTCTGCCTCTCTGTCACAGATGAGTACAAGATGAAAGGAGTGGAGAAAGTCAAGTACATCAGCGGAGAAGAGGGAGGCATGGACGGCCAGGACAGCACAGTGCGTGGTTCTATTGTGTTCTTTTTTTCTATGTCTTTTATCATGTTTATAACAGGACATTTACGAGAATGATCCCCTCTTTGCATCTGTAAAAAAATTTATCAAAATGAGTCATGACATAAACTTCACATTCAGACAATTTTTGGAGGATGGATTTTGGAGCTCTGTGCTGCATCGTCCGCATATTAATGAGGACAAAACTGAATTAATTTGTATTAGCACCCCACAATTGTTATGTTAATATTTTTTGATATCTGATTTGTAAGTTTAATTAGTTAATTGTGTGCTGTGCCTCATGCTGTGTTTTCTATTCTGCTGAATAATGGGACATAAGACTTTTGGATTAAATTGCTGATAATTGTGCTTGCTTGGATGTCCTGCAGGAGAAAAGTGCTCTCCTTGGCAAAGGTCAACACATGGATGAAACAGGGTCCAACGGAAATGGAAAGATTCTGTAAGTGTCACAGACTGACGATGATGTCACAATATCATTTAAATGTATTTATATGATGTGTATTATAGTGTGTTTGTCTGTTTTCTTCAGTCAACATCTAAACTCCTCGTCATGCCTTCAGTAATACTTCAAGGCTCTAACCCGCTTTGATATTTTCCTTTGCAGGAGCATCCACTCCTCAGAGAGTCAGCAGGAATTCTTCAGGATGTTGGATGAGAAAATAGAAAAGGTAATAAATGACAAGCCATCATTTGAGTCACTTTTTGTTTCTATATTTTTGAAAAAAAGCTCCCACCACCAAATGGCATAATGGAGGTAATCCTTTCACTGCATTAAATCTGTAGCAAATGGGGACACAGCAGAGGCCATATGTCAAAAAGAAAAGCCTGTCATGTCCTGTGCTTTTCACTGTTGTTGAATGTTGCACCGAGTGCTGCAGAGCGATTGGATCTGGACAAACAGAGGATTGGTTTGGATAAACTGGGCATCCTAATGAATTTTATTGTTTACTGGCATTAAGGATAAGTGATAAATGATATCATAGAGTATAAGGCTTCCACTATTATTATCTCTGCCAGGTTGATCATGCAGTCAGTTGCGTGTGTGTTTCTCTGTCTGTCCACGGCTAATCTTGCATTTTGCTGCAGTACACGGCATGATATTTTTTTGCCCAGTTATGGCTGCATGCGCCAAGAACTCTAGAGGTTGTGGTGACCGACACGTTCTCCAAACCCTGTTTATTGTCTGCTCACTCACTACTCTTAAGTGGCCCCCAGCCGGTAGAGGTTGCTAGTGATAACACAGCTTAGTGCATGTCTGCTGACCTTCAGTGGCTACTCTGTTCCCAGAGACACAGTGGGGAAAACAGTTTGCTCACTTTAATTGTTTTGTAAAGAATATGAAATACATACCATCAAATAAGACTAAAAATGTAATGTACACTAACATCCCTGTTTTGATTAACAGGGCCAGGACTACTGCTCAGAGGAGGAAGATATGACATAGCACTGTGGTCGAGTATCCGTTGGCCTCGATATGAAAGAACTGTCAATGCAGTGTTACGGACGGATCGAACCAAGTGTTACCATGCAGGAGGACTGTCCCTTGTATGTAAACGCCTGAGAAAAATGGATTAATGACTTGAATCAAGCACCTTTTTGCCCTCCTGCTCACAATATAAGTTCCTGCTAATATATCAACCAAGAAGGAAAAGACCACAAAAATCAAAGATGGTTTAATATTTAAAGTTCTTGAGGGTTTTTCTTCCTTAATCAAGCCATTACAGGATGACTGAGTTCGGGATTTTGAGGAACACTTGCTTTTCTTTCCATCCTTTGAATAAGTCCTGGAAGGTTCAATATACATGGCTGTTACCGAGACTTCCTATAAACATTCAGACTGTTGCACAGAAACATTTCCAACAACAGAAGCAACCTGCGCTCTCCTGGACACTCAAAGTGAAGATAATGTCTATCTGCATCATTTTGAGTATTTCATTCTTGAATGCCTCCCTGAAAACTCAACATGTTGGACACTTCCTGCATTCCAAGACACAGTATGAACCTCTTTTCTACAGAACGTCGGCCAGT
The DNA here is from genome assembly GCF_027596085.1 of Anoplopoma fimbria. Taxonomy (NCBI): domain Eukaryota; kingdom Metazoa; phylum Chordata; class Actinopteri; order Perciformes; family Anoplopomatidae; genus Anoplopoma; species Anoplopoma fimbria. The sequence continues at coordinate 22,403,698 of NC_072451.1, read as the reverse complement.
ACAGTGTTTGTCTGTCCATGTCTGTTTCTGCTATGAAGTAGAGTATTTATGTTGAATAAGGCTCAGGGTTGAAGTGTTGTAATATCTGTCTCATGTAGTCAAGTCCCTCCTTCCATTCAGACACTGTTGCACCATTTAAACTCTATCACACTCATGCACTCACACAGCAGGGTCGCCGATGTCCACTACTTCAGTATCTGTCCTGTGTTAAACCTACAGGGTGGACACTGCTACGTCACATAATGAGTCTGATTATGTATTACGCTAACCAGTGTTATGTTGTTGTGTTCAGTTTCTATGTTAAATTTCTGGCTTTCTAGAAAAAATAAAAAGCGTTTTCAGTAACTTATTCACACAGCTGGCAATATTGTGTTACTGTAAAGAAGAGCCAACAGAACAACATGCCAGATGAATCATTTGGTAAGCAATATATGTTACTCATTGAAGCTCAACAAGTCGAGTATTCAAATGAATACACCATTGCTGCTTTAACAAATGGTATTAAATATGCTGCACCGTGTCATATAAACTTACCATAAGGCACGGGAGCTCGAGAAAACACTGAAATTGGGTGATAAGATTATTAATGGACAGCTCAATGCAGTTTGGTAATGAGAGCCCAATTGATGGCTGATATTAACAGGCAATTTTATCGTATCGATATCAAGTAACAAGGATTTAATTACAGAAAAACTAAGGATATCACTCAGAATGTAGCCTTTTCCGATTTTAGACGTGGGATACTCTGACATTATTCTGGTTTCAAGATAAATCTATGAACAAAAACGAATATATTAATAATATAAGATATAACAATATCGTGTCACTATGGCACTGTACTAACAGCTAAAAATGAAAGTAGGTTTAACAAACAAAGGCAGGAAAATAAATTACAAATCCAATTGGCTCCAACCTCTGAATTAGTTAATTAATAGAAACACAAAGTTAACGCATACAAATAAACTTAAAATCCTTGCAAACACGTGATTTCGTTCAACATACCTCGTTTCGACTGGTATAGCTTTATTTACTATTTACTTTTCCAGTGTCCGGTGCAGCCGTCACTGTAGATACCACCATTATAGTTTTTCACATCGGTCAATGGTACTTTCAAAATAAGATACTTTTGTTTTTAAGAAAGTAACAAAATAAAAAGCAAAAAATAAATAAAAACAGATATGATTTGATCCCCTGGGATCTAACTCATCAGGTCCCGCTTGAATGTTTTGAGGAAGGCAGGTGACCACATACTGTCATGTGTATGGTTTTGTGAACACGTCCCTGATTACACTGAGGGAGTACCTGGTCAGCAAATCTCTCAAACAAGGTGTTTGAGAGAGTTTGCAATCTGTCACAGTCAGAACTTTGACAATGGGTCAAAAGTTTTAACGAATCACAAGCCAAAAAGTTGCAAACCCCTGAACTAGACATCGCTGTTTGAATACATCTAGCTTTTTCTTACCAAGAGCATCTATATGGGCACTCTGGTTCGGTACATTTGCACCTGCTGCCATGTTTCGGTACAGATAAGCCTTATTTTTTAAGAGCAGCTTACTCAGACAGACAGACCAACCAACTGCCCGACTGCCTGTCCCCTTCTGCTCTTCTATGTTTCTTCAACAACACCAAGATGACGCCCCTCTAGCTGGTCAGTGCTTCTGCCGTCTCTTCCTGTGCTGCCGACGTCCCAGATCCTGGACGGGTCCAGAGGGAGGGTCCGGCGTCACCAGCCCATCGGTCATCCTCTGATAGACCAGGGTGGAGTCAGACGCTACAGCACACAGCAGCATGGGGAAACCTCTGTCCAGCACGTGACGTATGCTGCACAGCAGAGAGGAGGAAGCTGTAAGTTTTGGGAAGACATTTTTGTGATAATAAAAGTTTTTTAAAACCAAAAGAAGTAAAGGGCAGCACGTTTGAGAGCCTCTCCAGTGTCTCATTACCTCTTGTGGCTCAGAGATCGGTGAACAGGCAGAGGCAGAACTGTCTGGACGGGTGCTCCTTCTTTCTCCCTCCCTTCCAGCAAAATCACCTGCAGCTCGGGACTCTTGACACAAGACACCTCTTTCCACTGACGCACTGCGGAGAACAAGAAACACACAGAGTAGAGTGAGAGCTGCAGCCTGGGTCTGTAGCTACCGTTAAAGAAGCCACGTTCATGTCCTAAATATGTTTTAGGGAAATTAGGAAGTTTTAATAAGAAGAGGAGTCGTTCACAATCTACTACACATTGAGGGATTTAAAGGCTGATTCTATCACTTATTTCCCCTCAAGATATTTAACCTTTGAAAAGTGTAACGACAAACTAAAATGAATTGAATGAAAATGTAATAAAAATGGTTTCTCCTTTCTTCACCGTAAGTGTCTGTTAAGTGCTGAAGCAGCATTTTAACCATAATGGTGGGAAATAAAACTTACAGTAAATACAACTGATTCTTGTTAAAACCATTATTGATTCATGTGAAAATAAATTATATTTAAGAAATAATATCACCCTGTTAGATGACCGTCCTGTCTCTGCATGACACACAAAAATAGACACAAAAGTAGAAGCTCTTGTGACTCACACTCACCCTCAGTAAGATCCATGTACACGAGGAAGGCTGCGTGTACTTGTGCACTGTCCACAACCTCCAGACTCTTCATTTGTTGATACTAAAACAAGAAAAACCACTGTTGTTGTTTTTTGCATGATTTAACAATAGACCTTTGAATGCATCGCGGAGCTCCTCTAACACTCACTGTTGGATGCACAAGGATCCAGTTTGGAGGTGGAGGTTTCTCTGACTCATCTGCTCTTTTTGACGCTTCAGACATTTTATTTAATAAACCAAATGACTCAAACCACTGTCTCATTAAACTCTCATTAAACCAAGGTCTAATGCCAGCACATATCGCTGCTGTTACGAACATGTGAGAGTTGTGTTTTCAGGTTTGCGCCGGTGTGCTACAGGGTAAGTTGTCCGGGTGGAAAATCTTACTCATTCTTTATTTCAGCGGGACTTGGGAACAGGAGCTGCCTTACCGGCTGAACGAAAGGCACAAAAAAACATTTAGTTTCCATTTATGGTTAATTGATTGAAATTCTCTCCTTTTTTATAGTAAGGTTATTTAATATCGTTATTATAGATTATTATATAATTGTTTTGATTGTGTGTGCTAGTACACAAACTGTAAGCAAGATGAAAAAAGTAGATAAATACAAATTGTGGTTAAACAAATACAGAAGAAATTAGAAAATAAAATTAGAAAAGATTATACATTTTTTTATGTTTTACAATACATTTGAATTCAAAGTAAGAATAAAATAATAAGTATAAGTATTTATTTATTATTATTTTTTTATTGCATTTGATCAAAAATGGTAGAAAATCTTGCATTTAAGATTTAGTTTGTAAAGTGTTTTTTTTATGAAAGAAAATGTTTTATTTAGCAAACCTTTTCATTAGCAAAAAAAGGGTTAAGGTTAGCAGTGCTAATTTGTCTAAACTGACCAATTTTGGCAAGATTAACAGCACTGTATAAATGTTATTCTTCACATTCTACAATTATGTTCATCATAAATCCAGTCATTTCTCAGACAATTGTGAAAACTACACAAAGATGAAAAAGAAAGAAAGACAGAGAGAAAAAAATACAGAGAAGTGAAAACAAAGAGGTGAAGTCAGTATTGTTTCTTGTGATCTCAGGACATCCTCCGAACACTGTGGACAACAGCACCACCATGCTTCAAGAGGGGATCAAAGGAGCTCAACACTTTTACCTCTCGGTGAAGTGGCAGCAACTTCATTTATTATCCAGATTTGATAGAGTGGTAGTAAACCTGATATCCTCTGATCCTAAAATATTCATATCATTATTCTGTCCCTCTTTCTTTCAGCTTATATGCAGACGAGCAGGGTCCCAAACGTATACCAGACACTCAGTTTACCCACGTAATGAAGTTAAAGCAGGCAGCACTCAGAGCTGCCTGACTAGTTTGGACTGAATTTATACTGGTGAGACAGAAAGATACTGTGAGGCATGGAGGATGAAGTGTCCTATTGTTCAGAGGAATTATACACTATCACAGTATCTGGTTAATTAACATCACCATTCTGTCATCTTTTAATGTTTCTTCTCCATCCCTCAGTTTGTCGACAGTGACAACCTGCTGATAAACCGCCAGGTGCTACCTGACATGAAAGCATATATATATATATATATATATATATATATATATATTTTTATATTATTTTTTTTTTATTATTTTTTTTTTATTAACCAAAACACTGACAGAGGCACTCAGTAAGCACACCCTCTAAATGTGCATATTATGTAGTCGACTATATAATTGACAATTATAGGAGGTATTTAAAGGCTCTCTCTCTTCAGTCTTTGCTCACTTTTCTTTGTTCCTATATGAACATTTGGTTCTTCTTGCTCTCACAGTCCTGACACATGCCTCACTACTCTGTTAAAGCCCACTGCCTCTCACTTCCTGTTCTCCCCTCTTATTTGACTGTTTCACATCAGTTAGCTGTTTAACTGATCCAACAAATCCCTTTGAAACCCAAAGACTGTGCAAGAAAAGACAAATATGCTAAACTTCATGTGAAGTGTGAATGTGTAACTTTACTTTCCTGTTGCCTACACCATGGGGCCTTCACAGTCTTTGAACACTATGATTAAAGAACAAAGAAAGATGGGATTTGATGAGGTACTTCTATTACATTTGTTATTGCTAAAGAGATATCTCCTGGTTAAGGAGTGCTGATTGAGTGAACAGATATTTTTTTCTCCTCCACTTCCAGATATTTTTCTGATCAATCTGAAGTCACATTACCAAATGTAACAAAACTACAAGTAAAGGTCCCGCAATCAACGTTTTTACCTACAAGAAACTATAAAAAAAAAAAAAAATAGTGATATAACTTTGAATGAAGTTATTCATATCGTATAAATGGTTAATATTAACACTGATGCGTCCGGGTTGTAATTGAAGTGAATCTAACTTTTACCAGCACACAAAGCAATTGTAACTCAAGGCCCACTTACTTGCTTGCTCTACAGCTTTTGACCATATAAAATGGTCCTCATCAGCTGACTATAGGCCACCTTTTACATAAACTTGAATGAGAGGTGCTCACAATCGTGGAACGTCAATGGCATTTCCATGGCAACTGAGCAAACTCAATCTGATGAGGAGGACCTGGTGACATGGTTGAAAGCTCCAGAAGCAAGTGAGTGTGCAGTGAGCTAAGATGGTTTCGCCAAATGCTGCTACCCAACGTTATGAAGCTCTGATTTTGTTTACTTTATATACAATTGGTTAGTTTGTTCTACAACAATATATCACATTTGGTATATTTATCTTATGTTTTACAGTGATTGTAGACAAATCTATAGACGGATTGATATGGCGGAGTGAGTAAACACATTAGTCTAAATAGGATCTAGTAGTATATCTCAAAATTGCCTTTTAGCACAGAACTGGAATAAATTACTTTTTACCACTGAGATTATGCTCTTTCTATGTGATAAAATAAATGCTATTGTATATTGGTATATACAGATGTATTAGTGGCCTGAATTTGAAAACACACAAGCAGAATATTAAAGTTCCTTTCATGCTGACTTTTTAATGGGTGTATTTAGCATCATTGTTGTAGAAATTGACTGTCGAAATGAGGCTTCACCTGTCAGAGAATTTAAAAAATCTTATAGCTGACTGTGATTATGAGGAAATATGTTTCCTTTGGTTGTCCAGAGGTGATACAGGAACCCATATTCAGATGACTTTTTGACTGAAGTGGAGATTGGCTGCTTCCTCAGCCACTACAACATCTGGAAACAGGTAGCTCTGTGGATGTTTCAAGCCAGACGTAGCTAAGTGCAGTGAAGTTGGTGTGGCAGTTTGATGAACAGTGACAGTATGGAGGGGTTTCAGCTGTTAAGTGTTGATTGCTGTCATGGGTCTCCCCCTAGGTGGTGCGGCAGGAACTGTCTCAAGTGACTGTGCTTGAGGATGATGTGAGATTTGAGCCCGGGTTTTGAAGCTTTTGAAGTTTTGAGGCTGGTGACTATCATTGAAAATGAACAGAATGGGATTTCATATTAGTGTCTTTGTTCAGTTTTTGTCTAATTTTCATCGCTTGTACGTTGCATACTCATATTCCAAGCACCGCAACCCCGTCGTTCACGTTTCTGTGCTCATAAAGTTATGTAGGCCGTAAGCTGCTACCGGTGAAGAAGCCAGAGCTCTGGGTGAAGGGAGTCAGTAATCGGGGGCCCAAAACCTCCTGCAAGCAAAACCCCTGAACAAAATGCTGCCTTTTTGACTACCTATCTTGATCAACAAGCACCCCAAGTGAGTTTCACCCACTGAATGTACATTCAAATGTTATTCTTTGAATTCTCGTTAGATCCTCTTGTATTCAGTCTAAAGTCGTCAGGTCAACCTCCCTGCCCTCCAGAGACCAGTACATGCAGTATTTTGAGAAGAGAGACCTGAGAGCGTTTTCAGTTGAGCCTCTGCTCTTCCCACCCACAAGCCCGACACAGAGACCTCCACCATCTTTGATGACGAGGGTGTGGAATCAGAATGAGACAGAGACAGTGAAACTGAGAAAGAAGGGTTTCTACATTTTGCTCCTCACTCTGCTAGTGGAAACAGAGATGAACGCTGAGGGGACTTATGTCGTATTACCCATTAAGGCTAGTTTAACATCCCCCCCAATGTGAACAGTTGTTCTAAGATGGAGCACATTTTCTGTGTTCATTTAAAAAGCTTGTGTATAAAACTGAAATGATGAAAAAAAAGAAGATAATCCTTTATTAGTCCCGCAGCGGGGACATTTGCAGGCTTACAGCAGCATAGAGTTAAAGTGCACACAAGAGACATAGTAGAAGAAGACAAGCTAAAAAATAAAATATAAAAAATAAAAAATAAAATAAAACAAGTATTATAAATAAGCAATAAAAAAAAAAACAGTAGAAAAAACAACAATAACTGAAAATTATATTTACAGACAGAAACCCCCCCCCCCAACTATTTTAACTATTTTAACTTTTAAAACTATTTTTGCACAGTGTAATGTGTAATGTATTGCACAGGTCTGCTGGGAGCAGAGTTGGTTGTGCAACCTGACAGCAGCAGGAAGGAAGGACCTGCGGTACCTCTCCTTCACACACCGGGGGTGAAGCAGCCGGTGGTGAAGGAGCTGCACAGAGCTGCCAGGGTGTCCTGCATGGGGTGAGAGGTGTTGTTCATCAGGGATGAATACATTTTTAGTTAAAAATAACCCTCTCTAAACCTTACCCTAATCATCTCAGTTGATATTGGGCTCTGGTGGTATATTATATAGTGGCATATTTCAACCAATTTTCATTCAAATTGGTTTGGAGCTTTTGGGGCCCCAGAGCGGTTGCTTTGATGTTAACCGGCTTTCAAAACATCCAAGACCACCCATCGAGACATAGACTACAAATTATAGTGTGTCTTATAGTGAAATGTCTTCAAGGTTTATAGATTCCTTGTAATAACTATTTAACATCAAACTCAGTTTAAGTCATACAAGCTCACAAATACACCTGTTTCTTAACTGCATTTGTGTATCTATAGTTTCAAGTTAAAGTTTTTTTAATTTGAACTTTTCCACATGACATTTTTCACGTTATTATGATGTTCTCTTGCTGACATACTAACAAGATGGAAGTTGTCATAAAACATATCACATTATATCACATTATCATGTTATATTGAGAAATGTTTAACAAAACTCTTTTCTTGTTTAAACAGGACATTATGTTTTATAATGGGCCTAATATATGTCTAGGTGGTGTGATATAACTACATAAAAGTATATGTTGTTATAAACAGAAGTTCCCTGTTAAAACATATTTTGGTATTAAGAAACAAAAAGAAAATATGTCATGATTAAACACAATAATATTTTGTTTTAACATATAAGGGATCTTGTTAAAATGAAGACATTATAAGAAGAAACCGGCACTTTTTTGCCATTGTTGCAGCAATACACACATATAATTTATGAACATAAACTTTGGATAGGACTTAAATGCATTACTGGGTCAAGATGTCACCAGTCTTTCAACAATGGTGACACCACTTTATTTAAAGCTATTTGTTTAGGAAATATGTCTATATAGAGCCTATCTAGATTTTTTTAAATGCCTCTTTGTTCCTACAGTGGAACCTCATTGAGCAGAAGAAAGAAACACAGATGAACACAAAAATCAACTTAAAGATTTTTATTCTTAAAAAAAGCACTGGTATTTTCATGTCAAGCAAACAATGGAACCATTTTATATTAGCGCTGTTCCGTATCACAAAATGAGTAATTAAAAGAATATTTAAACCACACAATTTTTGGGAATAAATTAATCAGCACAACAAAAGAAGTAAAACATGCTTGTACTTAGGTGTTGCACAGGAAATATTGAAACTCCAATGCTCAAAATTTAAGACACCTGAGAATATAAATATCAAAACAACTCGTTGCAGCAGTTATTTAGTTCCACAGTTCTTCCTCTTTACCTTAACTAAAGCTTTGACAAGAGGAGTTTTTTAAAAATTACATTAATGTAAAAATTAGGCATCAATTTAAAAAACATCCATTTTTGTACAATGTGCATATCTGAATTAGTGTGGTGACAAGCGAAATCATCGCGTCTTCTTTCTCAGCAAGGCAGCAAAATTAAATCCAAAGTGGACAAAGCTCGTCTGTCATCAAGCCACATTCAGTGATATGAACAAAAGGATTTGGACTGAGCTCTTTCAATTTACATCTGCAGTGAAGTGACAGTTTACAGATATTTGTTCTTTACATTTTAATACCCCTTTTAAGCCTCTGCCCGAGGCAGCAGCGAGTCTCTCCCTTGATAACTAAGACTGCTGCTGGGCTTTAATGACAGGGGCTTGATTTATCCCAGAGATTCATTTGCTACTGACTATTAACAACAGAAGTTCATTGAGGCAGGAAAATGAAATTCTGCTGCTATACAGGTAGTAGTGATGTTGCATATAAAGACAAGATAAGGGCAAGGGTACATAGCAGACCATCTAGCTGATAAAAACTCATTTCTGAAATCCAAGGTTCGATGGCTATTCAGGACTTTCCGAAAGACGGTTAGGATGGATTTTGTAAAGACACCGATAGAAAAAATAATCAGTGAGGTATGTTCTGATTGTGATATTATAGCTTTGAGACACAGACAGAGTCTGTGTGTGAAGACGCTCCCATCTGTGAGGAAGGATGGGAGCAAATATTTCCATTTGAAGACGTAAAAAAACAGATATTGTGTGTTTCTTCGTTAAACAGTCCATGCGTTTGCAGTTACTGCCAGCAGCAACCAAAAACTGTCAACAGATCAAGCTTCAGAAAAATGAAATGTGTACAAAATTTCAAAGCATTGCATTCACTCGAATTAGTACAACTCCCGTTAAAATGAGATCAACAGTGAAATGGTAAAGGTGGTTTGACATATGAATGAGGAAGACATCTGAAGTCTGAATGTGGAGGAGACAAAGTTGACAGGTCTATATAGAAAGAAAAAAAAAATACATATTCCATAACAAGAGATGGTCTAGATGACTACGGCACACTAAAAGAAAAACAAAGAAAAACTACCAACAACTTCTTGTATCGCGCTTTCAAAAGCACTTGGACAAAAAGGCGGTTTTCCAAACCATTGGTTGTTAACACATTAGCAAAGTTCCACAGTGCTTGCTTGTAGAAGCATAGTAACAGTGCAAGCCATTACACTATTCAGCCAAATACACCTGTAAGAAAAAAGTGCCATATTGCATAATGAGTATCTGTGATGAGCCCATGGGAGGGCATGTATACCTATACAAGGATCCAACTGTAAACATGGTGCAAAGTAGTTATGACATAGTTTAAGGCTTTAAGTGTTTTTCACTGAGATAAAGGAATATGTCCATGCGCTGGACAAACAGTGTGGAAACATTACACAAAAACAAAAACATTCTACCTCTCTCCGTAATCAGACCTGGATACTCTATGTAATTGATTAGATTTTAAATATCTAAATTACTTGAGATTTGCTGATGGATGTTATTTTTCCTGAAATACATCGCCGATTATTGACTTTTTTTGGCATATAGGAATATTTAGTTGTCAGTTTTCCTAAAATTGGACTAAACAGACTCCCAACAAATCATCTGTTTTTCCAACATTGCAATGAGTCTTTATTACATTGGATATTTTGACTTGTCAAAAACACAGGTACAACCAATAGCAACATTGGCTGTTTCTGGTTCACAAGTGCCTGCTGGTTCAATGACACACCTACATAGAATAGTCATCATTATCTTATTATTTATATTAGTTGCACCTGTGCTTTTGCTGCTTTGACAAGTCAAAATGTGCACCTGAATAAAGGTCTACTTGTTTCAGCTTTCCTGAATGGGAGCAGAGTAGTAGTAGTAGTTTTTGAGGCAGGTGTATATGTTAGACTTCTGGTTATTTTGCTGCTGAAACTCAAACCATACAGAAAAACCTGGTACACCTGATCCTAAAATGCGTTTTAACATCTGGCTCCACACCCCTGATGAGTGAGATTAAGACTTTTACTTTGAAGGCAGCAGGCTGAAAGTCAAGCTCAATTTATGTACTCTTTTTTTCCCCCAAAACATATTTTGACATCATAGCAAACACACTTTTCCCAGTTCTGTTGCTAACAAAAAATGTAAATAAAAACACATACACACCGACACTCACAGGCAATGCCATCCTATCAAGAGTATACTGTTACCCCTAATATAAGGACTACAATTCATCACACGTATTAATTCTGCTGCTAGTAGCATTACCATTTATCTACATTAAAAGCTTAAAGCTTATATACATTTGCATCAGTATTAGACATAATACTACTGTGTATTATGTGCCAGCATTTCATGAGTAATAACTGATCTAGACTTAAGGATGGCGTGCAAACAGCCCCTCTACAGCTTGATCCACTTTTTTTTGCAAAATCAACATTTGATCATTAGTTAAACTGGATGTAAAGAAAAGATTACAAAACTGACTAAATGATGGTTACCAATGCAATACAAAAATGAAGGAATGTGTCACCACTAAAACTTTTATATGGAATCAGCAAAGCTAAAAAAAGAATTAAAAAAAAAATCTAGAAGGCTTCTAGTCACTGCCTCACTACCTAACATCACAATTGTGTGCTACTCGTGGTAAATAAATGGTACTTAAGAGCACAACAACAATCTACAAATTAACCACAAGAAAAACAGAGGAGTTTTGGCTAATGATGAATGTGCAGATTTTAGCAGAAAATGTGAAAAAATCCCTGCAAGTTGTGGGTTTTTGAGAACATGAGGTTATTGTTAGGGTTGGGTTTATCAATTAAAATCTGCTTAATGATTCCCATTCTAATCGAATCCTGAGTAAGAAAAGAAACCAAGGTATGTTGAAAGTAATAAAACACATTTATTTTCATAAGGTTTAGGCTGCCATATACATGTAAAAAATGACAGTAATTAGTAAATCGTTTTTTGGTTAAAAACTGAAAATATATATAAATAATCTTTGTTGAGCCAAGTCGAATGGTTTTACATTTGATTTCGCTCTCTGAGGCATTAAAGCCCAATATTATTGTCCTATTAGGCAATTTGAGGCAACCAATGAGCATGACTGCTTTATGGTATAAGTAGTTTTACAGAAGTTTTGCATCAATGTGATGAAGTACCTTGATTTGCCCTGTATTTAATTGAGTGGATTAACCAAAAAACAGACATTCTCATCTGGTTATGTTATCTATAAAAATGTTTAATTTAATTTAACTGTCATGATACAGGACATCTAAAATGTTGCATTCTTAAACCACTCTGTAGTAAATGTGTTGTCATACTGGGCAGAATTTTTACCCTTGCATGTATTTATTTTCACGCACTGATAACATTTCAGTGCATCGTTACTGTCTTGCCTGAAGAGTAGTCGCACTTTTGAAAGCTAGCTTCAGCCCGACAGATTGTAAACATTATACACGTACTTTGATACACGTGTAACCGCCGATGTAAATGAAGTGCATAGGTCCAAACTTAGTTTTCAGGAAACGATAAGTGGAATCGAAAAGCACATTTCTTAACGAAACCCCACCTCTTATAGATTTGGAGCATTCTAAATACCCAACCCTAGTTATGTTGAGCAGATGGATAGTGGTCACATGACTCATCTTTGTTGATGGAGGGATGAAGCTGCTTCAACCTCACATCCAGCTCTGTGTGTGTGTTGTTTATGTTGTATGTTATGTGCACATTTTTTAGTACAACACAGCAATGCTAAATCCTAATCAGTGGATCTGATTGTAGCTGGTTAACTTGAAACCTCTGAGACCTTCTGTGCTCCTTCTAGGAAACCCCCGACCCAAACCATTCTAATGGTGCATGACTGGGCTGGGGGAGGAGGACGCGCCCTTGTTGCGGCCCAACATGGAGGGCTGGAAGTCAGGGTGGCGACGGGCGTGCTTGATCAGGTGGTCGCTGCGCATGAAGCGCTTATCGCACAGTGGGCACAGAAAGCGTTTTTCCCCTGTGTGGGTACGGGTGTGGCGGGCGAGCTCGTCGGAGCGGGCAAACTTCTTCTCACAGTCGGGCCAGGTGCACGGGAAAGGCCTCTCACCTGAAGCGTGGAGGCAGAGAAGAGAGGGGAGCACCATTAAACAACATATCATTAATCATACTCTTACAATACAAGCATGCATTAGATTTTTTAATGACTAAAATATGTTACCAACACATGGGAGATGATCACGTATTCCGATTGTGTACAACTATTAAGAACTATTAAGAACGTTTTCACAAATGCAGTACCACGGTGAAATAGCAGCCGGTATGGATAATTATTTCCATTAGCGATAATCTGCGAGTTTTTCTAGAGACATTGATTAATCGTTGGGTCTTTAAAATGTCAATAGATCATAATCAACTGCTTTCAAATAAACAACATGTGGCAGAATAGGTTTGTTAAAAAAAATTTAATTGAACAAATGTATTCGTGGATAAAATATTGGTAAGAAATGTGTGACTACAACCCTGGGGCAAAATAATACCAGTTTAATACCAATTAGGGTCATAAATCTACTGCCTGCATTACTTTTATGAAACACTCTGTATCTCTGCATTGTTAAATACGTGACAAAACATATCTAGGATTTAGATTCTCCAGATTAGTGTTGCTAAGCTACTACTAGCCTTAATCTCTTGCAGGCAACATGAGCAACACCAGGATAAAGCCAGTAGGATGCTCGGTGCCATTTTCAAGATCACAAAGCCAGGCCACGTTGTTGTTGCAGATTTCTTTGTGGGCGTTCCCACCACAGTTTCTTTGACCCGTTTCCTGTCCTTAATCCGTTCGCGCCTGCTCACTGACCCTGAACACACCGATTTATTTGACTGAAAACGCACATGGACATTCCCACTTTCATTCTGACAGGTGGATCCATTTCCAACAACATCTAGCTGCTACAACGTGGCAACACACTGTCGAACAAACCGAAGTGAGGTGCAACTACACATGCAGTGATTTCCCTCAGCAATCAACCAAAAAATAAATGAAAACGTGTTTCTTTCAGACATGGGGGTGTGACGCATCCATTATCGGACGCGCCCCTCTGCAGCTCTCCTCCAAACGTTTTAGCAATAATTTACACATCTCAGCGGAAAAATAAATCAATGTAAACTCGTTAGCAGACGCCAGGAAAAGGAGGTGATGCCTAAAGGAGATAAAAAAACAAAACTTAGCAGCCAAAACATGAAGCACTTGCTGCTGCTGTCTTTGCCCGACAATGAACCCTCTGCTGTCGACGTTAAGGTTTCGTCTTACGTTCATTTCATATGCAAATGCTGCGGGAGGAAGACCATCGTCACCGATTTTACCGTCCAGCCCAGTTCTTTTGTTAGTTTACTTCTTTGTCAGAGTCTCAGAGAGGAGTTTTTTTTCCTGTCTTTCCCTCTTTGTGTGGCCACGTTAGTGCATGAAGTCGGGGGTAGATGGGGGAAAAACATCCACAACCACCACACTACTGATACTGCTCCTATGAAGCACAAAGGAGCACACTTCCCATGTTTCTATTGGTATAATAGCACCGTGATTACACTATGGGTGCATGTCACCGACGTACAGAAGTTGGGGACAATGTGTTAACAAACTAACTTCATGTGACCTGCTGAACAAGCACACTGTTGGTTGGTGTGGTGTGTGTGTGTCCGTACCTGTGTGTGTCCGGATGTGTGCCTTCAGGTGGGACGATTTCCCGTAAACTCTGTCGCATCCGTCAAAAGTGCACTGATGTCGCTTCACCGGGGACCGCGGGGCCCCCACACCACCTCCTCCTCCTCCTCCTCCTCCTCCACCCCCTCAGCTGCTGCTGCCCGGGCACCGGGGTGGCTGAGGGGGTCATGGTAGGGGTGGTGGGGTCGGACAACGTGGTGTAGCCGCTCTCCCCACCACACGAGGAGTTGCTGCTCTCCGAGTAGGCCGACATGGGGCGGAACTTGCCGTGCAGGTCGGTGAGGATCCCGGCCACCGCCATCATGTTGGCCCCCTCCAGCCTCAGCGCCTCCCGGACCTCCCTGTCCTCGCACGACACCTCCGGCTCCCCGGGGAGCAGGCCCACCGTGGCCGCTTGACTGGCGGGGGCGACCGGGGTGGGTCTGTGCAGGACGGGGCCGCTGGATATGGACACCAGACACTCGGCGGCGAAGTAATCAGACGAAGCAGTCAACGACATTGTTATCTGGCTTGTTCGGGGGGGGGGGGCTTTATCTGGAGAAAAAACGACCGAAAAAGAGATCCTCCAGGAGGGGCTAGTAGTCTGAGCCTGACCTCGTTTTCATCAAACTCGACGAACACACCGTTTCCAGCCGGGCTTTGTTACAGCCATACAGCGTCTGGGCAGTTTGAAGAAAACACTTAAGTTTATCAAAGAAAGATAGAAATGAGAATAATAATGTGCTAAAACCGTGCCAGTGCCTCCGGGCCAACATGCGCGTCCCTCACCGTCTGACGGTTCATTGTGTCTGAGCCTCCGAGAAAGCCGGTCAAACCTACGCCCCCTGGTCCTGACTGACGGTGCGTTCAAGACCTGTCAGACAAAATCGGATCGAGGTGTTGATGTGTTTTAATTTCCTTAAAAGCCACCCTGGTGGGCTTATATTAGTAAACTACAATTGCTACAATATCGATATGATTTATACTTTTAAGTCACTGTCCTATAGCAAAGCACAAATCCCAATGTTAAACTCAAACGGTGAAAGGGAGCATCTAGTTGTGTTCTAGTTGCATGTTTCTATATATATACCACTAAAATAAGTGTATTACTGTATTTGTTTTATCATATAAATCCTATGTTGCATACTTATGTAACAAAATCCACTGCTCTTACTGCTACTACTACTACTATTGAATGACCTAAAAGTTTAGGTGAAAGCAGGTTAACAGTATTTGTAAGCGAAGTATCTAAAAAATCCAATTTTTTCAGGTTTTTGAACGCAGCGTCAACGAGCAGCACGCAGTAACTGACGTCGCAGCTCGGGCGTGGACCGGGTGCATCCTGGAACGTAGGTGGTAGGCAGCTTTGGTAATGATGGGGGAAGGAGATGGGGTTTGAAGGGAAGGCGTGATGGGTTATTTACTTTTATCCATACTACGTGGCTGAGTGTTGCAGGGGTTTTTTAATACACATTTCTGTCAAATAAAGTTATATGAAGAGACTTTATAGTCCCTAAATAACTACTTTCAACGTTTTTTCTCACAATACACAGACACGCTTGTAGCCTACATCACTTTTGTCTTCAGATAAGTTAGTTGTGTTGGTTATTAATATTGACAGTGTGTGTATGTGTATGGGAGTGTTTATAATCTCCAAGCAAATCCATTCTATTGTTGAAGATGTACAACAGCAAAAAACAATGGCAATTACTATTGCAGTTTTTGTTTTCTAGTGCTACTCTATTGTACTGCATAGGGTGTTGATGTTATTTTGTCCTGGTCTATCCCTGCAGATTACTATGTCATTATGCTGCTGGCCTGCCAGCGTCCAAACTGTTTAACTTTCCTGCAATAAACTGAATTTTCCCTTTCATATGTGGCTCATGTCTTGTGTATGTTCAGGTTAATGGGGGAGTAAGAAAACTTTTTTTTGTGAGGCCCAGTGCTCTGTCAAGTGATTGGCTCAGTGAGTGTTTGTAGCCCCATCTTAGAAGGCATTTCCTGATTGGTCGCCGTGAGCACCATGGGTCACTGTGGAAGCCCACATACAAGTGTGGTCTTTCAGTGGCTGGGAACAGTGCTTGGTTTTCATCTCGCTTACATGTGGAGGCTTCAATGCAGCCAGACCTGCCGTGACTTAGGGTTGCTATGGCTATGTCCTTATTACTTCTCAATTGTCTAAATTTTGCACTCATTTTTCTCCTGCTACAGGTGAGTTTTATGGATTTTGTTGTTTTTGTTTTGTGCTTTTTTAATTCATGCTGTGCCATTTGATTTTCCATTAAATTTAGAGTTGACTAAAGTCAAGAGGACATGACTTTGAGTGTTCAGTGTATAGGTATAGCAGGCATTGTTTGAAAAACTTCTTTGTCATAATGTCTAAGGTTTTTTTTACCTGATTTTCAATGCAGAAGGTGATGGCTTTCAGACCGAACCAAATCTCTGTGATTCAAGTTGTGCTGGTAAGATCTAGTTTGTTGCTTATGTTGAAAATGATGCATGCTCACTGACAAATACTTAAATACATTTTTTTCATTCAAGACATTAATGTATTTTTACTACAAGAATTGCCTTAGTCTTTGAATCTCTCAAATATTGTTTCATGTCTGTAGGGTTTCCTGCCCCTGACTTGTCCTATCAGAGAGGGGTGAGGTATACTTACAGATATAGCACGACAATTACCACAACCCTTCATGGATCCAATGCTGGCAGGAATGGATTGGCTTTGGACTGTGTGGTTGATATTGACGTGGTTTCAAAGTGTCACCTAATGATGCAGGTCAGCTTTAATAAAGGAGTTTTTGAAAAAGGAAAGATACATAAAGTAGGCTACTGAAAAAAGTCAATGATTTATGTACATGCTTGTCCAACAGATTAGGAATCCACAGATAAAGCGTCTTTCCCCTCAGAAAGAACACTCTGTTCAACGTTTAAAGAGCTTGAGGTATTATTCTTCAAATTTCTCACAATTTGATGTGTTTTTATAAAGTATAGTGAATGAATGAATGTTGTTCTGCATGCATGCATGTGGTTCTGTCTTTTTTCGGCCTGCAGCAATCAAAAGTCCGGATAATTTAGGAATGCTACGACTGTTTTCCCTCCGAATGTGATACTCTGTTCAGATGCTCCACTTGTCTGTGTTCCCGGCTCTCGGGGGGGCTCATCTGGTGTTTTTGTTTCCCAGAGAGTCACTGGAGAGAACGCGCCTCAAGTTCTCCCTCCAGGAGGGTAAGGTCACGGCCCTCTGTCTCCAGGAGGGGGAGCAGGTGTGGGCCCTCAACATTAAAAGGGCTCTACTGAGCATGCTCCAGACCTCCCGCATGGCCTCCAAACAGGAATTGGAAAAGGAGGTGAGGGTTAATGAGGGCTATGTTCTATCTTATAAATGCCCAATCAGTTTTTTTCCAGGATTTCAAAATAAAACAACTACTTGTTCTAGTCTTACAAATACCACTTCCACTCCTACTACAAACAATAACCGCCATTAACACCAATCTTGCCTTAATAAAGTGCATTCACATGGTGATTATCTGACTTTTCTTAAACACATCTTTCTCAGACCGATCTGTACGGGTCGTGCACCAGCAGCTATGAGAGGAGAGGACCTGTGCTGCTGAAGAGCAGGGATCTAAAACAGTGTCAACAGTCCAGGCTGGCAAACTTCTGGCCCCATTCAGTATCTTTAACTGAAGATACAGTGAGTTTATCTCTCTTCTGTGTTTGTTAAAAATTTGGCTTCAACTGTGCACACAAGGCCATATACCTTTTCTGGGAATTGTAAGGGATTTTAGCAACTCGGTGGAGTTTACATTCTATTAAATTAAAAAAATATATGTTATAGGCTGATTACAATGTTATTAAACTTTTTTTTTAGATCAAATTAATACTTAAATGATTCAATAGTTCTCGAGTTTAATTTTATTACCCACTTTGTGGAGCTTAGAAACATCACTTAGACTACAATTTTGGTAAATAAAACAAGTCATTTAACACAACATAGTTTTTTGTTGGACTTCGACCCGTGTTCTCAGTGCTACTAAAATCTTAGCTATGGCCCTGGTGGTACATTATGCTTGTAGATTCCTTTTTTCTATACTCTCTGATATATCTGAGTTCTAGAAAAGTGGAAGTTGAAAGTGGGCAATGACGTTGGTTGTCACTTTTCTGCACCACAGAAAAAGAGGATGTCCTTTTTAGCCAACTATTCTTATAAATATTACTTCAGTCATTTGGTTCAACAGATGGTCTCAATTTATGCTTTTTTGATGGGAGGTTTGTTGTCTTTTTTGCTAGTCGGTGCAGTCAGAGCTGCACTGTGTTCAGAGGCATGGAGCCACAGTAATGGAAGAGGTCAACTGTACTGAAGCCGTTTCCATGGCAACTTGGTCCAATGCTGCAGGGCTGGTGAAGACCCAAACAGTGTCTACCTTGCTCCTGCTCAGAGCCCAACCGGGGAGTCCTTCGGGAGGAGGTCAGGAGAAGAACCAACACCTTATTTACTGTGCTGTTCTACAGACATGGACCCTGATGCTTGTTCTCCTCAATGCACTTGCAGATTCCTTACGTCTTGGAGTGCTAACTGACCTGCAGTTTGAGGATGAGGGGGCTTCAAGGCCAGGAAAAGCCAGAGCATCAACACTTCAGCAAGCCAGTCAAACTGTCAGGATGTTATGTAGCCTCACCTCAGACCCACAACTGGTAGGACTCAACAGGTTGCAGTCAGCTTTAATCTGTAATTATCTGTAATTAACACTTATTGTTAGTTTCAGTTTACCTGTCTTACACTGTAGGTGCTGAGTCCTTTCATTAAATTAATATAAATCACTTATAAGTAGCTGTACACAGCCATACAACTATTGGCTTGTTTGTGTTTATATCTGCGGCTTGACCTCCCCTGTGGATTTGCTGTGTATCATTTCAATGTGTCCCACACACAGGAGGTAAATCAAACCCAATCTGGTAACCTTCATCTTAGTCTTTTTACATGGGATGTGTTTAAAAGAGGCCATCAGAGCCTGACACACTTTGTAAATTAAATAACTGTGTTGGGATCAGGTGATTGATGTGTTAAAAAATAGTCCAGAAAACTGGACAGTAAATTTCCCTCGTTTATGATCCCTATAATATAAGTCCTTATATGTGTTTGGATTTTCTCCAAGGTATCACAAAAGTTCCTTCAACTGGCTTTCCAGCTGAGAGATCTGACCCTTTCTCAACTCAAGACACTTTGGCAAGAAGCGTCTTTCAAGTGTCGCAATGACTGGTGAGTATTTCCCCAGTGTTTTATATAATGGAGCATCTTGTGTCTGGTCCTTCAAGTTTTCATCAACATCTCTACATGATGGTTTAAGTTGGTCATTTCCACACTGGTTACAGTTATTCAAAAAATCTTGTACTACCAGTAAATTGTATTAAAGCCGAATGATTCTTGTTAATGGATTACAATTCTAAAATGCGCAGCCTCTGGCCAAGTCAACAAGTAAAGAACGATCAGTCTGTGTGGGACAGCAGCCAACCGAATCAGAAACTACTCTGAGACACAGATGACGTACAGTAGAGTGTCCCCTCCTTAATCCTTAGCATTGTCCATCGCAGAATATCGCAAATACACCTTTATCATAGAGGACATTTTGACTTGTTAAACACAGGTGTAACTGATAACAAAATTAACAATGACCTCATTTCACGTAGGTGTGGCAGTTCTGTGTTGTGCATTGCATGACTCACTGGTCCAACTAAATGAGATGGAGATTAAAAAAACAGCTCATGTCAATATGAAGCTACAGCTAGCAGTCTGTTAGCCTAGCACAAAGACTGGAAACAGGACATTCTTACAATGCCACAATGTAATGTGGGACCCAGGTTACAACAGAGGTTGATATTGATGCTCATTAACTGTTTAAACAGGCAGCCTTTGTTGGATGCTTTACCAGCCTGTGGATCTGAAAACTGCATCGTACTACTGACCGACCTCATGAGGAACAAAGAGCTGGAGGAGGAGCAGGCTAACGCTTTTCTCACCACCATTGCCCTCATCCCTCATCCATCGCCACAGATCATCGACTCCATCAATGTAGGAACATCTATGTGACATACAGTACCAGTCAAAAGTTTGGACACGCCTTCTCATTCAACTACTTTGAAGAATCTAAAATATAAAACATATTCTGGTTTGTTGAGCATTTGTTTGTTTACCACATAATTCCATATGTGTTCCTTCATAGTTTGGATGTCTTCAATATTAATCTACAATGTAGAAAAAAATTAAAATAAAGAAAAACCATTGAATGAGAAGGTGTGTCCAAACGTTTGACTGGTACTGTTATGACCTAAACCCTCTCATCAATGCTAATCTCTTGATTCACACCTGATATATAAATCAAATTGATGCCAGAGATGTAGAAATGTAAGTAGATTCTGTATCCATGGATACAAGTAAACATCTTCATCATAGCTCTTGTGAAAGAAACATTAAGGCCTAGAGGCTGAGTGCATACTGTGTCCCTGCTGTCTGTGTTAGGCCTTACTGGAGGTCCCTGAGGTTCGGTCCAAGGCACTGTTAGCTGGATCATCTCTGGTCTATCAACTGTGCAAAAGGTCTCAAGGCTCCTGTAGTGACCTTCCTCAAGTACAGTCATTCATAGAGACGCTTGAGGAAACCCTGAAGGACGGCTGCGAGGGAGAACAACCCACTCAAATTAAGGTGCTTTTCAGACAAAGACACATTAAAAACTGGCAATTTTACATAAACAATGCCTAATATACATGTATTTTGTCAACCCGACAGCTTTTTTATGCACTGAAATCAGTGGGAAACACTGGTCTGTCTGCTCCAGCCTTCATTCCTCTGCTGAAGTGCTTCATGCTCGGCCACTCAACACCACTGGAGCTAAGACTTGCTGCCGTCCAAGCCTTCAGACGCTTTCCCTGCTCAGCTGATGTGAGTTGATTCTGAAACTAATTCTTAAAGGGACATATCATGAGAAAACACTCACTTTTTCAGTACATGTGCATATAAATTTGGGTGTCTGGAGTGCCTAAATCAGAAAAGCCTTCCTATGTAACATGTAGCCCCATCATTATACCGCTCCCCATTTCCACCAGTATCTCCACCCACGGCTTTAAAACTACCTTTGAAAAGGTGCACAATATTTCTCTCTCATGCCAATCAGAGCAGACTTTTCTGTTTGGGGGCTTAATGACACAGGCGCTAAAACAGAGCGTTTCAGACAGAGGGTGAATACAGGTATAATAAGACAGACAGTATGATAAATATTATGTGTTTATATGACATTAAAGCATTGAAACATGTTCCATTAAAAAAAAAAAAAAAAAAAAATACAAATATGAAGCTGAAATTAGCATTTTAAGTTCCCTTTAAGTCAATACTGAAATAATGACAGTGACATCAAGATATTTCTTTAAAGTTGTGGAAAAACAAAACTTAGCTTACTTTCAGCTTCCTCTGCATAACAAAATAATTTGACACCACATGGATCCTGGACCTTTTAATTGATTATAAGCCAATGTTCATTTTTAAGGGAAGGTTTAATCACTCAAATTTAAATATATAAGTTTTCATATCACAGAGGCTGTCGTTTTAATTGATTCATGATGAGTTGAGGTGGAGGTGAGAGGTGATCGGCATTATAACCTCAGTGACTGACAGGAGTTTCCTTCCTTTAGAGATCTGTGCTGTTGCAGCTGTACCAGTCCTCCCAGGAGGATCCCGAGGTCAGAATCGCTGCATACCAGCAGCTCATGCACTGCTCTGATCAGAACGTGTTTGAAGTGGTGAAGATGACGCTGAGGAACGAGACATCCAGCCAAGGTCTGAATTAAACCACCGTAGTTTGTAGAGGGGATGCTCATAGCAGCTACTCCCAGTGAAAATATTTAGCAAATGATAATATTGATGAACTAAGTCTACTAAATTATGTATCTTTTAAAATCATTTGCTTTACTGAATTTCAACATTTATTATGTAAATAACAGAAATATTGTTCTCGACACAGCATTTATTGCAAAAAAACAAAAAACATAATAGAGAATAATTTATATAGATGTTGGGTTGCCAATCTCACCAAGCACAATTACAGTGTGGTGTTCCCCAGGGGTTCATTTTATTCTAATTTACATAAATGATTGATCAAATTTGTTCGACAAAGTTACTCCATAGTGTTTGAGGATGACACAGCATTGGGTGTCTGAAACTCTATTTTTCACTTTTTGATTTAAGAATCTAACTAAGATTTATCTTGTTATTCATAATGGTATAAAGCAGGTAAAATCAAACTTCAGAACTTTCAGTGGCAAAATGTTTCTTTAGACTAAAAGTAAGTTTCCTAATGTCCAGGCAGCTAAAAAGAGCAATTATTGATAAGAACTTGAGCTTGACAGTGATGTGTGTAAAACATAACCAAATCTATTAATATAATTTTGCAGTTAATTTGTATGCAAACACTATCCTCATACCCTTTATTATTTTTAGTCTATCCTTCTCATTTTGAAATATAGTCTGGGCAAGTATATTTATTACAACTCCTTTGCAACCCACTCAAATATTTAAAATATCCTGCGTATCTCGGAGCTGCACTGTAGTAGTACTGATGAGGTGAATGGGGTGGAAAAAGGAAAAGGCGTGCTTATCTTGTTCATTTTCTTCTGTTTGACATTCATAAGCCTGTTCTCGTCTGCCTCTCTAGTGGGATCATATGTGTGGAGTCACCTGACTAATGTTCTGAGGAGCGAGGACCCCATGAAGCAGGCCCTAATCGAGTCACTGCCTGACGACATTATCAGCAGAGACTTTGAGGCTGAGCTTTTAAAATACTCCTCCTATTCAGACTACACAGTTTCATCAGGTAATGACAGCTTCACTTCCGCTTCAAATGAAGCAAAATTGCAATCAGGATTGATGTCAGAATTTTTCTGCTTCTTTGTTTGTTTCAGGAATGGGAATTACAAATGTGGAAACATCTTTGGTTTTCTCTCCCAAATCATTTCTACCAAGATCTGCCACTGCCAACCTGACTCTTTATTTTCATGGCAGAGCCCACAACCTTCTGGAAGTGAGTTTGGTATCCATTGGAATCCTATATAAGTATGTATAAGAGACTCTTACAATATTAAGTTGAATGCATGCATTTTGTTTTCAAACTAAGGTGGACCTTCACGTTGAAAATGCTGAACCACTTTTGAAGAATTTTTTCGGTCACCAAAACTCCGACTCCAATGGAGAGTCTGTTGCTCAAAGTCGAAAGACGAAGCCCAAAGAGACTGGGCGGACAAGAAGACAAACTGATGATGACCAAAGAGCAGAAAAAGAAAAGTGTTTATCTGGCACCAACAGTTATCTGAGCCAGGCCAGGGCCATGGTGAGGTCACAAGGATTGTTATAAGACAATCATCTCTGCTGGGGAGGTGGAAGAACATTGTGAAGCAGATAAGCAGCCGTTTACGTTGCGTTTTAGATTGACTTTTAGTCAATGCTGCTCTCGACAGTGCATTTGTAAAATGCAGTTTTTTTTGTATGAACCTCAGCCCAAAACCCAAAGATATTCAGTTAACAATAACTGGAATACATGGAGAAGCTAATTATTCTCACATTTGCAGAGCCAGAATGATCAAATGTTGACATTTTTGACTAAAAATGACTTGACCGATTAGTCAATCAGCAAAATAGTTGGCGATTAATTCTCTAATAACTAAACAAATGTATTAATTGAGTATTAGATTCAGGTTTAACCTTGATAACAGGCAATTTAAGCAACACAATTTAAAAGAGAAACAAAAAAGACAGATTGCCCTGAATATAGATAACAAGACAGACACTTGCTAAGATAAAGGAATAAGGTTAACAATAAAAGGAAGATTTATATTTCAAACGATTCAATTTATAGATGGGAATAAAACATTGTTTTCTACACTTTAATACCCTGGAATTGCAAAAAACAATAGCAGAAGTGTTTTACTTTCAAAAGACAAATAAGGATAATAAAAGAGGATCATAAGCAAAACATTTTGGATTTTTTGACATACTGTATATAAGTAGAAGTTTCAGATCCTGTCCAATATATATGATATATATATACCAAATTCCCCTAATTTCTCTCACAAACATGTATATAAATAAGTTTTAAGGATACACATGGGAAAATAGCAACATAAGTACCTTCATTATTTAGTGAAAAAAAGGTTTACATTGCAGGGCCATTTATATAGCTAAAGATTTTTTGTTTTGTAAAGTTTTGCATTGAGTCAAGGTAAATTTCATTAAACCTGTTTTGGCTTTGTCTTCTTGCAGTTGTTTGGGAGGAGGAGAACAGAGGAGAACAGGCCCAAGTGTTGGGTCGGTGTGAAGGTGTTTGGCAATGAGCTCAGCGTGTTCACATGTGAAGATCTCTACAATCAGATTGACCAGCTATCGCTGAGCATGGCAGGAATGGCCGTCAAACTGCTCAAGGTAAACTGGAAGTAGATTGTTCTCGCAGTCTCTGGTCTCTTCTCTGGCTGTTTGAACCCTCTCTCATTTTCACTGTCGCTGTGGCTTTCACTCTCAATCTGCCTTCCTTCCTCTTTGTCCTCCAGGGTCAGGAGGTTGAGCTGAACCACAGGGCCGTGCTGATGACAGAAGAGCTAGTTTTACCGTCTCTCTCTGGTTTGCCCGTCAAACTGAGCATCAACACAACCTCCCTCCTGTCACTGCGTGTGAAGGGCAACATGAACTACAGGGATACTTCTCATTTCTCCATGACTGGATACATCAAACCAAAGTACTTCCATATTAACACTAGTAACAGGGGCTACAACCCTGAGCTTCTGTTTCAAACTGCGCCCTTCACTAGAGTGTAACTGCTGTCTTTATTCTCAGTGCCTATGTGGGGCTGTCTGCCATGATGGGGGTCGACGGTGCTTTGGGTCAGGCTGTAGTGGACTGGGTCTCTGAGCTGAGGAGCTCTACCAGTCTGGATGGCAGCATTCAGCTGCAGGAGGGGCGGGATGTCAGGGTGACACTTAACACACCAGAGGACGTCATGGACATCGTCTCTCTAAGGTTTGTGTGGGCTTTTATTAGAAGAATTAAGAGAGGAATTAATTGTATTACGTAGGCGAAAAACTTAAGAAAACTTTATAGATGGAGAAAGTTGGATGTTTTATCCTCTTTACTACACATCTTGTAGGCTTATCAACTGCATTACCATACAAAAGTATAAACATATGCATTAAAACGTTCAGTACTTTTTATTTTGCCTCTTGAAAAGATCTCCAATATGTCTGTTCATAATATACATTTTGTATACTTTTTGATTAATATGTTTAGCAGGTTGCTAATCTTGGATGACAAGTGTAGCAATGACAAAGTTGAATTAAATTGAACAAAAAAACACACAAAAAAATAAACAGTGTCTGTTAGTTGGTGTTTATGATATTGCAGAAGATTTAAAGAAATATTGAGAATGATAGCGTGTTTTTTTTGTTCGCCAGCTCAAAAGTGTTTCAGATCAGTGGAGACTACCGAGAAGAGATAAAGGGGCCAAAGAGTCGAGTTCAAAAGACCACCTGCACACCGAAGACATGTAAGTCCTCAAATACAGTGTGTATGGCATCTTACATGACACACCGTTTTAAATTGTTACTGACTATTGACTTTTTAAACAGTACCACCGCACATTTCCTATTATTCTGTGCGTGCATGTTTGTGTGTAAATTCTGGTTGGATTTTAAAAGTGTGATTCAGAAAGTCATTTTTTTCTGAATATTTGTCTTAAAAAAGTGAAAGTTGGCCATAATTGTTTAATGGATCAGCTGACCATCTGCAATGGTCACATGATAGTAGTACGATTCTTTACCTATCCCTGGTGTCTGTCTGTTTCCTCGCAGGGTCCAAGATGGTCGGCTGGCAGCTGTGCTCCAATGCCTCCTACCCATTACCTGCCACAGGTGTTTCACTTCCTGCTCCAGGACCAGTCCACCTCTCCCTCAGGCTGCTGAAGCTGGACAGAGGCCTCCATTACTACCTGCTGGAGGCTGCCTACTCACTGCTCCCTCAGGTGCAAAGATCATCCTGTCCGGTTTTTTTACATCATTGTAGTTATTGCTCTTTTAACGTTTTATACTTATTTATTATTCTTTACTGTGTGTTTACTTATTTAGTATACCTGTTTTGATCTTGTTTTTTTTTTTACTTATGTCGCTTGTTTGCACTATCCACTCTGCTGCTGTAATCCTGCAAATGTCCCCGCTGCGGGACTAATAAATTATTATCTTATCTCTTATCTTATCTTATCATATGAGTTTCATCTCTGATATATTTTTTCTTGTTGTATTTTCCTGTGTGAGATTACTTTATCTACTCTCCCAGGCGGCTAACGCTTAAAGCTGTCCCAACTTTTGTTTCAGAGAGGCACCTGGCTCCCCAGAGAGGCCTCCGTCCACCTCCTCCTGGCCACACCTCAGTCCACCATCCCAAGGGACATGTCTGTGGACCTCACCTTCAACCCTCACAGACTGTTGCTGAGGATCACCCACCCGCTAAAAATCATCCAAATACAAGGTTGGTCCCAAAGGAACACCATAACAACACCCTTCCGTCAGGGTTCATGTTGTTGTATAGTATGAAACTGTGTCTGTGTTGTTTGCAACATCTCAGGGGATCAACTGGAACAAATAAAACTGAGAGGAACATAAAGTCAGGAAAGCTGGAGCTGTTGATTGATGGGCTTCATTATTATGTCATGGTAGGCATTGATATTTCCTATAACATGATTTTCCTGTAGGATAGATTTAAACTTAATATGATTTTCCAGTAATAAAAGATGATAATGATTTATCATCTTTAGGGTTTGGTTGACACTCAGACCCTCCTGTCAGAGCAGAGAACGCGCTATCATCTTGAAGCCAAAATGGCCGCTGATGGACATCCCATGATCCTCTCTGCTAATATAACTCGTGGACTGGGCAGGAAGACCAGGTTCTCTGCCACTGTGAAGAACGTGTTCAGAGAAACAGCATCACTTTCAGGTGTCCAACTGACGCGACCAAATAGTTCACATTTATTTTCACTCACTAGTTTTATATTCAACATTTTACAAGTAATTTTTCTGTGTTCAGTGGCTCTGGAGCAGAGGCGGGATGCCAGCAGTAGGCAGTACTCTGTGGAGGCCGACCTCCTGTTACCTGATGTGGTCGCCACCAGGATGCTGGGACTGATGGAGCAGAAGGGCTCAGTGTGGAGCTCTGCACTCAGGCTCAAATATGGTCTGGGAGGTGAGTGAGTGAAAAACACATGTATATGATAAAGTTTTGAAAGATTCAGCTGCTGATCATAGGAGTATTACAGTAGTACATTCAGATTGTTACAGTGTTATTTGCAGAGGTTAAGACATATTTCTGTGATACATTTAGGAAAACTCAGCAGCGGCAAGAATGCCCACTATCTACCCCAGATCCTGTTTATAACAAAGACATTGTGTAATATGTTTTTTAGATGACTGCATGTTTTCTTAAGCACCACAAACCAACTGCATTTCAGGGTGACTGACATCTCTTCAGCCTACAATAATAGCTCCTGTCAACCTTTCCGAGAAATTGAGCTATTTCCCAATGAAATGTTTGGCCTTCAGGGATAATATGTAGTTCACAAATATTTCACCAACATCAGAATCAGAATCAGAAGCTGTTTATTGCCAAGTTGGTTACACATACAAGGAATTTGGCAAGGTCGTTAATTGGTGCGTACAGTTAATAACAAACACAGTGCAATAATAAAGACATAATTTAAAAATAGAAATATGAAAATATACAATAAACTATGGGAACAAGTAAACAAATAAGAGTAGCCAGAACATCAGTTGTTCCTGACCATTGACCACTATACAGGTGATGCCAGGCACCTGCGTCAAGAATGCTACACCTCTCAGAGACTGAGGAGTGGGAAGGACTCAAACCTCACCTACGTCATCAGAGCAGATCATGAATTCTACTGCTCCAACACAGCTCCTATCAACCACAAGGTACCTGGAGACATGTTGACATTTATCTTTATTTTATACTATTATTTATCTGGTTCCGTCTTCCATGATTCATTCCTGGATGAGTGAAACAGGTAACTGAGCTGCTTTTTTGTGCGGCTGCAGATCCACCTAAGGCATGAGGAAAGTCACCACCACATTAAATCATCCCTGGACATGAGCTACGGCAAACACTGGGATGAGATCAACAACAAACGTGCAATTCTTCTGAGCCAGTCATTCAAAAACCAATCTACACAAAATCACACCAGCTACACACTAGAGGTAAACAGACCTCTGTGAGGGCTCAAAAAGCTTTTTTTCAAACCAACACAAATACACAATTATTAATGCATTGCCTACTGTGGCATAATAATTGTCTAAGCATTAAATGCATATTTTCTTTTGCCAAAATACAATATTTCATCTCATGATATTCTAGTTCAGTCTCCAGGTGCCGGAGAAGAATTTAAACTACAGGACTCAGCTTCTGCACTCTCACCTGAGACAGCCCGGGTCTGAGAGCAGCACTCACCTAAAAATCAACTACAACAACGTGATGCCACTGGTGGCTGGCTTACACTGGAAAAGCCCTCCAAAAGACACCCCACAGAAAAAATGGGAAGGTAAAACATATAAAATTATTTTTAGGGTCTATACCGCAAGTAAGGCAGAAGTCAGCATCATGTCTCTCTGATCTTCATCCAGGCACATTTAACATGGACACGCCGTGGCTGTACATCTATACCGCCCACAAACTGAGCCAGAACCAGCGCCACACGCTCCAGTTCACCTCAGAGCTGACAGCCAGCAAGTGGCTGGTCATCCGTAACCTCATGCTGGAGGGTTTCTACAGAGACAGGGGCAGAGAGAGGGAGGCCCGTCTGGAGCTCTACACACCAGCTGCCACCTACATCCAAGTAAGGAAGGAGAGGCTGCTCCATCTAAGAATCAGTTCATATTTTCTTTCATGATGGGCACATTTATTTGTTAGCACCAACTAGGAAAAATTGTGTTACAAAACTTTTCACGTGTATTGCCTTCTGCTTCTCCAATTCCCTCGTCGTTCTTCCCCAGGCAGGAGGGTGGGGCATGGTGGGGAAGCGAAGTGTGAAGGCGTCCGGCTCATTGAGCTCCCTGTGGACTCCACCCTTGAGAGGAGATGTCTCTCTGGAGACCTCTAAATTCAGCCACAACCTGCAGATGGCCTCAACCTATGGCAAGCACAACATCAGCCTCACTGCTGCCCTCAACGCTGTTGATAAGGTAGGTGGTGACACTGGGCAGCGTAGAATGGGTGTGTTAAGTTACATGCTTCAACATTTAAAAGAATGACTATCTACTAACTTCTTTAAGAATTTGAAAAAGAGGCAAGCGACTCTGAAGATGACCTTCTCAAAGCCGAAGAGTCCGTCCACAGAACTGCAGTTTGAGGGAGTAGTGGAGGAGCTGAGGAAGGACAAGAAGATGTATCAGAAAACAGCAATGCTCCAGCTCAGGTCTGTGCCTCGATCTGATTGATTTGGAATTCATTTTTTTATGTATTTTAGGACGGTTGTGATTTTATTACAATAATCAGTGGCACTGTGAGAACACTGCTGACTTTAACAGCGATGCCATATCGCACAGACAGCCCTTCCAGGCCTTTCCTCAGACTCTCCTCCTGCGGGAGACTTTCACCGTCGACCTCCTCAAAGGCCTTTACATCCTGGAATCAAAAGCTGGTTTCCATGGCAACAGAGAAGTCATCCACACCCTCACCCTCGGCTACAAACCACCGAGCCCTTTTGTAAGTGTAGCACAAGCTGATTTATTAATTCAACGGATGGTACTTAAACAGTCAGTGATGGAGCATTGATTACTTTTATCAGAGATTTTTGTTTCTTTTGCCTCTCCCGCATATTTAGGTTTGTTCTGCACTCGTCCATCCTTTCAGCTCTGACACTATTCCATCAGACTCAGAAGTCTGTGTGATGATAACCAGCAACCAGGTAAACGGGATGACTATTGACTTTTTAAACAGGGATGTTGAAATATAATTCAACATCCTTACAGATACATTTTCATACATACTTACATCATAACCCATGTCCCAATGTTTCTAAAGATATTGAACATGTTAATTACAAGCTGAATTACAAAGAAATATACAAAAATTTGAAATTCATGTAATGTCATAGTCATTAAAATGGTGCTTTGGATTTGTATGATCGATGATGAGAATGACCTAGCTTCAGTAAAATACTTGATGTTGACGTCAAAACATTTGTGTATTTAATGTTTTATATATGGCACATTCCCACAGACCCAGAAAGACATACAAGGGAGGTTACGAGTTGGCAGCAAAGAAAGGCTGACTTTCTTCGGACAAGTTCAGTCGAACCCTTCACACTCAAGTCACCAAGCGATAACATTTAAAGCCAACTTCACCCATCAGCTCCAGGTAAATCTGACTCTCCACTCAGGGAATCAACATTTTACTGATAAGACAATTGCCAAATGCTGATTTGTATGATGCATTGTGATTGCAGTTAGCATTGTAACGAGCCATGTCAGTCCACCTCCAACAGCATACAGTATAGTTTACAGTAGGAAAGGCCGAACTTGTGACCCGTTTGCTGGTATTGCTGTTACAGCTGCAGCTCCCCTCCTCCGCTATAGTGGAGGGAAATGTATGTTGGAACCCCAAAAACAACAGTGACTTCGATTATCAGGCCACAGGGAAACTGAGAATAGAGCGACAGGAGTGCCAAGTGAGTAAAACCAACTCAGCATTTTAATTATTGCTTGTTTAATTGGCAGCTTATCTGATGAATGTGCCTTGTTCTTCTATTGTTAGCTTTCTGTACAGCTAAATGGAACGTCAGGCAGAGTCGGTCTTTATTCCTCTCTCAGCCACCCTTTCAAATCAAAGATTCCCAAAACATTAGAGGTGAGTCGCTCCTATGTTTTGTCAAGTTGTGTCATTCATTGGTCCCAAAGTAGTTTAAAGTCTGAATTTAATTAATGGAAACAAATGCCTTTTAGCATCTTGGGTTTCTTCTGATTTTCCTGTTTTTCATATTAAGGTAAAGGCCACTGCAGAAACTTTTGCAGTGGCTGGTACAGGAAGTAGCTCAGTACATGTGAGGGCTGATGGGAAGGACAGGGTGAAGCTGAACGCCCAGATGTCCCACACCTTCCAGAGGGGAGAGAGAGCTGTGGGCCTGAAGGTGAACGTATCACAGAGTTTGCTGCCTTCTGCCACGGACATGCATGTAAACATGGCTGCCAACATGTCCTCAGACAGGTGTGTGCATCCAACTGTACTTTATCACACTGTCTATTTTTTTAAATCAGATATACAGTGATAATCATATATGTAATAAACAATGTTCATGTCTCTTTATGGACTTCTGAACGTACTGTGCCCTGTTTCCTCCAGTGTGTCTCTACATGGCTCCTACACACAGGGGCATGAGGCTTTGCTGGTTAAGGTCAAAGGGTCTCTAAAAGACACCAGGGGTTTCCAGCTGGCCATGTCTGGGGACCTGAGGCACTCCATGGCCAATCTCGCTATTTTGCCTCCAGTCCTGGGGTTGGACGGGGTGCTGGGACAATCTGACACCCTCATTGAAGGTAGAGGTTCATTTGAAATATATCTTAATAGTAATTTAATATTTCATGATGCCATGTCATTTGGTTTGGATATTGTCTTTAGATGAAACACATCCTGACTACAAGGATTTACCTTTTACTTCATATTATTGTAGGACAGCTGAGAGTTAGAGTGATGGAGACCTTGTACATTGTGGAGCTGAGACATCAGGAGGCAACCGAAGATTCATCGGACAGAGAAGATGAAGGGGGCATGATGGGAAAGAAATTCCACGTGGCCCGTGATTGGCTGTGTGTCTGGATAGGAGCGGAGCATTTGTGTGTGAATGCAAGCCGTCGACTGGGCGATGGAGGGACCGGTGAGGTCATCACCAGCCTATCTCATTCCCTCCGTCTGCTCAATGCCACAGGTAAATCATCTAAGCAATAGCTTCCCAACAGGCAGAGTTATGTTGTGATTATAACCTTTAGCTTTTGCTTTTATGAAACAGTCATGAAGTCTTGCAATATGAAAGTTGTTGACACATTATGATCTAAATTTTTTTTAATTAATAAATAGAGTTCAAAACAAAATAGTTCATCCTGGGCTGGCTTGCTGCACATACCAAGGCTATGGAACGTACACAAGCAACTAGCGTTATATATTTTTTCCATCACAGGCTAGCGTTATATTTTAAATTATATATTACATATCTATATTTATGTATATATTGCTATTCAGCAGCTTGGGCGCCCTTACACACCACACCAACTCTGTTGTTCGGACCGGGTGGCCTTTCCCGGTAACAGCCAGGAAGAGTGTAGCGAATCAGATGAAGAGAAAGGGACAGGTCGTAAGGGCGTTAAGGGAGTCTGATTAGTCTGTCCCACCTACAGACAATACAGTACTCCATAACTGTTAACCTTAAATCAAAGCCCTTTAAATCAACCTTGACCCTTGTCGCTAACCAACCATGACAACACATTAGTCTAATGTTTTTTTCTTTGACAGTATTATTTCACGGCTATAAACCAATCATACTGCTTAATTTGAGCTACCCGTATAATCCTTAACACAAAACACATTTTATATTTTAAATATTATGATCTCTCCTGGGTACAGGTATATATGCCAGCAGTAATGCCCAGGTGAGGTGGGCCCAGGAAGCCGGACGACTGTCGGTCCTTGCAGATCTTCAGGGAGGACCAGAACATCTGAAAGCTGAGTTTAATGGAGGCAAGACAGACCAGGTTCCCCACCGATGGGAATATTTCTCCAGGCTGCAACATCAAGTCAAAGCCCTGCTGGAAAGAGGTGTATCAAGCTCCATACAAGCCAAAGCACATTACCAGGTACAGGTCTATCTTCTATTTTTATATCCCTGGCATGTTCATATTTAATTGATGATTTGAGAAGCATCAATGTGTAATCTTTCTCAGAAAATGTGTACATGGATATGCACATTTGTTTTTCCTAATTTTCATGTTTTTCTTCCCACTGTTAGTTAGAAGCTGAAGGTCTGGACACAAGCTTGGTCATTCAAATGGCAGACGAGAGAATGGTTGACATCCTTTTTAATGTTGGATCACAAAACAGCACAGCTATATTAGTAGTGTCTCTATGGCAACAGATAAAGCTGCTCCAGGGACTTATACCCGACTCTTTACAGGTAAATGTTTTTGTTCATCTTTACCCATGATCTTTCCCTTGTTAAGGAGCATTGTGTTAAAACCAGCTAAAGGAATAGTGCGATACTGTAACTTTTGTAAATACAGCTAATTAGAAGTGCTTGTATGTTGTTATCTTTGAAGCAGGTGGGGGTTTCTAGCGCAACTTCATCTAATCCCAAGGTGCATGGAGAAGGGGAAAAGTCTGAGTGGATCAAAACTCGAGCTACATTTCTAGTACATGGAACAACTTTTTGTTAGACCAACGCATTTCGGCTTGTTGCCTTCATCAGGGTCCATCAGGTCTATCTTGTTACCTTTGGACACGGCCAGACTAGATGTTCCTCCCTGTTTCCAGTCTTTATGCTAAGCTAAGATAACAGGCTGGTGAGCTTCATATTGACCGTACTGACAAGTGCGATAAATCAAAACAAGACAGAGAATAATCATATTTCCCCAAATATTCCTTCTAAGAAGTTGACCCACTATTCCAGCTTTTCCAACAGCACACCATGATCAATAGTATCAAATGAACCACTAAGAATAAAACAGAAATACTGTTCTAACATTAAACATGTATTGTTTCATAATAAAGGCTCATATAAGCTTGTTGGTGTACCACAAAATTGTATGGGACCGGTCTAAAGTTCAGTTATTCCTCAGAAATTCGTACGTCTCCTTCTTCAGTTTCCTCTTTGAAAAACAAACTTTGCCAACAGGGGTTTTGTTTTCACAGATGAACTGCACAGGGGACGCCACCGCGGGCCGACTCTCAGCCCAGTGCTATGGAAACGTGGCAGGTCGCCCTGTGGAGGTACGAATCTTTCGCTCCTATAGACCACACAACAGGCTCTGCTATGGCCTGTCGCTCGCTCACTACAGCCTCAGCGCTCAAGCTAAATGCTGTTACAGTTCCAGTGGCCAGAGGGAGCTTAGCGCTAACCTCACTCATTCATCCATGCTGCTGCTGACTTATCTGGGCGTGCCCTTTAAATCTAGTCTCAGGCTCCTGCTCCGGCCTGGTCCTCAGAGATGGGCCCTGGGGATCGGGTTGATTGTTGACCCATGGAGAATGGACTTGAATGTTGGACTGAGGTTGGAGAGGCCTGGACTGTATGGTTGGCATGGGCTGCTTGAGTCTGGGACCCTCAGTGATACACACAAGGCCGAGGTGACAGGTCGGATGATGCTGGAAAGTTGGTGTCACATCTGGGCAGATGTCATTGTAGCATGGGACTCAATCACCTCAACTCTGTTGCTGTCTCTCCGGTGTAAAGGGCTGGGGAGGCTGGAATGGGTGCAGGTTAGTAGAGTCAACGGGGGCGATTCACATAAAACCTCTTTAACCATACACGGACAAGCAGGGAAAGATGGACTCAAAGGTTCCTTGGATTTAGAAAATGAACAGGACTCCTGTCACTGCCTCGTGTCTGCACTGCTGAAAGACCAAAAGGCTGAAGTAGACTGGACCCTCCAGCATCACTGGGCCTCTCTCACCTCCATCATCCCGACCAGAGTAAACCTCCATGGTTCAGGTCAGCTCAGTGACACCTCCCTCTCTGGAAGTGCTCGGGTTTCTTTCAGTACTCGCTCCGCTCTGATCAACCTGACTGCTGCCTGGGATCCCTCCACCTCCTTGAGGGTCATGCTTCAGCAAAACCTGGTCACTACTGGTGTACCAGGGGAGCTCACTGTCACCATGGCGACCACGGCTAGTCAAGCTGAATTGGAGTTTGAAAGTGATGCGTGCTCCGTGCTTCTCCTGGCAAACCATCACAGGGGAGGAGAGGACAGGATGACCAGCTGGAACTTTTTTGTCCACCAGCGGTGTGTCTTACTGAAGGTTAGAGAGGAAACAAGAAAAAGTGCCGGAAAACTTGTTTCCCAGCAGATGGAAAGCAAAAGAAACATCTTCACCATGGAGATGACTCTTTTCATTGGATAACAAGTTGCACAGAAAATAAGTACCAACAAGATCATGGTTGAAATGAGGGTTAAACTACTAATGGATTATAGCTACGCTTGTGACATGTCTATGTCCACTTTGGTCCAGACTGAAACAATTTAACAACTGTTGGATGCAATGCCATGACTTTTGGTACCAACAGCCACATTCTCCTTAAGATAAATTGTAAAAATCTATATTAAATCCCTTTTGCACTCTATGTAAAATGTAATGCAAAGAATCCTTTCAGCAGTGGTCTTGTTTGTGTATTTCAGTATATTTGTGTTCAATAGATTTATATATGATTAATTACTGGTAGCACTGTGCATGTTTAACTTAAGTGAAGAAAAGTCCTGGTTCTAATCTTTACTTTTAAATTTTTCCCTTATAGACTCTCCTTCCGTCGCAGACTTCAGCCAACATCTCCATCACCCGTTCTGGCTGCTCCACTTATCTCAGTACCATCCTCCAGACAGAGGGGAAACAGAAAGGCAGCCTTAATCTGCATTTAACTTGTCACCCCCACCTTGGTCTGAAAGCATCTCTAAATCACTCTATTGAGGCAATACAGGTGCTGGGATTTCCCACACATGGAGCATTGAACCTGAATGTTTCAACTGCACATCTGCCGGGTGTGGAGGTCAGCCTGGAGCTGGGACATTGTTATTTTAGGGGGAATTTTGGGAAAACAGAGGCTTCAAACGCGAAGAAGCGGTCTGCTTATGCTGTGAACGTGACAAACTACTGTCCTGCTCTACAGGTCAGACAATCCATCAATTATATTTGATACTGCTTGTGGAAACCTGAATAAGCATGTTGTAAATATTACTGTCAGTCCAACTGTGACTATACATTGTCATTTCTTTTATCGCAGTTGGAAGAACCGGGATTTCCTAATGATTCACACATGTCCATATTAACACAGTTTCCTTTGAAACACAGTTTCCAGCTCATTAGAAGGTCAAGTCACAGCTCATTTATTACAGCAGCTGAGCAGAACCTCACAGCAGACGATACAGCTGCTAGATTAACATCACCTCTATTTGACTTGCTAGGCAATCTGAGTCTCTCAACGTAGATTAACATCCTCCACGTATTTGTGCCATAGGGAACGTCCCTCCCAGTGTCCCTGACTCTCCAGGGCCTCTTGTCAGTCGTCCCCTGCCAGCTAACCATGAGCTCCTCTCTGAGGGCAGACAGCCAGGACCTGTCCCTGGAGCTGAGTCAATCCTGCAGGCCTCCAAGATTCTCTGGGACCCTCACACACTCCTTCATTGGGCTGAGGAGCCACGGTGTGCCCCAGACTATCAACGTAGAGGCCACTGGTCCTGGAGGCCCTGAACAGACCGGAACCCTGTTAATTAAGGCTGGGACCTGTTACATTAGGGCCCATAGAGACGTAGAGGCCAAAGGAAGGACACAGTGGCTCTGGGCTCTGGAGTCAAATTGCCCAATGTTACAGGTAATGTAGGTTTTTATGACGACTAAAGCAATGACATAGTTGAATGTTCTAATAAACTGGCTTGTTTGTCCAACAAATTAATTGATTTGGGAATTTTGTAATGTTTACCA
Source organism: Anoplopoma fimbria (assembly GCF_027596085.1). Lineage (NCBI taxonomy): Eukaryota > Metazoa > Chordata > Actinopteri > Perciformes > Anoplopomatidae > Anoplopoma > Anoplopoma fimbria. The sequence continues at coordinate 22,366,673 of NC_072451.1, read as the reverse complement.
GTCAACTGTTTTCATTATACAGTTAATGCTCTGACTGAAATCAAACTTCTCTTACAAACATTCTAGATTTTCTAACCTAGGCACTATATTATACCCTTTTTGAGTCAGACATTCAGACATGTCAGGAAAAGCACACGTGTAACTAATACCATTAGTTAAGTCTGTGGTGCTCAATGGAACTGAGAAGTCGTCAGTCTTATTGGTTACACCTGTGATTTTCGTGGAAAGTCCAAATTGTCTATTATAGGTTATACTTATAATCATGACATGGAGGAAGAATGAGGCATCATCAGCAAGTGTTTGTGTTTATTTATTTAATTTTTAAACAGTCCTAATGACATTGGTGTTCTGTCCTTTCTAGGCCCATTTGAATGGCTCAGTGTGGCTGGACCCTCATGGTGTCTGGACAGCGACGGTAAACACCGATCTGGAGGGAAAAAAGGGTTTCCTTAGGCTCAATGCAAGGGCCTGGCCGGAGCTGAGTGTGGAGGGCGAACTCAGACACAATCTTCCTGCCTTTCAAGATTTACCTGAGCACAGCAGACTGAAAGTCACCTGTAGGGCAGGAAAACATCGATATGACACCGAAGCTCTCATTCAGATGGAGGAGTGTATTGTGTCAGCCAGTGGGGCGCTGATGTCACAACCAGGCCTGCAGGGGTCGCTGGTGTATCACAACAACTGCACAGTGATTCGGGTAAAATAAACATACCACATGATTATCTGATTACCTGTTAAAGCTATATATAACTTCACTATATCATTTTCTATTCATGTTTGTAGGAGTGGGGTAGTCCGGACAAGATGCAGTCCTCTGCTTTGTTGGTTGTCTCACCAACTCTTGCAGAATCTCAGGTCTCCATGGCGATGGATGAAAAAGAGTTTCAGGCTTCAGTGGCTCTTAAGAAAACTAAGGTGTGAAAATAAATGAAAGCATTTGTGATTTTACATTTGTTACATAAAAAAATAATTATTTGCCTTTAAAATCCAATGAAATTCCCATTTTGCTTGTGATACAAAGATGCGGCCTTAATTAATCTATTTTCAGAGGCACAGGATGTGACGCCAATTATCATAATTCAATGTTGGTTTTTTTCTAGGATAAAAATGAAGCATCGCTCAGTCTAAACCACTCTTTGCCCCTGTTGGAGAAGCTGGGTCTCCCTGTTAATGCTGCAGTGACAATGAATTCTGGGAGTCATGGCAATGGCTCGTACTATTATTTAGTACACAGCAGTGCAGGAAACCAAAAGGTAGGAGGCAGCATAAGTACTCTATAAAACAGTATCTTGGGATGATTGAAATGAATTGCACCTCCTTAGGTTTAGGACCATAATGATATACTGTATATGAATCCATAACCATACCAATCTGCCACTTTATGTAACAGCTGCTGGAGTTGATACTCTGAATGTTTTACAGCTAACTCAAGAGATGACAGTTTCAAAGATGTCTGAAACAGTCAGAGTGAATAGTCATTTTAGACACACAGTGAACTTTCTGAAGAAACTCGGAGTCCCAGCAAACAACAGCATCCAGGTTAGAAACTCGACTCAACCATCAATAACTGATAGTTGATCAGCTTTTTAAAACAGCTCAAAGAACAAAGGTGTAAAATCTTTCAGATGGTTGATATCACAGTGACTGTGTGTGCAGGTGGAGCTTGGCTCTGTTGAGGGGAAGACCTTGACATTACAGTCCGAGTTTGGAGGTCAGCAGGCGGGAATGAGACTTAAAATGAAATGTCTCCCAATAACCAAAGAGATAAGAGGAACTATGTGGCACAGCTGGTCGTGGTTACAGGACAGAGGACTGCCACTAAATATAGAGGTAACATAACACATCTGAGTTTTTTTGGGTTCTATATATTGTAATGCTTTATTGAACTGTTTTTTATAAGAGTAGATTAAAAAAACCTACACCTATCTGATCATTTTCTTCTCCAAGGGCCTATGTTCCATCCAGGGAGTGTTTTCTCAGCTTCAGTCCAGAGCTCGGCTCACTGTGGACGGACACAAGCTGCTCGTCTCTGATTTGAATGTCACTGTGGCCAATGGGCGTCTGGCCCTGCTGTTCTCTTACGCTCCACCAGCTTCTAATCAAACAGGGATGCAGCACCGTCTGGACACTTCCCTAACTGCTCAGTTCAAAGGTCAGATTGAACTTGAAGAGCTTGATTTAATATTGGTGTTTTAATATGGATTTCTGAAGTTTTGGACTTATGGGTTTTGCTTATTTTCTCAGTACCTTTTTGAAGGGGAGGAGCAGAAGAGGATGTCATTCTTTTTCTTCATAACATCTTGTTTCATTACAAGAACTATTATAATTATTGTATTTCAGGTCTAAATTTTCCCTCTCTGTGTCATCATGAGGTTTTGCTATGAATCCTACGATTCAACTGGGGAGTCAAAGTCTGATCAGCTCAGTCATCATTTGACTTCATGTATTTTTTAAAGCTTCATTTTCATATAGCAAAGTGAAAGGATACTTCATTTTTAAAATGCAGACAGCTCTCAGTTTCAAAAACAAAAAACATATTTAGACAGTTTGTATTCTCATGATGGAAGCAGTATGGCTATTCCCTTTAACAGCTGTACTGATGCTCTGTGCAGGTCCTCTGCGGAGCGCCTCAGTAGACATTCAAGGCCATGACTGGAGAGTCCGAGTGGTCGGGGACGTAGGAGGCTGGGGGCCACATAGAGGGTCCAGGGAGGCCAGAATCACACTAAAACACATTGTACAGGGACTAACTAGCCCTGCATTACAGGTAAAGGTAACAAACACTCAAAATTCCCACAGCTTTTCTCCTCTATGCTAATCATCTCTGTGACTGTCAATGTAGGTCGAGGCCTGGGGAAGACTTACTGAGTCACAGCTGAGGTGCTCTATGGCTGTAAACCCTGAACTCAGCTCCTCACTGGCACTCATCATTCAGGGACACCATCTGCCTCATAGGTATCATAAACACACACACATTATTATTATTATTATTTATAACCAAAATGGCCGGCCTGACATTCTCCGGTCAATCAAACACATGCACGCATACTTACTTCAGGTGACAGGTGTTCTTTTGTCCAGCAAGGACCTGATGGTGAAGGTGGTCCACAATATTCCCAGGATGTTGGTTTACCTGCCTTCTCAGCTCAATGTCCGCTCTCAGGTGGGTTCTTATTCTCAAAGGTGCTCTCATTAAATCATATTAAAACTAAAATGAAGCAACGTGCTCTGAAAAATGTATCTGAAATGAAAATTGTTACTCTGTTATATTTTTTTCAATGCATTTGTTCTAGTAATTAAAGAGTTTGATTGGCATGACATGTTACACACAACCCATGTTTCCGTCTCTCCTCCCTCTCTCCAGATGAACCAGTCTCAGTCCAGTGTGGCAGGTTTGGTGGAGGTGTTGTCAGGCAGGAGGAGGCTGTGGGCTTTGGGGGAACTATCAGCTATAGACAGTGGATACAGACAGGCTCTAGAGCTCAAACACTCATACCCACAGGTATTTCTGAGCTAAAATATCCCTTTACAGACCAAAAAAGTGAACTCAATCAATCTGATTTAGACGATTAGTCTTTCCACACCCTGAACATCATGACGCATCCACATTCCACACATCTTTGTTCTGTAGTTGAAGCCGTTCCCGAGGACTGTCTCAGTGAGGACGGTGTATGAGGCCAGGAACTGGAGCTACCAGGTTCAACATGGCGCTGTGTGGGGCGGCCAGGAGTTCACCTTGTCTGGTCTCTACTCGTCACCTCCAGCACTGGAGATGGGGAACCAGACACTGAAGGGTAAACTATTGCAGACCAACTCTGTAAAACGTTACAACCATCACGGGGACAATGTTTGTCAATGTCCTAAACGTCTTAACAAGACGCAGGTACTGATGAGTGACCTATGATTTTGACTGACGACAGATTGTCGATGTCTTTCTCTTGTTCTTGACTTCAGTTCAGATCAACTGCGTTCCCCGTTGGACTAGTTTGGAGGTGACTCTTGAGCGTTCCTTACATGGCCGACTGGACAGTGTTTTACTGGGCTGGACGAGGCATGGTCGACTGGAGCAGGTCAGACTGTAGTGTGTCATGATCCTGAAAATGTGAAAGGCTTCATTAAAATAAGTCTGTTTTGTCTTGTCCTCTCCGAAACTATCATATTCAATAATTATTTGATTTTGATAACAAAATGGAGATGTCTTGCATTCTAAATAAAAAACTTTTTGCCTTCTGCAATTACAAACTGGTTTGTTCATTTCAAGGTCAGAGCTCTGAGCTGGTGGAGTCGATCAGAGGAAATGAACGAGACCAAACTGGAGCTGAAACATCCCTTCTCCTCCACACTCAGCCAGATGTCCCTTCACACACTGTCACACAGCTCACAGAGGGAACGACTCAGCAGCCACCAAGTAGGCTCACACACTTACACATCTGCATTTTACAGAATATTTATGATCTCAGCTATTCATTTCACCCAAATATGAGTCTGAATTTTGGGGGGAATTTGAGACATATGGCATTTGAAACAGTATTTCTCACCATTATTTATATTAGCTGAAATGGAGCAGGTCACTTTTTTTCATTTTTGTTAGACACCATGCATAATGTTGTTTACTTAAACTAGACTACATGATTAGTTATTCCCATAATTTAGCATAGTGGAATGTGTTATTTAGTTACAACAAGTGGAAAATTATGAGATTTATTTTATGTTATTATTTCATTTTTAATTTTATTACTGTGCATGCAGACCCATCTGTCATGGGACAGCGCAATCCCAGGTCAATATCACTGTCACCCTGAACAAACAGTGGCAGAACAACTCCAGCAGGGGGCAGGCATGTGCTTTGTTCTCATCACAACAGGTTTGTGGACCCTTTTCAAGTATTAAACTCCTTATGGATATTGTGTATGATAAGTCGCCATGATAAATGACTTGATCTATGTGTGTGTGTGTGTGTGTGTGTGTGTGTGTGTGTGTGTGTGTGTGTGTGTGTGTGTGTGTGTGTGTGTGTGTGTGTGTGTGTGTGTGTGTGTGTGTGTGTGTGTCTGTCTATGTAGATGGTAGTGTCTTTGGTTAAAGGTTGTGTGTCAGTGGGTCAGGAAGGAAACTTGTATTCACAGAATGCCGAGCTAAGATGGGACAACAGGAGTGTCAAGCAAGGCATGAAGTACCAGGTACTCTGAAAGCTGAAAGGTTTTCTCTCATCCTGCGACTGCAGATGGCTGATGTTTGTGTTTTGTTTCTAGAGGGGTCCACGAGGAATGCACAGTCTTCAGGTGAATGTCGGCCTGGACAAAGTGTCTCCTTCACCCTGTCCGTCACACACACTCCTGACTAAGATTCAAACCAACCTCAGGGATCGCTTGGAGCACACAGTACTGCTGGGCCTCTGCCCCCCGCAGCCCGTAAGTCAACTCATCTGCATCCTTTGTTTCTTACTGCTTTCCTTCTCAATCTGTGATTGATAGTTTGGTTTTACTCCCACATTTAAAGACATGTGGAGGTTGTAGCCGCTGTGTTGGTATACATGAGTAATGTTCTGTCTGTGTGTGGTTGTACTATGTTAAACATGCATAGTCTCTGAAAATGTATCAATGGGGGAAAGTATTTATCAACACATACGTACAACTGTGTTTTAAGTTTTCAGACCTACAAGATGCCGTTGTTCTTCTTTCTTTTTTGTTCAGCCGTTGTTTATTATCTGTGTGTTTCTCCCAGACTTTGTCGTGGTCTGGATCCCACAGAGTGAACTCAGGAGAGGAGCTGTTTTACACACAGTCTCGCCTCTCGGTGACGGGACGGCCCCACCAGTGCAGCCTCACCTTCGCCTTGACCAACTCCTCTACTGCTCAGAGCTCCAACATGTCTCTGTTCTCTGAGGTGAACAACCCTCTGGGGATTAATTAACAATAATGTGTCTCAGTTAAGAACTTTTGTTTAACAGGGCATGTCAAGTCAGTGTTGTATTATTGGGTATGATGGTTTTATTGCATTGCTGCAAGGACTTTATTTGTGATAAGGCATTATTAGATTTAGATTAAAAAGCACTCTGTTCAAAGTGGCTGTTAGCGCTGCTACTCTGTGTGTGGGCTTTTGTATTTCTGTCTTTGTGAGGACCAATACGTTTTAGCCTGGAATTAAGGGCAATTTTTGTAAAGTAAAGTTTTGATCCTCACTTCTTCAAAAAAAAAAATTGAATTATTCATTTTTGTTGAGCCTTCATTTTACCAGGAATATTTCCCATTAAAATTCAGCATCTCTTTCACAAAGGAGTCCTTGGCAAGAAAGCAGCATTAAACGTTTTACATAACAGACTTAAATTCAAAAAATGCAAAACTTTATTGCAAACAACAGAAGAAATTTTATATAGAAGAAACAAGCAACAAACTAAACAAACTCAAATTGCATCAACCAATGATATAGCGGTGTTCAGTGGTCAAATAGTAATTTATCCTGTTTTTGTAGTTTTCCATGCTTATCAAATAATCTAGTTTAAAGTGATTCACACCAAGATCAGAGTGCAAAAACTTAAAAAGCTTTTTCACCAAAGACGGTTGGGGTTCGAGGAATGACGTATGAAAATTGTGTGCATGCCTGAAACTTGCAGCTGCTGATAGTTTTAGGAATCAGTAGAGCACAAAGATAAGAAGGCAGTTCATGAAATATATAACCATATAAAGAAAAATGTACCAGTGTTCCAACTTTCTCATACAAACTTTAATGATGTGTATCGAAACCAGAATCAGAGACAAATCATAATCCAGCACGCTACACTGAAATTAATATTTTAAAATATGGCAACCTCATGGTGCCAACAACAATCCAATAATTAAAGGCTTGCAACAAAGAAATAGTCTGACACATAACCCCCATAAAAGCACAATAAGTTTATCTGTGAGGGTCCTTATAAGTATTATAGTACAATGTGTGTGTGTGTGTGTGTGTGTGTGTGTGTGTGTGTGTGTGTGTGTGTGTGTGTGTGTGTGTGTGTGTGTGTGTGTGTGTGTGTGTGTGTAAACTTCACAGTCTAGGATTGGTAACTGGAGCGTTGAGGTGGGGGGCAGTGCCCTGTCTTGGCCCGGGAGGTCTGGTCTCCAGGTGCAGGCCAGACTGGACCACAGGGAGAAGATCTGGCTGAACGGGTCGGCAGAGGGCCGATGTCTTCAGACCACAGCAGGTTACATGAACGGTAAATACAGAATCGTCTCTGCAGTACTTGCAAATTTTTAAAAAATATATTAAAACTAGGATTGTAAAGAACTAAATCTGTTCATATCCAGGTCCAGGTCTGCACGAGGACGTCACTGTAGTGGCATGTGTGGGAAGAAATCTCAGTTTGATGCTGGATGTGCAAAAAAGAGACGGCAGCAGCAAACCTCAAACTCTGGGCAGTGTGTCTGTAGGATCAGCCAGTCAGAGGCTGATGCTGAGAGCAAGTGGCTGTTTGGAAAGTCTAACTACATTGGAGGTATCACGAAAACTACAGAAGTTGACACATTTTTACTAGAACACAGCATGGCACTACAATATACTGTTTGTTGTTTTTTCACAGACACGGCTTCAATACTTGAGCTCTCAGATACAGAATAAGTTGCTGAAGAGAATCAAGACATTGCAGCATCTCCTTGTTGAAGTCAGGCGGCAGGTAACCAAACTGCTGCAGGATACTGAATGTTAACAATGCACATAGTGGATTAGGCTCAGCCGATGATAATGATCTAAGTTAAACGTATAAATGGACATTTGTGGGATTTTTCTTATGTGTCTTCTCTTCACACAAACTTCTCTGCAGTCCAGGGACAGTGAGTGGCTCCAGGAGCTGAGTGCTGTGCCCCTCCATGTTTCCCAGCGAGCAGAGACTCTGCTGGAGCACAGAGGCAGAGGTTTGTTGTCTCTGTGGCAGAACAGCACCCCGCGTCGCATCCTGACCGACAGCCTGCCTCGCTTTCTGGGTCTGTTGCAGCACGCCTCTCTGCTGGGTCAACAGGAACTGAGGAGTGAGTCCAGAGAGATGACGTTTATCAGTCATGTCAGCCGCTGCCTTGACTGGCAAAGCAATTAAAAAGTCTTGATGTAGTCGTGTATTTTAGAGACAGAAAGATTGAGAGAGCAGATAGAGGAGATAGCACCCTCTCCTGTTGTCTTGTTTGTCCCTGCCTTTCCTCACAGGCAGAAATATAATCTCTTTAGGAAACCCTAAATAACATACTAATCTTTTCTTCCTTTGCGTCATTATCTGACACAGGAAAAGCTTCTCTTCTGTCTCACATTTATTCTTTTTTTCTTACATTATCACAGACTTTTTTTAGTCGTTGAGGTACTTTGACCCCTACTCTTCCTGTGAGTCTTGTAACTTTAATGTTCCTATTATAAAATAACCATCTTAATACATAAAGTGTGAAAAAGTGTTGTGCTCTGTCCTCAGGGCCCTTGGCCACTCTAGCAGGCGTGTACCAGGATGTGAAGGGCCAGAGGTTGGAGGTGTTGTGGAGGGAGGCGGTTTCGTTGTGGACTGACGGGCTGGTGGAGGTTCTTCCTCTGCTGTTGGAGAACCCTCAGCTGAGTTCGCTGGCTCAGGCCGGTGTCGTCACGCTCAGCGTCGCCCTGGAAGTGGTGAGAAAGCTGCACTCTGGTGCTTTTTCTTTTGTGTGAAACCTTAGTATTCCTCATTTCTCTTTAGCTAATTTATGGCATTTTGTAGATGTTTTGTGTGCATGTTGGATTCTGTATCAATGAGTGTGCCTCTTCATGTTTTCTGGATGTTATTATTCAGGTTTTAAAAACTTATTCTTGTTTTGATAAACCTGGAAATGCTAGAAACTGGGATACTGTGTTTCTGATCATTCTCTTATGTATTCAGGTGCTAAAAAACTCAAGCTATGTAGTTATTATTAAAGTAAAACATAAAATATGGTGAGAAACTTTTAAATTGAATTATGACCATCATGCCGACATACAATTTTGGTAATGCAGAGTAGATGGAGAGGCTAAATCCAGCAATGTTGAGGTAACTCAGTCACACAAGACAAATCCAGGAGAAGACTCCAACCAGCATACTAATATACTTGCAAACACACTCATTAATGTGTGGTAATGGTTGGTGTTCTCTGTGGAACAGGCAGGACAGCATTCCTACCACTGGGTGGACACCCGGCTAGCAATGGCTCTGTCTGGAGTCAGGAAACGACTGGCCTCTGTCTACAAACTCTCCCCCAGGTACTGCACAAATGTCTGAGCAAACATGAATAAAAGCTCTCTGTACCCCTCTGTTCCTAAAATGGCTTTTCCTAAAATTACGTAAAGAGGTCTAAGGGGGGTAATTTCCCTCATTAGATGATATAATGCCAATCCCACTAATAACCAAGGTCAAAAGTTGACTAGGAAACAACTGGGCTAACTTTGGTTGAGGGAGGTTTTTTGGGATGTCTCGGTTATAATGTGACTTTAATTAAATTTGAAGCAGGTCCTAACTTAACTTTATTAAATATAGTCATTGAGATAAAAGTTCATATTGACCTGGCTGCAAATCACTAAATTCATTCTTATTGTACAAAAATCAACAAACAATAAAGAACTATTACTGTTCTGCATTTGCTGTCAAATGGACAAATGAGAACGTAAGAGAGGTAATAAAATGTTTCCAGTAAGATATTTATAATAAAGTGTTTTTTTACAGTGAGTGTTCAGTGGTTGCGTCAGTGCCGCTGCCACCTCTCCCCTGGTCTAGGGTGTCAGAGGCTGGACTGGTCGAGATCCTTCTGGAGGAGTGGTTGCTGAGACCCCTGCAGACCCTCGCCTTCGTCAGGCCCACAGCTGAACTTTACCGCCTCAAGAGGAGGATCATGGACAGCCCGTTTAAACGTATGACCAGTTTCTCAGCAATATACGCATGATGCAAATTTTACTGCAGGACTTATTCGAATTGCAATACTGTCTCTCTTCTTCTGCTTTTCTCTATAAGACCAAGCTTTGTTGGTGGCAGATCAGTTTGTGGTGACATTTGACGGTCACCTGTTTGAGCTCCCGGGCTCCTGCCCACTGCTCCTCGCTCAAGACGTCAGTGCTGAGCCTTCATTCACGCTGCTGCGCAGTTCAGACTCGCATAGCTTGCTTCTGATAGGAATGAATAACAGCACCATCAACATTCAGCACAATGGACAGGTACGTGTAGACGTCGTTGACATAACGTGGCTGGATGAACCACAAAAACATGAATTTAGAGAGGGTAGTGTTGTCAAATAACAAAACTGCAGCTTCTTCCAACGTGTCTGAAAAATAAAGAAAATGTGTGTCACAGGTGAAGGCCGACTGCAACAATGCTGTAACGCACGCATTTCGCAGTGACAATGGATTGTCCGTCAGAAGAGGAGCAAACATTGTGCAGGTGTCCAATCAGAATGGAGCGTCAGTGTCATGTGACCTTTCGCTTGAGGTGTGCAGCTTCACTCTCGATGGATGGTTGCATGGTAGGATTGAAATTCAAGTTTTAACATGTGTTAGGATAATAAACAAGTCCATGGTCATAATTACTGATCGTCATTATTAGTGAAATGTTTTTATCCACACAGGCACGTCCACTGGTCTGTTGGGGACAAATGACAATGAAGCAGGGAATGATATTCTTTTGCCTGATGGCTCTCAGGCTGAAAACATTAAAGGATTTTTGAACAGTTGGCAGGTGGGACATATGAGAGACTGGCAGTTTTTGTATATCAAACAAATACATAGGAAATCTTGTGTCTGTACATTCATGTTTTTGTCGACATAACAGCATTCAGTTCTCACCTGCAGTGATCATTTTTCTGTGTCTTCAGATGGAAGCGGATTGTATGAAACCACAAGGTGCAACAGAGCACATTCCTAATGCAGCCACAGGCCCTGTGAGCTGTGACTTTCTGTTTTCCTCTCCTGAGTCTCCGCTGAGCTCCTGTTTCAGGGTGGTGAGTAGAAAAACACTTGTGCGAATGAGGAATTTCTTACACAGCATTATGTAATTCACCAGCAAGTAAAGTATTTATCGCATGTGACAGACGCCAGTGAAAACATGTATCTGGCACAGCGCCCACCAAACAGCCCTGGCTTCTTTTAATCTCTAATGGATTTTATGGCCGTGATGATGAATGTTAATGTGTCAAACCATTTGTTGACTCTGGACTCATGAACTTTACTTGTAGATTAGATGAAGCAAAAACTATGCCTTTAATGTATTAGTCCTGTCAAAAAGAAATAATGCTAAACAAATACATATTTTCACATAAAATAATTCAAATCTGATATAGGTTTGGAGAAAGGCAATACATTGGACTGTACTGCTGCCCGACATGTCCATGGCGCCACGATTTTTGTTCGACTGATAAAGCTTCATTTGTACAATGTGTTTTTGTCGGCAGGTGGATCCTGGTCGGTTCTTGTCTGTGTGTGAGTTGAGCTCCTCCAGAGCACCCTGTAGATTAGCAGCTGCTTTTGTTCACCTCTGCCAGCAGAACTACATACCTCTGGAGGTCCCTGTTCGGTGCTGTAAGTTAGGCCATTATACAACTAAAGACGTGCATAGTTAGACTCACACTTTGCTCTAAACTATGGTACTGTACTACCAGGTGTTTTTTTGTTTTTTTTGTTTCAGTGAAAAAATGACGGGAGGACCAGCTGATGAAGGGCAAAGATGAGTGATCACGAACTCTGTTAGCTGCTAAAACTGACAAATTACAATGTTATACCACTGTTTTTGTTAAATTACTTATATACTTATATTTTGTATTACATTTTGTACACTTTTGTATAGTTACACATTAATATACCTCATGAAATGAACACTTTTGTCCTTTTTGCTGATGCAAATGCCAGTAATGTGAACATGAACAAATTAACTATAGCGAGTAGTTTATTATTAATCACAAGGCTTCATTGTTGTATTTTCTGAGGTCTGTAATAAAAAAACTGAAAATATTCTTGACTGACTTTAATACACCACCAGTAACTAATCCTCACAAACAAACTTGGAGAATGAATCCATCAACAAGTATCATTTTGATGAAGTGCATTTATTACCTTGTATGCTGTCTCACAACTCTATGTTAGATATATGTTTTTATTGCTCAGTTCCCTGGAAGATGGGTATGTAATTGTGTATCTTGGATTTCTGCCTCTGTGTGACGCACTCAGCGATCCAGACGATGTTGCGACTCTCCTGCTCCTTCAGTTTGATGTAGGAGTAAAATACTCCAAAGTGGAACTGCTGCATGAAAGCAAGTGTGTTCAGCTTCACCTGAGAAAAGATAAAGGATAGACTTTGTAGCCGCTCAGACTGACAGAAAGGCAGGTTAACATATAATAAAGATATATAGTTTACACATGAATCAGGTTTAGATTGTGTTTACTTTCTGTCTGGCCGATTTGTCAAAGCACTGTCATTTCTTCAGTAAAAATAATTGAAACAAACTGCCCATACTTTCAAACTGAATTTTATGTGAAATGGGTTGCTTGGTCCAAATATTTTTACAATAATAAAAGTTCAACATGCTGATCGGACTCTACCCTCTGCACTACTGATGAACATTAAAGTTTTATTACCTCTTGTTCAAAGAATCTGTCTTCCAGACTCTTAAATCCTGATCCTGGCTCAGGGTCTTCAAAAATGATTTTATACACCTGCAGGGAAGTTAAGGTTAAGGTCAACCACGTTGATGACTTAAGTTAACTGCAGTGACAAAACTCTTGTTCAGAGTCCACAGAGATGTGATCAGACTCACTGGGTAACAGTCGGCCACTTCTTTGACCTGCCCGTGGTCCTCTGCTCTGCCCAGCAGTCGCAGCCCTTCAGGGTAAAGTTTGCCACAAGATGGATACAACGCACTCCTGTCTGCACCGCTGAGATCTGTCCCGAAGGAGTTCACTGTGATGATGAAGGCCCGCCTGTCTGCCTCAAACTGCAGCACACACACACATACATACAGAGCATTTTCATCAAACAACAAAAAAAAGATAAAGTACGTAAAACTTCAACAGTGGTTGTTGTCACAGTACCTCCAGGACAGGACACATTATATCTTTTGTGGCTCCTCCAATGTTCTTGCAGAAAGAGTGGAATGACTCTAAATATGCCTTTGAAGATAAAATATGATAATTTCATGGAGCAGGGTTTAAATGTCTGTCACATAAAACCCTTCCCTCAACCAAAGAAGGTAAGCACACAATTGTAAAACTCATGTTACAGTAGTAAACCCTCCAGAATGTATATGAGCTCACACATTATCCAACACTTTTAAAGTCACCTTAAACAGTTTGTTTCTGAGGATCTCAGCTTCCATCTCATCCAGGTTGGACTCAGATACAACATCCAGGAAAAACTGAGCTATGACACGAAAACACAACAAGCATCAGTTTCATTAGTCTTTGTTATATATCACTTTTAACTTTTATCTAGCAGAACTTCAATTCGGATGATCAAAATAAAAACGTATAAACGTATAAGGTCAAAACTCTGACTAACTAAAGGGCAGGACAGACCAGCGTTTAAAAATTGTGGTGTGAAATCAACAAATTCTGATGGAATAGTTGCCGTTTGTAGATTTTTTTAACGTTCCTTCAACCCTATGTTCCCCTCAGTCCTATGTTCCCTCAGCCCTATGTTCCCTCAGGCCTATGTTCCCTCAGTCCTATTTTCCCTTAACCTCATGTACCCTCAGTCCAATGTTCCCTCAGCCCTATGTTCCCTCAGTCCTATGTTCCCTCATCCTTAAGTTCCCTCAACCCTAAATTCTCTCAGCCATATGTATTCATAAAATAATTCATTGCCAACTCATGGTGTGATGAGTCAGTCAAAAATTATAATAATAGTTCTAAATGAACTAAACATAAGCCTCTTTTTCGCTATCCAAGTGGAAATTGGCTTTTTGTAATTCAAAAACTTTTCAGTGATGTTTCCTTCCAACCATAAAAACAAAATCCACTCCCACTGTAAACTGTTTATGGTTAATTATTTGTAGTGACTTGCAACAACTCTGTGACTGGTATTAGTACTGTTCATACTAAAGTTTACAGTCTTTTGAAGTTAAACACAGATTATTTGATGAATCTACCGAGTGGTGTGTCCACCAGGATGGCTGAGTAGAGCTCAGTCGGGGTACGAGCGATGCCCACTGCTGCCATTTGGTCAAAAGCTCCCAGTGGGTGACACCGCGGAAGGAGCTCTGCCACATCTCTCTGTTTCAGGGCCCCGGTGATCAGCATCACCACATTGTCGATCATGTAGCTGTAGCTATGGAAACACAGGGAGCAGGATATTTAAGTCCCTTCAATTTTCTGCATGGCATTTTATATTTCGTTGCTTTAATTAAGGACATATTTAGCCACAAACATGCCTTTTTGTTTAGAAACCGGTTGCAGATACATTAAGTTAAGTGAAACGAGTTTTCTTTGAATGTGGTGGACTAAATTATAATAACTACAGGAAATAAAGAAGTATGTGATGTGACTTTTCTGTAATTTATAACTTAGCACATGAAGCGTACGTTATATAGTCAAGGAAGGTGGAGAGTGGAGGCAGGGCATTGGAGCGAAGGCAGCTGAATTCAGTCACCAGGTTTTCTCTCAACTTGCTGTCCACCAGAGACACAGTCAGGTCCTCTTCAGACGAGGACAGCATCTTACCATAGTCTGTGCACTGCAGATGCAGCTGCATGTCTGAGAACAGGAGAGGAAAGACATTCCATTACGATTTTGTACACGACTCCCCTTTTCATTCATGGCTTTACTTTTGCATTTCTGTTTTTCCACAGCAGCTTCCTGTTAAGTTGCAGGAATGAAAAAACAGGAATAGTTTATCATCATACAGTATATAATTCACACATAGCTCTTTCTGACTTTTGATTAACTTGTTAAACACATTACAACTGATGAAGACCAACACACCACAGATGTATAGATTATATACACAAACACACATCGTGTTATATTGTAATTTTGGAGTCTGTCCAAGAACCACTTGCCACAGTTTGGACGAACTAACATAGCTGGTGAGTGGAATAGTTACCATTCCTAAAAATATATACAGCCCTGAACTTAGAAGAAACATCTAATTTGTCTTCATATACACTGACTTGCACTGTATGTCAATTCAATTCAATTCAGTTTATTTTGTATAGCCCAGAATCACAAATTACAAATTTGCCTCAGAGGGCTTTACAATCTGTACACATGCGACATCCTCTGTCCTTCCCTCACATCGGCACAGGAAAAACTCCCCTAAAAACCCCTTTAACAGGGAGAATATTAACATATTCCTATGTGTCTTCCACAAAGGAATATCTGTTTCCATGGTAAGAAAATTCTGATTATCTCCTTTAGAAATGCAATCCAGGTAAAAAATGAGCCCCGTCAACCCCACACAACTTTTTTTAAAGATACATTTCGGTGACAGCTAAATTCCCAAATAAAAATGTGTCAGAAAATGACAGTGTGATACAATATTCTTACCCTCAAGTGTGTCACACTGAGCCAGATTGTTATAGTCGGTGCGAGTCAGTATTCCGGCCTTCATCCCTCGAACAAGACCCTCCAGATAGCCATGATCCACATTGAAACTGAGCTCTGCCATGATGCCAAGTGAGCTATCAACAAGCCTGGGTGCAGTTTAAGTGATATTTCCCGGTCCAAATTGGTCTATCTTGCTTTGTTTTTTTACAGTTACTTCTGCATTATTCCCCTCTCTGACTAACATTCATGCAGTTATTTTCCCTTCCTCTTTGACACCAAGAAATTCCATAGCTGCCCTATGAGTGTTCACTCAGTTCCCTCTCTCAAGTACATTCAGTCTGGATACACAGGTTAATAGTTCTTTGTTTGTGTAATCTACTCTGTACCCAGTGTGGAGAAATATCTCTTTTTTGAAAACAGTATGAGTTTATAAATCATAGCCCATGATGCTGTTTGGCCCGACATCATGCTAAAAGGAATGAAGCTAACTCATCTGTTTTCTAACAGAAGGTGAATGAAAATTGACCTTCACTGCCTTCCATCGTCAAATGCTCCCGGTATTTATGGGCAATGAATCTCGGTTTATACATTTTTGCATGTGTGAGCAATGGTGAGAATGGATCTGTTCAAAATCAGGCAGAAGAATACAGATCATGTGGTTTATGAAAATGGCATTTTTGCCATTTATCATGTTCCCTGCAGACACATTTATGAGACATAATCGCTGACCTTACCTCATGTCCTCTTGTCTGTGTACATGACTATTTTTGATTTAAGCACCTATTGTGACATAATCAGACACAGTACATGTATTCATTTCTGTGAACTAAAATGGGTCCCTTCATCATGGACACAATACATTGCTTGTCTTAAACTCCTTTATGGTCATGTTTCTTTAGGATTTCCTGAACATATGATGATCTATGAAAAGGATTATTAATCAAAACACTACTACTGATACATTTAAGTGTGCCTTTTTTCTGAAAAAGAGGAGCAGACAGTGTCCCAGACAAATTAATACACTAAGTAGATCACAGATTTAAGGGATTCAGAACCGCTTTATTTTGAAATTCACAGACTAACATCAACATGTGTCCATGCAAGTCCTTCATATGGATACACTCTTTGCCATATACATATACATATAAGATTCATGTGCATTATCTTTAAGCTTTAACATAATTGTCCTGGAAGAGAATAAAAAACAGCTTTAGTCCCTGTTTATCCACAAGACAGCTGCCATCTTAAATAACGTTTCTTTTTTGCTACTTTTCAATAATGTGTCTCATATTTCCTAAACTAAACATGGTTTCCTCCCATAAATCCACATATAAGTGACTTGTATTCTACAGTTATTTATGTATGGATTATAGGACATTTACACTCAAAAACAATAACGTAAAAGTACAAAAAAAGAGGAAAATATTTCCACATTTAGTCTATAGGTCTATAGGTGTTCTAATGTAAATCTGGTTATTATGGGTCCCCACATTTTTAACATGGCTTGAGAGCAAAAGTAATATAAACATTAAAAAGCAGCAATAGTGCGGGAAATACCCAAGGCACTAAACATAGTTTACATGTGTTTGTCTACATACATGAAAAAGCAGACGTCACTCATCCTCTGTTACACCTACATACTGGTTGTTGGGTATTTGGATATTCTGTATATACTTATGTGAGTATTTTCTTGTTTATGTCTCAAAGGTTTGAAGACAGAAAACACATTATTTCATCCTCATCTCCCCTTTGTTCTCTAAAGTGTTGAAGCCACAGAAAATATACTTTTTTTTAATGATTTTTCAAAGAATTCAGTATTAATATTATTTTAACTGCGCCCAAGGGTTAGAAGGCAGTGTATGTGCATTTTTTGTGTATATATATCTGTCACTGTATACTGCAGGTGCAGGGCTGTGTCTGTTTCTGTGCGTGTTTGTGCTTCATCTACGTCTTCTTTAAGCACAGGGGGTTCACCCTCCAACAGTGACAGATGGTGTTGAAGAGTCGACAGCGGCAGGAAGCACAGGGATCACAGCACAGGACATGGGCGGAGCAGCTCTCCATCAGGCGGCCGCAGCGACGTGCAGGGGTCATGAGATTAGATCTGTTTTTCTGAAACAAAAAATTAGCTCATGAGGTTCGACTTGCTTTTCTGAAACAAAAAATAAATTAAAATAATCCCTCTGGACCCTTTGGATTAAAATTCACCAATTCAGATATATTCACACAGAAATGCAACCTTACACTGCAAGTTGCCCTAGAAACTCTCACTAAAGTTAGTGAACATATGGTGGGCTTATATGAAATAAAAAGGCAGTTTAAGAGGAAAAAGGAAAGCTTACAGGAGGGTGATTATCCTGAGGTGGAGAAATCTTTCTTCTCGCAAACAGTCGTCTTGTCCTCGCTTGGCTCCAAACTAGAGTTGGAAATAATAGAAGAATAAATGGTTGAAAAACCCCCTCCACAAACATTCCTTATTAAATAGATTTTTCTCTTTTTCTACTTTTTTTCAGTGGAGATCACTCAGTTTCAAAGAAAATCAAAAACCTCACCATCCCTCTTGGGAAATATGATCTGGTTACACATGAAAAACAAGAAGCTTAATGTTTATCCTTCTCCTTTTCTTCTGTCAAGACAACGCTTTGCCTGAGAAGACGAATTATATATCCTAGATGGGTGGTTTGGGTTTGACCTGGGGTCGTCGTTCACTCAGATGTAACTGGATTACCTCCACAGGTGTCCTGATCACTTTCAATGTGAAGTTGTACTAGTTCTACTCTGAGTTTCTTTTAGACAGGTCTATGTGTTCCTAAGAGCCTCTTTTTTTGCCTTGGGAGATCCTATGCCCGGATGACTCGACCACAAATGGAAAGATAAACCTCACAGGAAATAAGCAAACTGGGATCCCCTCCTGGGCGGCCTGGCAAGCATCCATGCGGCACTTTAGTGGCCACTATATGGACTCACCACCCACACAAAGAGTGGTAAAGGTCCAATGCATTGCAGGAGAACTTGGCGCGCTGACTTAATCCGATTTTAAAAGAATTTTATCAATTTACCACAAAGAATTTATAGCTAAAGTAGATGCACATTTTTCTCTTAGCAAACAAAGAAGTCTCACTGACAGCCTCGCAATTTGGGCGTCCTTCCATCAACTTCAGAGACAAGCGATTACTCTGTCATCAGATGGGCCTCCACTGAACGAGACCAACCAGAGTCAGCTGTCCCGGCTTCTTTTTTGGTCTATAGCCATCCTGACGCAAGCATTTTTGACACCTAATCATATAATGTTGTACAAAACATATCCTGCCTATTTGCTTCATTCATCAGCCGGTTGGCAGGAGGATGTATTATTGCTCAACTACAAGTCTACATCTCCTCCCTCATACGCTCTTGCCTGATAACAGTGAAAGTCAGATGGAATCTGTTTTGGCTCACATTAAAGAGCTGATCAAATAAGTTTAGGAGGAAGTGAAATCCCTTCTTCAGTGTGTTAAAAGGTTTACATTTCCAGCTGACATCTCTGCTGTTTCAGTTTTTTTGAGATAATGTTTTATGGTTCTATCTGAACAACTTACTACTGCTACTAAAATATCACAAGAACAGATCGATAAATTTCCATTAAACATTGTGAAGAGATGTATGGTCCTAGGAGGATGAATACTAATGACACCCTTAGTTTCCCTCTAGCGCCACCAGGAGGTTAACATTTGTGTTTTTGTGTGAAATGTCTCAACAACTTTGGTAGAGTTATCCATGTTGCCGAAAGTATAAGTTGTCATTACTTTGGTGATCCTGACTTTTCATCTAGCGCCTGATAAAAGGGTCAAAGTTATAATTCGTCAAACATTTTTGGTATAAGACCAACAACCATAGACTGTGTAAAATATGGACTTAGTCACCCATAGGTTTCTGATAGACGTCTTTATTTCTGTTGTAATAATAGGGCATTTTATCTTCTTTTATATCAAACCGCCATTGTATTAATCTTTGAAAATGATTTTCACTGACAGACAGTTGAATCATCAGAATCAGATTTATCGGCCAATCGGTAAATACAGCACAATGAGATTTGTAGACAGTAAGACTATAGTGCAAAAGGATGCTAGAATAAATACTGAATGATTGATGTTACAAGTTGCTTTATACACATGAGGAAGTTGGATTTGGCATTACATACAGTGTATACAGCATGCTTATATTCATATTGACGGTGATGATATTTACATGTTAAAGAAAGACAGTGTGTAAAAAACTATAGAAATATATAATTTACAGGTACAGTGAAGTACAGTGGATGTTTGGTGTTACAGGGTTATGAAAGATTGAAATGTTCATCAGAGTGACGGCCTGCGGGACGAGACTGTTTGTGACTAGTTGTGGATATGTTCAGTGTTCTGTAGCGCCTACCAGAGGGGAGCAGCTCAAACCAGTGGGTCCAGTGAGTGGAGAGTCTGCAGTGATGTTTCCTGAGGGAATACTGGCTCAAATGATTTTCACTGCAGTCCTGGCGGTCCGCTGTAGTCTGTTCCTGTCCTGTTTGGTGGCTGATCCAAACCACACAAGGAAGGATTTGCAGAGAACAGACTGGGTTATTGCAGTATCGAACGGGTTCTGCAGCTCTTGAGTCAGGTTGAAATTCTGGAGCTGGTGCAGGATATACACCTTCTGCTAGGCCTTTTTCCTAAAGTGTCTATTTTTTGGAAGTCCACTTTAGATTCTTGGTCCCAGAAACCTGATCGCACCAGAGGGCCCGCTGCTCAACCTCCCATCTGTCAACATCGCGGATGACGCTGATGACTTCAGTAGGACCTTTGCAGGATATCATCCACTGACATGTTCAACTGGTAATTGCAGGGGGTCCAGTAGGGGTCCAGTAGGGGTCCAGTAAGGTCGAGTAGGGCTCCTGTGATTACCTTCCGGTGGGTAAACAACAGTGTTTCATGATCACAGCAACGGGTCAATGGGCCTGCAGTCATTTAATCCTGTGATGGAGGGTTTGATGGAGAACCAGGATGTTTTTGAAGTCTTTGAAGCAGGAAAGGACTTCACACAGCTCCGGTGATCTGTTGATCTTTGTGAAGATGGAGGCCATCTGGTGAGCACAGACTTACAGGCCTGGTGCCTCTCTGCTCATCTATCTCTAAAAGAGCTGACTTACATCATCCTCACAGATCCTGAGTGCAGGTGGAGTTCATGCATGGATTTATTTATCCTCATTGCACTGAAGCAGGAGCATTTCTATCACAGGTCTCCAGCTTGAACTGAAGACAGCTCCAAACATTTGAGATGTATCATGACAATCAATGGTTCTTTTTTTTGTACATCTAACAGTACCTCACAGCACTGAGAACAGTATGTAGAATAACATAGGTACACTGTGTTTCTTTTTCTCTCATGAATAATTCCACCAAGCCAGATTATCTGCACACATGAGCATAATATATTTGAATATTTGCTTTGAAGCATTATCAGTTAATAGAAACCATCATTGGATCATCATGAAAACAAGCTTCATCAAAGTCAAACTGCTCACATCAGACGCTTTCACATTAAATTCATTGTATTTATCATCTATGACCTAGGCTTGATGCTATGCAAGTTCACAAAGGCAACAAATCATAAACCCTCCTTCTTGGCTCTGACCTCTTTCCCTCTGCCCCATGACTGATTGCTGCTGCACCTTGCCATCCATTCCTTCGGCTTCGGCCAGATGTTTAGACTTCATCCATTATTTATACCAAATACCTTCAGCTCGGTGGTGTCTCATGTCTCTCCTCCTCCTGATGCTGAGGTTCTTGTCAGCATCAGCAGGAGTATATCTTCTCTTTTTAGATATCTCCATTTGACTACATCTATCTTCTTCATAAATTGTAATGAAAAACTCACTTCGACCCTCATTCTCATCCTCCCATCCTGTCCATTACTGCTCTCATGATTCTCTGATTTTCACTACACGATATTGTGGCCGAAAACAATTTTACAATTACAATATTAACACGACATCTATAGAAAATTGGAAAATATAATAACGCTATCAGTCATATTCATCTTCAACTTTGCTTATTGTATGTTTTGTCTCTTTTATTGCAAATCATTTACACTGTAACCCTAAGAACCCTAAGGGAGTGGGATTTCAGATGTGCTGGATTATTTACACCATATTATCAGTGTTTTATTAACGTGATCATGATCAAAATTTTATTTATTAAATATTGCAGATATTGTCAATACAGATATATTGAAACACCCCTAATGTCAATGTTTACATTCTAAAGGCTTCCCTGAAGTATTAAAGTTCATAGTTTAATTGGTTTTCTGCATAATTAAATGTTTGTGTAGCTGTTGTGTGCTTATTTTAAGCTCCAACAACTTAAGTACGCTAACAATGCTCAAATGCTCACTGAGTACCTAATACAAACTTTGTTTTACTGATCTCTTCTGGATGTCAGTTTCAGGTCCAGCACCTTTGACCCAGCACAGCTGTTTGGTCAGAAATGTGCTCTTTAGCACCTGTATACACACCCAGCAGTGATGTCACCGTATAGTGACCACACCCTCACAACGCTTCACTGCAGCAAGAACTTAAAGATGCACCAATTAATATTTTCATACTAACTATCTAAAAAATTACGTTAGTTGTCAGAGTCTTCTGTAATGACAAATCCGAAGAGAATTACCACCATCCTCTGAAGTTCTCACTGTTTTAGCATCTTTCAGGGTTTTGTGGCTACTACATGACTGTTATGGTAAAGTCTCACTGCTTTTTTTAAAAGTTGGCGACTTGCAAGTGAACACAGTGATTCATATAGCAGCCAAAGAGTCAGATATTTCCCTCAGGAGGTGGTGGAGATCGAACACAGCGCTATAAGAAGCGTGAATAATGAACTCACATCTACCAGATGGCCAGAGACACGACTACAATGTCAAAGAATGCAGTTCTGCATCCACTGCATGTGTATCAACCATTTGAAAACACATTTGTTATATTAGCTAGTATTATGTTACTTTAAAAGGAAAAAGTCTTGATCCAACTGTAAAAACAGTTAACCCAGCACAGCATTTCCAATCTCAGGACTGGAGCATAATCATCAAACTGATGGGCAGGTATTTTTAAGTGCACAAATTAACAAAAGACAATTACAAAATATTCATTTTAGAAGTTCCTGTTGCTTTTAAAGGTTTGGTAATAAGGTTTGCAGCAGTAAAGTGGGTTTAATACACAAGAAAATCTGTGTTTTTTTTTTATTACCTTTTAATCAAACACCTGTTATTGTGAATATTTGTATTTTCTGTGGTAAAATTGATGGATTGGGCCTTTAACTGTGACAGGCTCTGCACACTTCATGCTCAAACTGTGTTGCAACTCCCCTATCAAAGAAAACAAGCTGATTCAAACCAAAATTAAACCATGCTTCGCCCAAATTA
The DNA here is from genome assembly GCF_027596085.1 of Anoplopoma fimbria. Lineage (NCBI taxonomy): Eukaryota > Metazoa > Chordata > Actinopteri > Perciformes > Anoplopomatidae > Anoplopoma > Anoplopoma fimbria. The sequence goes on along the minus strand of NC_072451.1, from coordinate 22,343,768 downwards.
TAGCTGTCACAAAGAATAAGAATACTGAGAGGATCGGTCAGCCAATGATTTGATTTAAAACTTTCTGGCTTAAAAAAATATATAAAAGCATTGGTTTAATATAATAATACGCAGGATTGGTTAAAAGATCATTTAAAAGAAAAACATTTTCCAAATGTTTTCATAAATTACAACCAGATACAACAAGCATAAAAGCTGGAAACCATAAGATTTCAACAAATCCATATTTTTAAATACAGATTTTGAGCAATAACTACAAATGTTTAAATATTTTTGCCTATTTGATGATGATTTGACTGATTACTTTGCAAAACATAACCTTGTTAATTATGGTTATTTGAAGTTTGAGTGCATTTTAAAAAGGGCACCCATAAACCTATCACAGTCACATCTATTCACTTGACTGGTCGTTATGTTCCTTTATTTAACGAGCTGCATTCACGGAACTACAAAAAGCAAATCAATTCAGTGTGAATGATTCATACACATTATAAAAATAACCCTCACCTGTGTTATTCTCAGCCTTCTTCACATTTTTCTTCGTGTCCTCTGCCCAGGACAGCGGGAACACCAGCAGGAGGAAGCACAACAAGTGTCTGCCGGCCACCTTCCTCATGGTGGTGATGATGATGATGAGATCACTTGATGACACGCCTAGAATCAGTCTCACGTTAATTGAATAAATCCCAGACTAGCCTGTGCTACAGGGTGGTGGTGGTGGTGGTGGTGGTGGGGGGGTTAATCTGTGATTCAGCTACTTCCACTCCTTTAAATCCTCTCTTTACGTCCCTCCGGTCTCTCTCCGGCTGTGAGGAGGTACCTCTGCCTCGGACGCGGGGTTGGTGACGAAAACCACGAAGACCAGAGACGAGGCGCCCCCATGTGACGGGGGACGAGTGTTGCCCTGGCAACAGACAACAGATGAGGTAGTAAATGACTTAGTGTCAACAAACATAATAAAGACAGGGATTCAGTGATTGGGGAGCACGAAGCCAACAGACCCCTCAGTGCCATATTCACAGATTTGTACAAAGATATAAAACTTCCATTGTGCAGTAAAATGTTCCCAGTCAGTGTTTTTTACTTTCTTGTATGTCATAATAATAATAATAATAATAATAATAATAATAATAATAATAATAATAATAATAATAATAATAATAATAATCAATGCTGCACGGTGGTGTAGTGGTTAGCACTGTCGCCTCACAGCAAGAGGGTCCTGGGTTCAATTCCCGGGCTGGACAACCTTCTGTGTGGAGTTTGCATGTTCTCCCCGTGTCAGCGTGGGTTCTCTCCGGGTTCTCCGGCTTCCTCCCACAGTCCAAAGACATGCAGCTTAGGTTAATTGATGACTCTGAAATTGCCCGTGGATGTGAGTGTGAATGGTTGTTTGTCTCTATATGTCAGCCCTGTGATAGGCTGGCGATCGGCTCCAGCACCCCCGCGACCCTTAACTGGATAAGCGGTTACGGAAGATGGATGGATGGATAATCAATCCTTTATTTGTCCCACAATGGGGAAATTATTTCTCTGCATTTAACCCATCCCGGAGGAGCAGTGGGCTGCAATGAAGCGCCCGGGGAGCAACTTGGGGTTAGGTGTCTTGCTCAAGGACACCTCGGCATGTTGCCGGTAGAGGGGTTTGAACCACCAACCTTGTGGTTACGGGACAAGCGCTCTACCTCATGTGCCACAGCTGCCCCATGTTGATGGATAAATATCACTGCTGCATTAATGCGTATGTTGAATTTACTGCTATAGGTGTTTGAGTTTGTGCAAATTTCAGCTTCGGTATATAGTTTTGTAAATATAAAGCAATGCATCAAATTCTATAATATCATATAGTAGCGATGGCCCACATTTCCCAACATACCTAGTACTAATATCCGTATGATGGATATTAGTACAGGGCCGACTCTTCCTTCCTCTATTATCATGCCATCCGCCAACGTGTCCGCAGTGGGATTCTTCTGGAGTCTGCATATACAAGTTGGCAATAATGAGAAACACGGAGGAAGAGCTACAGAGGATGGAAGACATTACGGAAAGAAATCAGCACAGACTTACCTCTCAACGACCACTGAAGACCTACCTTACAGGGACCACAGCCCTCAACGGCAAGGCACTCCAGGTTATACTGGACCTTATGCCAACTCAGCAGCGAGACTACGTGACCCTGACAGGGACACTGGACCGACCCTTTGGTCAACAGACCTCGACAGACAGCATGCGTGATGCCGATCCTGTTGAGGTGGGGGAAGTGATTTCCCAGCCCCCTTCATCGTCCCACTGGCAAGGAACAGAAATTCAACTTAGACGACAAATGTGCAGCTGCCTTCAACCAACTCTGCCCTGACCAATGCCTATGTTCTGGCCCTTCCTGGTCCTAAATTGTCAATTCATTGTTGACACTAACGCTCCGGTCCAAGGAAGGGGCAGAGGGAGAGAGATGGTGGTGTTGTCCTTGGCACAACTACTGTACATATGTAAAAAAAAAAAAAAAAAAAATAAAATTAAAAAAAAGACATAAATTCAAATAAACCAACCAAATGAGAAATAAGGTACTGTGGTGAAATAGGCCTGCTAGTATAGTTGAGATAGTTTAATTAGTTTTAGTCGGTTTAACGCACAGTTTCATCAGCTCTATACACTAGTGAGTAAACTCACACTGTAGCTTGAGGTATCACTACTGTTGCCGTGGTTACCTGCGGTTTGCATAGCCTTCGCCTTGTTTTGTGTGCGTGAATGGAGGGCTTTGAGACTGATTTGGAGCTACAGTACAAAAACCTGTAAATTAAAGTAGTGAAATCAATATTAGCTGTAAAGATGGCAGAAAAAGGCCTGCAGTGAAATTATCCTGAAGTATCCTTTAAAGGCCCTGAACACTCACACACTTATTCAGGCTGATTAGACTTTGGCTCATGTTATGGTTCAAGTCACTCAAACCCTCAGATTAGGTCTAATATATAAGTGAATACACTTGTTTTGGTGGACATGGATGGGTTGTTACTCTAAAGCAGATTCAGTATTGCCTGGTTCCAGACCTTTGAATTATTGCCCATTTCCATTTTTTTTGCAGCAATACAAAATTACTATTCATAGAAAAACATGTTGACATGTTTTACAGCGGGAAAAGCACAGATGTAAAAAAATGCGTTTGCATGTGTAAGTTTCATTTTCAGTGTCCACGGTGACACCATCCTGGATCTGAATTGAATGGAGCAGTTGTTAATGTTAGTTAAACTTTGTAAAAATGATCGTTTTCAGGCTAGTATATTACAGATTGTCACTAGTTTATTCAACAATTTATGAGACTTAATTTCATACTAAACTACAAAGGTGTACTCAGTAGAGTGCAGATCTCCACCAGGTGTGTGTGTGCAACAACCACTGCTGTATTGTGTGATTGATTGAATAAATGAATACAAACCATAGTTCACAAACCTCCAGTCTAGACTCCTATGTCCTTTAAAGTTTCGTAAACCAGCCCTGTCTCCTATAAACTCTGTAAACAAAACTGCATTGTCGTCATCATTTTGTAGTGGATTAATTTGTTTTTGACGTATCACAAATATGTTTCAAATGAGTCCACAAAAGTCTGCGTAGTAAGGAGGTCGAAGTGTTGCATGGGTCAAAACATACAGGGCATTCACTCAAGAGAGTGAGCCAACTGACAACCAGTAATGACGCAAAAAATAGTTTGTAAAGCATCGTAAAACACACTTCATTCACATTTTTTAAAAAGCGACAATGTCTGCAAGCAATTGGCTCCATTAGCTAATAGCCAAACATCAGGCAATCTATTATCCACCAACTGTGGGTGCAGAGTAGCGTATGTGGGTTTTGGATGCAGTCAACTATGTCACCTCTAGCGTCCCCTACAGGCCGGTGTCTGGTTAAGAGTGGTGACTGAGGAGTCAGCAAGCAGACAAAGGCTGTGTAAAACAGGCAATAAAAGGTGTTTTAATAAAGTTTGAGTCACTGCGGCCAAGAGAGGTCTTTGAGCATGCAGCCATAACTGGCCACCCAAAATATAATGTTATAAAGTTATAATGCAGCGCTGCACACTCACTCACTCATGCACGCAAGTAACTGATTGCATGACATGAGATAATAATGAAAAAAAATACTGACCCTATTATTTTATGTGTATTTGTCTTCATTTTGCTTCTCTAAACAATTTTAGCTTCCTTTAAATAAAAGTTATTTTGACAATACTGGACTCAAAGAAGAATGTATCATGATATAAAAAAAGTGTCTTGTATTTGTTTCTTTTGTTTTCCGCATAAAAGAAAAACAATCATTGGGAAATACATGGCCCACGAGAGTCAGTGGATGGAAAAGAATGGAAAAGGTCATTCACATAGGCAGTTTAGTGTAGAGTACTAATTTAAGTTTAGTTTTATTGTAACCCTATACAGTTGACAGTGTTCAATAATAAACGATCCCCCCTTAACACATCCAAGTACAATAAGCCATCGTACTGTGGGTACATGATTTATTTTGTATGTAGCTATGGTGTGAGTTTCAAATACTTGTTTTACAGCTGATGTTGATGAAAAACGGAGGTGAGGTTCAGGTTTATAAAATCAACAGTTAAGCTATTGTTTGTCCTACCCTGCAAAGGTTTTTTTAAGGAATTTGAAGAGTCTGGTTAACTCCAAAATGTGAATCAGGTGATAAAGGGGCCGGATAAAAATACTTGGTATTTTTGCTGAATACTTCTGACAGAAGATGTCACTTAAAATTAACTTGGTTTTATCCGCTTCTTTTTAATCCAACCCTCAGCACATTAAGAGAGTGTCTTAAGACCTAAATGAAAGGTTTATAATAGCTGAATGTTCCCTTTTGAAAATAAGAGAAAAAAAATTCAGATTTATGTTTACAGTCTGAACAATGATAATCCAGTATTTGATTAAACTTCTTATGATCTCCTTTGTGAGTCCATCACATCTGGCAATTTTATGCATACCTTTGAAAGGTGTAGATACAATAACTCACCTCAATGGTACCATCACCTCTTCATTTCATGGATTTTTGGAGACTTAACTACCCAGCCGCAATGTTCATATTACATTACATTACAGTCATTTAGCAGACGCTTTTATCCAAAGCGACTTACAGGAAGTGTATTCAACATAGGTATTCAAGAGAACTACTAGTCACCAGAAGTCACAAGTGCATCTCCTTTCTTAAACAAGCATCTTAAAGCATAAACCAGAGCAAAAGTATAGTGCAGAGGCAAATTACTACGAAAACAATAATTGCAACAGACTAATACGAATACAATAAGTGCTACAAACTACTACGAATAGGATAAGTGCAGTAAACAAATACGAATTCAATAAGTGCAGCGAACTGATACGAATACAGTAAGTGCAACAACTAATACGAGTGCAATAAGTGCTACGAGGAAGGCTCAGGGTAGTACTTCTTGAAGAGGTGAGTTTTCAGCCTGCACCGAAAGATGGGCAGCGACTCTGCTGTCCTGACGTCAGTGGGGAGTTCATTCCACCACTGAGGGGCCAGGACAGAAAAAAGCTGTGACCGGGTGGATCGGCCGCAGGGACCTCTGAGCGACGGGGCAACCAATCGCCCCGAGGCAGCAGAGCCAAGTGGTCACCTGGTAGGATCGGCCTGTCAGGTAGGATGCAAACAGGGAGAGTGCAGAGCCTGAGACGCCCATCCCCTCGAGGGTGGAGAGGAGGATCTGGTGGTTCACCGTGTCAAACGCCGCTGACAGGTCCAGGAGAATCAGGACAGAGGAGAGAGAGTTCGCTCTCGCAGCGTGAAGCGACTCTGTCACCGCAAGGAGGGCCGTCTCTGACGAGTGACCCACCTTGAACCCGGACTGGTGGGGGTCCAAGAGGTTGTTCTGGTGGAGGTAGGAAGACAGTTGTTTAGAGACAGCGCGTTCAAGTGTTTTGGATAGAAAGGGTAGAAGAGAAACCGGTCTGAAGTTCAGAGGGGTCAAGTGATGGTTTTTTCAGAAGGGGGGTGACTCTGGCAGTCTTGAAAGCCGAGGGAAAGCATCCCGAGACGAGAGATGTGTTGATGAGGTGGGTGAGGAAAGGAAGGAGTTCAGTGGCAATAGACTGAAGAAGAGGGGAGGGGATCGGGTCAAGGGAGCACGTGGTGGGGCGGTTAGATGTAACAAGGTCGAGGACCTCGTTAGGGGAGAGGGGAGCAAAATAGGGTAAGATGGGGTGTGAAGAGGGAAGGGGGAGCTGAGGGGGAGAGCTGGAGAGGGTAGAGAGGGAGAGGGTGGACAGGGAGAGGGGGCTGAGAGAAGGAGGATCTGATATAATTTACCTTCTTGTCAAAGAAGTTGGCGAAATCATCAGGGAGAAGGGAGGAAGTAGGAGGAGGGGGTGGGGGTTGGAGGAGCGAAGAGAAAGTTTCAAAGAGTTTTTTAGGATTGGAAGCAGAGGTTAGGATTTTAGAGCGGAAAAAAGCCGCTTTAGCAGTAGCTAGAGAGGAGGAAAAAGTGGAAAGGAGAGATTGGAAGTTAAGAAGGTCCTCCGGGAGTTTGCCTGTTCTCCATTTACGCTCAGCCGCTCTTAGGCTCCGTCTATCAGTACGCACTGAGTCCGACAGCCATGGGGCAGGAGGAGTTAGGCGTGCAGGCCTGGAGGTGAAGGGACAGAGGTTGTCCAAAGAGGAGGAAAGGGTGGAGAGGAGAAGATCAGTAGCACTATCGGGGATAGGAGAGTGAAGGATTCAGGGTCAGGGAGGGCAGAGGTAACGGAAGAGGAAAGATCAGCGGGGGAGAGGGAGCGGAGGTGACTACGGGTAGAAACCATGTGGGTAGGTGGAGGAAGTAAGGGGGAGAGGAGAGGGAGAGGGAGTAGGACATGAAGTAGTGGTCCGAGAGCTGGAGGGGAGTGACAGAGAGGTTAGCAGTAGAACAGTGTCTAGTGAAGATAAGATCCAGCTGGTTGCCGGCCTTGTGGGTAGGAGGAGAAGAAGAGCGATAGAGGTCAAAGGAGGAGAGGAAGGAAAGCAGTGGTTCTAATTTATCAGTCTGGATGTTGAAGTCGCCGAGCATGATGAGCCATCGTCATGGAAGTGCGAGACTAGTGTGTCAAGCTCCTCCAGGAACTCACCAAGAGGGCCTGGTGGGCGGTACACAACAGCAATGGTGAGCTTGACTGGATAAGTGACAGTAACAGCATGAAATTCAAAAGAGGAAGGGGAGAACTGTGGAACAGAGACAAGAGAGTATTTCCATTTTGGGGAAATTAGCAGGCCAGTGCCACCACCTCGCCTCGCAGCTCTGGGAGTGTGAGAGAAGGAGTACACATCTGACAGAGCTGCGGGTGTGGTGGTGTTTTCTGGTGTGATCCAGGTCTCAGTTAGAGCAAGAAAGTTGAGGGAGAGCAAGGATGCGTAGCCTGAGATGAACTCAGCTTTCGGCACTGCCGACTGGCAGTTCCAAAGCCCCCCCGACACCACTTGTTCACCATGGGCTGAGAGAGTGGGATAGATGAGATTAGTGGGGTCACGGCACCTGGGAGTGACCCACTGTCTACGTGACCACCGGACAGAGGAACAGACAGAAATAGGATGCAGACACATGGTAGTCAATATAAACAAATTACTGACCCGTACAAGTACACGCTCGAGAAGTCATTGCTTGAAGAAGTCGCCCTGTTGCCTTTGTTCGCCCTAGCCTTCGTTTGCCAGACGCTTCCAGCCACCAGCAGTGGTTAAGGACCTACCTACTGATTGCTCATTGTCTGCCAGGAGTGTAAGCCACTCCCCCTAGCAGTTAAGAGGACAATTGACCTATTGAAACTAAAGCACACCTCTCAAAGCAGTTCCTGATTACAGGAATGGCAGAACAACAGAATCAGCATCAAACACTAACACTTTTAAGCAGGCTTGGTACAGTTAAGAGCAATTTAAGAAAGCAAAAACAATATACTTAGTCTATCCTAGCAGAATCAAGTAGTTCAGTATCCCTCCAGAAGTCAAATACACTGTTATACTCATAGTGTTGCACTGTGTAGTATTACTTTCAGAATATGAAAAAAATGTTTTATGGTGATACACATACTATTCCTTCAGGTATCCATTAGGAATTCAAAATGCTTTATTACTCCACATAAATCAACAATCAGGACACGTGTCAGGACTTCCTTTAGACGGATGGCTTCTTGATAACATGACATTCAAGTTTGAAAATAAGTCAATTTTATGCAAATGTTAGCAGAATAATTCTGACGGTCAATGTTCTGTATACTGACAAACCCTTAAAATTGCTTTTGAATCTTGTTAAAAGACACTTAAGATCAATGTTTCATAGCAAAGACAACCACTAATAAAATCAATCTAATTGCAAGCCATGTGGACGGAGCAGTGGGGCGGAGGGAAAATTTGATTAGTGGTGCAATATTAGAAACACAAACAGTACAAGGTCAGTACTGTCGACCCACTATAAATCCACAATCTCTCCTGTAAGGCCGCCTGGTGTGCTGCTTTTGACCATTATCCAATAAATGCCTTTCTCTCTGACAACACTCAAATCTCCACAAGCACCAGTCCCAATTTGACAGCCCTTTTACAAAACAGTGGACTGAGTGAGCATTAAGCTTTGGGGGAAAATATGGCATCAAAGAAGTTCTGGGAGAGTGTGAGATTCTGGAAAATGCAAACATATAAAAACATTCATACTTCTTGGCTTACCATTATAGACAGTGCCCTCTCCAGTGCATAACCTGGTTTCACAAAGAAACACTGACTATAGTGTAGCTGTTTGGCTTCCCTAAACATCAAAATCCATCAGTTGCACAAAGCTGTCCAGCTCTTCATTATTTTTGGACTAATAAACAACTACTTTAATTAAGACTTTTTTCCAACTAAGAAACATGGCCGCTCAGCTCTGTTCATTCCAGCATATAATGTGTTTTTTTTGTTCAGTAATGAGTGTAACAATACAACATTGCATGTAAAGCACCCTCATTTTGCCCTTTTTCTGAGCAAGCCTGTCGGAAACTTTATTTTTGTGAAGCTGTGAAGTGTCAAACTTGCCAAAAAGCAAATGTAGGCCTTACATTACTGACCAGTCTGCAGTATCTTGCATGCATCTGTAAGAACACCTCCAGTGCCTCCAAAAGCTCCAGGTTTACTGTGTGGTTTACTGATTTATTGTGAATGTGTTTGAGAACATGCACTAAAGCAGGCTATAAACTGAATGATAAGAGTCACTAAGGGGCCTTGAGTCAAAATATAATCTCAATAACTATATAACTTCAGTTGATATCATGCTTACATATAATTTATTCCTAAATAAATGTATTTTTAATCAAATAATAACATTGTTAAAATTTAAAAACAGCAGACAAATAGTAATCCAGAATAGTAGTGTTTGTCCTTTTCCTGGGCTAAAGTAAAACAATCTGGAATGTAACTGTGTGCACTGCATGGATTCATGAGTGCTATAAGGTCACAGGATACTCATAATGCAAACAATGTGGGAGGAACAAAGGGGTCAACAGGGGCTTTCATAACAATAGTTCCCCAAGGCCTCGCACTGGACCAATCCAACCATGCAAACTGGGCTCAGCAACATCAACTCCATAGATAAAATCATGTGTAGCAGAACCACAGGGAAGCCTTCAACGATGTGAAGGTGTTTCTATTCTTCAGCATTGTGGATATTACATTAAAATGGACTCAAAAGTATTCCCGGCCAAAAGTCTGCCAGACAACAATAACTAGAATGTTTCCCAAGACCAAAACAAAATTGTGAGCAATGCTGCAAGACTTATGTCCATGTCAAACCAAATTTGGCTCCGGGAAACATCTCCATCGTTAGAACCTTCAACTTCTGAGCTGTTGAAGGCAAAAAATAAAAGTTGACATATTACAAGTCAGGGAACATTTTGAAAGCCTTTCTGTCTTTAGTCTTGAATGACTGTCTTTGATACAGTAAGTGATCTGTATTAATATGACAGTCTTGTTGATGTCTTGTCATGTTGATGTTCATGTGAGATGAAACCCTGTGGAATGATCTGTAAGCAGGAGGTTCCAATGTTTTTTGTTCAGCTCTTTATAAATCTTGGGATTCTGAAACCTTGTTGCCATAATTCATAGGGATTATGACATACTTTTGTCTCCACTGACTGTGTAATTTGTATTTATGATCAGTTATTCTTGTGGACCGCAAAATTGCTGATTCTGAGTAGGAGATGAATTGGCTGTCTGTTATGAAGAATGGAAATCCAAGTAACTGTGTTCCATCATTATGACACTGACTTTTCCCTCATGCAGTAATGAACAGCTGGCAGAAAGCTGAGCTTCTGACGTTCTGGCGTTAAGCGAGTCTGGGATTCGCTTCACAGCAGAACATTTGTCTCCAAGGTGTTATAATAGATGGGTCAACACTGGACAACAACTGAAAGTGATTCATTTTTTTATGCTGTTAGCGCATTCTATACCGAGCACCGTGTCATTGTTTTTGCAACTGTTTGTATGAAGTCCCAAGTCAAGTCCAACCCTAAACTTTGTGTCTCAAGTCCTAAATATGTAATTCTTTTTCTCCCTGGTCTGCTCCTTTTGCGATCGTGCAATTCGATTGGCTGCTTTGGGATTGATTTAAAGCATTGCCTGATGCCAAGATGATGTGATTCGCTGCAGAGTTTACAACATAATCTTTCATCTTATGAGTTATTCAAAGTCAAAAGGCTCAAGTCCAAGTCACGAGTCATTGGTGTCTAAGTGAGAGTCGTGAAGCGTTGTGTTTTTTGTGATCAAAGTGTTTAAAACACCCATTTCAACATGAGGCAGGGGTATGGGCGTTCTCCATCAGGACATGGAGGAGAACATAATGTATAAATAAAAATATAAATTAGTAATATAAAATATATATCCCTGCTGAGTCAACAAACAGGTAGTCATGATTCACTCTTCCCTTCTCTTTTGTGTCTTTTGTGTGCATTTAAATGTGCATGTGGCACCCAATAATTTGAGGAAAATGCCGTAATATTAAGGGAATAAGGTCGTAATTTAATGCGAATAAAGTCATAGTATTTCAAGAAAAATCTACCCGCTCAATAGTCTGCTCTGCTGTGCTCTTCATCTAAGGTGGAATAAATCATACTATTGCGTGGCCTATTTTCTACACAAATGTTAACTTCACCACCTCTGATGAAGTGCAGCTCACAGCTGCTTTCCTCAGCTTTTCAGTGGGAAGCATCCAGGAGTCTGGAGACGGTCACAAACAGAGCTAAGCTGTCTATAAGCCAGGAGAGAGACGCAGACACAGCGACACAGAGCTGCAAAAAACAATATAAGCGAGGCTGAAAGATCATTGAGTTTACCATCCAATTACACCCTTTAAAAAATTGTCTTTGAGACCCAAAATACTTTTTTCCTTTAACAACATGTTTATTCTTATTCTTGCCTTTTTTTTTTTGTTGCTGTTTATTATTTTTCATGTGTGGTTAGGCAGTGGGACTACATCTAGCCTCCCTAGACTTTTTATTCTGACATGTCCTTTTCATTTAATTCAGTTTCATTGTACAGCTAAAATAAAATGTTGTACAAATGCATTCAGTGTGGCAGTATAAGTCTCTGCCCACGTCTGTTCTTTGTTCTTCGACACAAATAGAATGAATGAATTGGAACGAAGTGGCTCTTCAGTCTGATAATGACGCCAGTATGAATGAGGTTTTCTCAGCCCGACTGTGTACAAGGTTTAGAGAGATGTCCTTGTGCGTGATGAGCACATGAAAGCCCTGAAGGCAAGCTTCTCCCATATGCATGATGAGAACAGAACATCAAGTTCCCAGGATCCCTTAGATTCAGGTGCAGATGCTTTACCCCTGGAAACTGATAATACACTGCCACCTTCTGGTCATACTTGTCTATAGCATCCAAACTAATAGCAACACTATTAATAACAAGGTTCATTGTTGCTGTTAGCTGACAAGGACTCTTGAAGCTCTCCAAAGAAAGTGACAGGGATCTGTGTGAGAGGAAGTACTTTCAATACAGTGTACAGTACATATTACCTCTTATATTTCTGCGCTAAAGACACACAGACACTTGACTTTCTTCTTCAGGAGGGTGAAGTGGTATTCCTCCAATGCCTTCTTTAAAGTGTAAACTTCTCCCTGATTTCCAAGGAGTTCCCTCTGAAGATAATAGTTAGTCCCCTAAAGGAGTCTTACAAAAAGCCTGTGTTTAGAACGACAGACAGTGGTTATAAGATTATAGTCTTGACCTTAGGCCCTTGAGACAACACTTTTGTGAAGAAATTGACCTCATCCTACTTTAATCTAGACTGTCAAATGGACTAGGTTTAGTCCACTTCGAAGCAGAACTTAGGATGCGACTAAACAAAAGTTTGGAAACCACTTTTTTTTCATTGATGGATTTGAAATAAAGTTTGGCCTACCAGCTAAATCCATACCATGAATTTTTCCCTCTCCCCCAGGATCTTGGAGCCCAGCAGTAGTGGAGCGATGGATCTCTCTACCCAGCTATTCCTGAGGTGTCCCTCACCCTCCAGCAGTGTTGATGAGCCCTCCAACATGCCTCTTCTGGGTCTCCTCCACGAGTCATCGAGCGTGGGTGCCCCAACTGCAGCACCCCAGGGTCCAACTCCTCTCACCCAGGAAATACTCTGTGGTTGTGAAGCTTGTTCGTGGATGAAGTAGAATGTATGGGAGACTCCATTTCGGTCCAGGACCTGCAAACTCCAGTCCAATCCACTGGGAATCGGACTTTTGATACAATTTACAATAGTAGGTTAGATAGTCTTGCCGGATCATCAAAAACTCTAGACACCTTCTTTGACCTCCACATAAGCAGCAGTTAAAATGTGGTCACTGATTTGTTGACACCCTCCTCTTAACAGGGGTTTCCGATTACAAGGGGGACAAGTCCAGTGCGTCCAGTCCTCCCAGTCAGAAAGTTTCTATGATTGTAAATATATTAAATCATTTTTATATGATATCATTTTTAAAAATGATACACACTTTAAGTTGATGACACAATGCGGTGATTGCTATATTATGTGAAGTGTATGGACAACCCTTTATGACATACATTTAAGATAATGGAATTTGATTTATTCCTCTTCTAAGATTGTAACTATTTTATACCACAACAAAAATGTGACTTTTTTATTAGAATGTATTTGGAACGTATGTTTGTGTTCTAAATTGTCTTACTTTTGTCTGTGTATGGTCTTAATAAGTGAAACACTGAATTAAACATAGGCCTATAGTTTGTTTTCTATTGCCAAACGTATGCGTAAGAGATGTGGGGGATTATTGCCATCGCAGGAAAGCCCCACATTTGGGAAATTCCAGCATGGGTTCAAGCACAGAGGAGGTTTTCTGTTCCATCTAAAGTGAAACTGTATTTTAAGTTGAAACGTCAAAGTTACTTAAATTGTCATCATATCTGGGCTTCCTCCTTTCTGTACTTCCTTTTATGAAATGATGTGTGTGTGTGTGCTCAGAGGGCTGTCCGACCAATAAAACGCAGATCGACTTGAAACCTGACTATGAGCCTGAACGCATCTCAGAAAAACCCGGAAGCGTGTCGTCATTATCAACAAGAAAAACCACCTGCGTTTCTTGACAGCGGCGCTGTTGTTGTTCCTCTTTGACTGAAAGCGCACACGTTTAATTCTTGGCGTTTTTCTTTAGCAAACGCGTGAACCATTAATCTGTTTGTTTATTTATATATATACTGTCACATGTTCTCTTCTCGCTACATCAACGTTAGCTTAGCTTGCTAGCAGTCAGCGACGGATATGGCATACGCGTGAATGGCAGAGCTCTTCCTCAGTGCGTTTACCGTAAAGGTCAGTTCTGCTTTCAGTGGCTGACCTGGTGGATGATAAATCTTCACAGGCTTTCCCGTTAAACAGGCTCACAAGCTGCCATGGAGCCGGCCACGGGCTGCGTGAACATCGGCAGTCTGACCAGCACCCTGCCGGTGATCCCCTACCAGAAGCTGACCGACCTGTACTACCTGAGCAGAGGGGGCTTCGGCACCGTGTTCAAGGCGCAGCACTCGGACTGGAGGACCACGGTGGCCATAAAGTGCCTGAAGCTCGACTGTCCTGTTGTAGAAAGGTATCCTGCGTCGATGTGACCGCCTCATGTAACGCTCACTGTTTAGGCCGTACTCACAGTTACTGAGTGTGCAAGGTGGAAACAGAGTATAAAGTCTTGAATTAGTGTTTGTAATCAAATGTGAGGTGTGGTAGCAGCAGCAGCGTGTACAGTATCACTGTCCTCCTGCAGCTCAGGTGAAGAAACAGCGTGTTCAAACCTGCACACATAATTTGAAGTAATATATATTGTTTTATTAGTTTACCTTTTTAATTTATGAGAGGGCTGTGGCTCCATTAATGATGGGATAGCTGCCCGATCAAATGTGTCTCTAATGACTCTCATAACTCTTTGTAGACCGAAATACTCCACTAAATACTTGTTAAAAACTAACAAAATTAGTAAATAGTGTTTTGATTGACACAAGAACTTTGCCTATTGTAACACATAAAAGTGGGACAAAGGTGCGTTAATCATTTGACACCTGATTGGGCATCTATTTCCATATCTCAATATACTGTATTAATATCCTAGGTATCCAGATTGATTTAATATTGTGATAATGATTCCAACTGCTGTTTATCGCCCAGCCCTAAAGGCAATTCCAGGATTCATTCCTTTGTCCTGCTTCCTGTAATTCTGAATGTCAGCGCTGATTTGGCTTTTTATTTTTATTTTTTATGTGAGAATAAAGACTAACTCTGTTTCACTGGCTATGTTTCAGGGAGAGGAACTGCCTGCTTAAGGAGGCCGAGGTGCTCCACAAAGCCCGGTTCAACTACATAATCCAGATCTTTGGCATCTGCAACGAGCCCGAGTTCTTCTGCATTGTCACCGAGTTCATGAGCAATGGCTCTCTTGACCTGTTGCTCCACGAGGTAGCTATATGTCATCATGTCATTTCATAAATCCAAGAGTTGCTATTTCAAAAAACAGTCTAGTCCTGTTATCATAATCTAAGGCTCTATTTTAAAGAATTATTAAGGATTAAAGATTAGTAAAACGACAGCTTTCCTCCACTATATGGCATTTATATTGTTTTCCTCTTGTTAAGGAAACGAGAGCTATTATGCAGCTAAATTATTAAAAGTTTTCTCTATTCAATCAAATTACAAAGTCACAAATGTTCGGGACATCTGAACTTTCTACAGTGCTTGTTTCTGCAGTTTTGTTTCCAAAAGAGCTAAAGTGAAAGAGTCTCTTTGTTGCTTTTGGTAAGCTGCTCTGTCTCTTGCTCTGTCTCCGTTTGCATCACTCATCATGTGAATGTATGTCATGCCATTCATATCTGTGGTTCAGCAAGAAAAAGTGGAACTTGGCACGATTCACAGTATATGACGGAACTTAGAAACAAGCAGGGCAAGAGAAAGAAAAGCAGACTAATATAGTTTGGGGAAATTCCCACTCTTGGTGTAGCAACATTTCTCTCCCTTCAATTTTTGCTCTTGTCATACTCAGTTGTGTAGTCAGTCTCCCTGTGATACTCTTATTTTCATTTAAAACGGAGTCTGTTGTTACTTCCTACAGACTGACATGTACCCCGGGCTTGCCTGGCCTTTGCGACTGAGGATCCTCTATGAGATTGCCTTAGGGGTTAACTTCCTTCACAACATGAACCCACCCCTCCTGCATCACGACCTAAAGACGCAGAACATACTGTTGGATGGAGAGTTTCACGTTAAGGTATGTGTGTCAGCAAGACTTTGGTACAGGATGAACTGAATGTGTGACATAAAGAAACAAACATTTGAGCGTAGGTGTCACTGAGTGTGGATGTCTGTGTGTATATGTTCAGTAAATTCCCATGTTAACCCACAGAAACCCTACACTTTGGCCCAAGACTAGTTTATTTTATTTCTTACAGTTAATCATAACCGTTTCAGTCATTTTTTAAGCAATATTAAAAAAGTTCTCTGATTAAAGGTGCCCAAATGAGTGTTTATATAATAGTAAACTGAATGGATTTGGATTGTTGCTCTGATAAGATAAGAAGTCTGACGATGTCATCTTGGGAAATTATAATGGGCCTTTTTTCACAGTTCTTTGACAAAATGTTGTAAAAAATAATCACCAGATTAATCAATGATGACAATAATTGTTCGGTACAGTTTAAATTATTATTATTATTTTTGAATAATTTGAGTCCTTACCCTGTAGAAAAAAGTGCTGCAGCAAAAGCATGTTGGCAGAGTGTGTTATAGTAGCTCCCACTATAATAACCAGGACAATTATCCCACAGCATAACCAATGTTCTTGGAGCCTCAATCAGTTGTCTTTAATTGATAGAAGAAAAAGCTGATCCAGGGAAAACTATTTAAAAAAAAAAAAAAAAAAAAAAAAAAACATTTAAATCTAGCATTATAAATTAATGCTAATGTTTTGCTATTAGATCGCTGACTTTGGCCTTTCAAAGTGGCGGCAACTGTCCGTCAGTAAAGGCTCGGGGTCCAAGCCCACAGAGATGGGGGGCACGGTGATCTACATGCCCCCTGAGAAGTACGAACCATCCAAGAGCCGTCGGGCCGATGTGAAGCACGACGTGTACAGGTGAGACAAATAACCTCAATAACTAATAATAAGAAATGAGTTGGACAATAGACAACAACAAGTACATTCTCCTCTAATCTGGGTATGTTTCAGTATCTACAACATGAGTTCCATCTTAATATGTTTTATGTTAATTTCGTCGGTGGTCAAATTATTGGGAAGAATTTCTGATTGGATGAACTCTCGATGACTTTATAAACTGTGCTAGAGTAGATATGTGTTGCAATGTGCCAGCATGTGGTTGTTAGATTGTTAGCATACCAATATGAACTGTGCAGCTTGGAGAAGCAGAAGGAAGTTACCAGAGTCAAAACAGCTGCAGACAGGAGCAATGCAAAACATATTTTAACCACCAAAAAGACAGACCCACCTAAAAAATTAATATCAGTTTAAGTGTACGCTTTGTTTATAACATTTAACTGCTTTACCTTACAATCAGACAGCCGTTAAACTGAAGCAGTAAGATCCATCTATGCTCTCGTCAAAACAACCAGACTTCATTGGCAAAAGTAATTTCACATTGTAGAACATGGCAACCTCAATTGGTTAGTTTGTTTGTGATATTGTGTTACTTTGGTGAATCTGAACTAACACTTTTAAAAAACCAAAGTGTATGTGTCTTTCTTCAAACTGGGGGCTTGCAGACCGCTATCTACTGTAGGTACGATCATGGATAATTAGCTTAAACAACCACACTTCAAAGAATCCCAAATATCTTGGGCAATGGGTTTCGGTTGCTGCAACAGGTCAATTGGTCATTGTTTCTTCCTCAAAGCAACGTCTCTGGTTAGCTCACCGTAAAGTCCCTTGACTCCGAAGGGGATTACCAGTCGAAGAGAAATGATGTAACTCTAAACTCACTGAACTGCTTCTCTCCTGCATGTTTACATTGAAGCTATGCCATCATCATGTGGGAAGTGCTGTCCAGGCAGATTCCATTTCAAGGTAAAACCTTTTTTTTTTTTCTTCCTCCGGTTTGCTTGTTTTTTTATTTATTCATATCTTAGGTTTATTTAACTCTCTTGTTCTGTTCAGTTGCCCTTTTGAGTGAACTTTCATGGTGCCACCAGACTAATCACTGATCTGTGTGTGTGTGTATTTGTGCGATCAGAGGTGACCAACCCAATGCAGATCATGTTCAGTGTGCTCCGTGGGATGCGTCCTGACACGAGTCTGGACAGTCTGCCTTCTGACATCCCTAACAGAGAAACCCTCATCGGTTTAATGACCTGCGGCTGGACCACTAACCCTGATGAACGACCTTCCTTCCTCAGTAAGCTTTCACAAATAACCGATTTGCAGTAATTCCTTTCTGGCAGTAGTTTACAATTCCCCCCAGTTTGACCTTTTTTGACAGTTTGGGATGACTTATCCTGCTTGTCAGTGCGAAACTGTGCCCTAAAAAAGAAGTGACTCAGTATCAGCTTCCTGTCACATTATTGAAATGTTCTCTGCTGTCTTCACTGAATCATTTTATGAACTTAACTATTGTTTTCCATTCAGACATTCATAGACATTGTTTATCTCAAGCCCTAAACAGACTAATATAGACATTTGTTCAGACAAAGACTGAGTGCACCTTTTCTTCTAGCTCTCATTCTTTCTCACTGACACACCCACATTAACCGCAGAGTCACAGCAACACACTCATTACATGGTGTGTTTTTCCGGTTGTTCAAAGAAATGAAAGTCTTGATTTAACTGTAAATTTGTGGTATTGAATCCACAACAAGGAAACTCAAATGAGCAGTGCAGTTGGTACTAAATGTTTTGAAGACCATACAGCTTCCTTTCACCTGTTCATAAAAGTACCCAAAACAACCAAATGTGCATAAAAATCCCCAGTAAACATTGGCAAAATTCTGTCTACACTTGCAGCAAACCGAAAAATAAACACATAACTGGAAAAAAAAAAGTGATACCAGGTTAAAAAAAGTTTTGTCCTGTATTGTTAACTATATATCCTAGTGTTGAAACAAAACAGTAGAAATGTGATGTGTTTTTGCCATTTCAGAGTGTCTGATTGAACTAGAGCCCATGGTGAGGAATTTTGACGAAATTGTCTTCCTGGAGGCCGTGTTAGAGATCAAGAGGTCAAAGGTTAGTCTTCTCACAGTTCTTTCTTTTAAGGATACCTTTCGCACCTGTAGTTCAGTTCATTTGGTACGAACCAAGGGATAAAAATTATACATTGTTGCATTTTATTTCTGGTCCAGTTCCTGTTCACGTTAAATTTTTACAAACGAACCAACAGGAGTTAACATGAAGTTATACAGCTGACAACAGTCAAAAGTTTGAATTGTATTGTGACTAAGAGAGGATGGATTTCAAGAAGAACCAAGATTTTTATGTCATAATTTTACCTTACTATATCCTTCTTCTTGGTATGTGTGTGTGTGTGTGTGTGTGTGTGCACATGGCTGAGACCATAGCAACCAGCTTTGACAGCAGTGTTTGTGTCGTCATAGCAAAATGTGGTCTATTACAGAACCAGTTTTGAGCACCCCTACCAGGTGTTCATATGTCTGTGGATAGATTTAATCATTACAAAAGCATCCAAACTACGCAAGATGTATTTAATGAACCTTACAGGTGTGTAGTTGAGATCAAAATAGAGGCAAAGTGCGAACATCGGCCCCCTATATTTGGCTCTTGCCAGAATTCGCTGCTTGTGGGATCCCATCGCTACAGTTGTTGTGTTAAAGGAATAGTTAGTAGTTATTGTGTAATGCTAGTATGTTCGTATGTCTATAGGTTATAAGACCTGTCAATAGTTTTTGGGACTATAGCAATTTATAATCTTGTGTTTTAAACTGGGTTTCTACTAGTAAATGATCACTATTTACTGAACTAGGATACACAAAACTTTGTATTTGGTGGGTTTTATATTTTCAAATATGCCGGAGGACCCTTCAGTATCAACAGTGAGAGGCAGCAAAACTTCAACCAGGAACTAGTAATGTGAATATTTAACTGTGTGGTCCGATACATGAAAACACTTCTGCTCCTCAAGCTGTTTGACACGAGTTATGCTTGTTAGTTAAAAAGGTGTCTTATTTGATTCATATCAGATTTGTTCCTCACTATTCGTCTCTGTCAGTATGACTCACTCCCCTCTTCTTCCTTGTTCCTCCACAGATGATGCATATATCCGGCTGTTGTTCAGCTCAGTCAGTGAGTGAGAAGAGGAGTGAGGACGGATCGCTGAACATGCTGAAGGACAGGCGTAGCCCCTGGCCGGTCAGTAGCTGAAACGTCTGTGCAAATATAAAGAAAGTGTCTAATAATAAACAGTGATACTATGGGATGCACATCTACATATAAGCCTTGTCTAATTTTAGCATTATGTCTTCAAAGTCCCAGTGAAACGTAAGTCTTTAGCTTTAATACTGTGACGTAATCCCTAGAGAAAGGAAATATTTGGGTGGCGAACAGTCACAAGAGGGATTTAAATCAGATCCTTTGCATTTGATTGGACAGCTACAAAGTGGGTGGCCTTAAGTAGCACAATACGATTCCTCCCTTGTTTCCCAAAGTTCAGATTGATTGATGATTGATGGATGTCATGATAATATGGGTTGAAATTAGTTTTGTACTAGCTTACGTAAGAAAACTTCATATTTTGTTTTACAAGACGAAAGATGATTGGATTTAGATTTTTTTATTATTTTTGCATATATTGTTAAATAGGTGCACAATATGTAGATGGATGTGATCTAAAAGGGTTAAAAAGGCATCTTTCATATCTTCTCCACTTTGATGTCTGTGTGAAAATGTGAATTAAGCATCATTGTTTGTTCTGCCACAGGAGAGCTCCACCTCAGGCTCAGGCTCTTGTTCCTCCCAGGACACAGATATATCTCTACCGGGCGCCCTCACCATCAGCAATGCTGCACGTTCTAAAGGTATTTACATCAGGACTGGCATTTTATGCATTTCCCTCATTTACTGGGTGGCTATGAAACAAATTACAAAGTTCACAGTCACGCATCAGATTTTATGTAAAAATCTGTGTACAATATGAGCCTCTTCTTCTCTTTCTGATGTAGAGGAGAATCAGTCGTCATTTTTGGCTCATACGCTGGAGGCTCCTGAGTCTTTGAAGGACTTCCCAGTCAACAATCTGAACGGCGAAAAAATGAATGATTTGAACATACCCATCAAACCCGGCCTGCCTGTCACTGAATGTGAGACACAGCTGGAGAACCTCACCCTCAAGCCTCAACATCAGCAACAAGGTACCCCAGTTAAGGCACAATGGACGAAGTGGCTGATAATGATAATGCAGCTCTGAAAAGTTGAATAAAATGTACAACCAGAATCTGATTCACTCCTCTCTCCTCACTTGCAGCAGAGTACTCTCCTCCCTCAAAAGGCCCAATCGCCCAGTGGATCGAGATGCGCCGTGAGGAGATCGTGTCCCAGATGACGGAGGCCTGTCTGAACCAGTGCCTGGATGCCCTGCTGTCCCAAACCATGCTAATGCGTGAGGATTATGAGCTTATTGTGACCCAGACCACACGCACCGCCAAGGTCCGCCAGCTCCTGGACAACTGTCATCGACACTGTGAAGACTTCTGCCGCGTTGTCGTCCGTAAGCTGCGCGACAACAAGCAAATGGGCCTGCAGCCGTACCCGCCTGAAATCGGCTCCCCCACCCTCGGCCTCTGCGCACTGCCGCTGTCCATGTCCTACAATAACCACAGGAATGTGTAGCAACAGTCACAGCCAAACTATGGAAACAATCCAGATTACAGACTGTGCCAATTTTACACTACACTTAACTCTTACTGGTACCGCTTTCGTTAACATGGTCACCATGGTTCCTGTAAGTCTTGTCCTCAAAGAGGAACTGAGCAAAAAGAGTCACAGGTACAAAACTAAGCTACTCACTTAAGAGGGTATCCACTCACAAGAGACAGAATGTTTTATTCTGTGCGATCAGAATCAAAAAAATTTGAAGGAATCAGTGATTTTTATTTAACAATGTTAATGAGGTGATTTATTTATAGTCCCTCCATTCTGAGTGGGTGTATAGCAGGGTGTCTCTCCTTTGATACGTTATGCTTTTGTCTCCAAAGCTCAGTTTCCATTATGTGAAAGTGTGATTATGTAGGCCATTATTTGTGTGTTTGTGTGTGTGTGTGTGTAGCCTTATTTATAGAATGCAAACATCCTCAACACACTCAGTTGATCTGAGTAAGTGAAAGGAGGACTGTTAACATGCTCGAAAACCTACAGCAAAAATAAGGTTTATTCCTATTAAAGCAATCCTAATCTTAAAGTATCCTGTAGTCATGGGTGAACTATCTGGATAACATTGAGTGAAGTCAGTGAGTATGTGGCCTATGTGTGTTTCTATTGAAGCATATGGCCTACATTAAATCGGTACAAGGTACAAGGACAACTTCAGAGCCAATAATAGTTAACTATGTGGTTTGTTAACAGCTTCACATTACTTAAGTGTTGGAATGAGTCATGAGTTTGGTCACTGTGGCGTTTTGTCCCTCTGTTTTTCCTTCCCCTCTATTTTAACTGCTGAGCTAAAGAGATTCTCTCCGGACGTGGAGTAAAGAGGAAGTTGAGATTGTAATATAACACTCGGAATGAGAGGGATGTGTGTCTGCATGTCTGTCTAGATTAAAAGTGGACCAAAGTGATCAGATTCTTTTGATCTTCTCAGTAGTGGCCTCACCTCTCAGTATTTGTAATATTATTCACTCTAGGCTCATCTGGATACAGTGTTATAGTTTATCCATGAGCTTCACGTTTTTTTTTATCCTGCTGAGCTGCTCTGCAGAAGAACTGCAACACATGAAGAGAGACAATCAAACCTATTACTGCAGGGGTGGCCCAACTGTTTTGATAACTACACAGAAAAACACTAGGACAAACAATAGTTAAAGGATAGTTTTCTACCAATAATATTGCAAGAAAGTCAGTGTTTCTAGACCAAGAAACTCATGTGCCATAGGAAATTAATATTCCGTCAAAATAACCAACAGAACACCACTAAAGAGTTTACGTTTGACATTACAGTAGTTTGTGTGCCCACATAAAAATAGCTTTTTTGTATCTGCTGCTTTTGAATTTAATTTCAATTAAATCAATACTTTTCAACTAATAAATACAATGCATGGCCTAAGTGCCCATTTACATATTATGATATGTGTTAATCTGTAATAAGTAAATTTAAAACGGGAAGAAATTGCCAAATATTGGCTTCTGTTCATGGATCGAGTGCCAACTTGAAAGATTACAATGCAACTGTAAATGTAAGATGTAAGTCTAATTTTAAGATGTGACAAACAGAGCAGAAATAATAATAAATAAGTTTCTTTAAAAAGTTAGTTTAGTAGTTTGGCCACCCCCGCTGTAGTTTACCTGCTGTGGAGTCTATGCAGTCATTGCTCAGTTTATCACTCTTGACTCAATCAACTGTTTCTACACTAGCTGTGCTTCCGATCTGATCAAAGCGATAGAAACACCTGTTTATGTAATGATTATCTCTTTTTTTGTGTTCATAGATCAATAACATTCAAGGCGTAATGCTGTTAAATGCAAGAAAATCCAAATATTTAAATGAAGGCAGTATTTTGTCTGTATAAATAATTCAAGTAATACAGTTTTTTCGTTTCTTCAATCATACACACAGTATAGATGTTCTTCATGCCAGAAATGATTTCTGTTTCCATGACACAATTTTAACTTTCAGTCTTCCTAATAGCCATGTTTATATATGTGTGTTTAGTAGGACTATAACGTTAACTATTGATTCATTTGACAATCATTTTTCTCGATAATTGTTTGGTCTATAAAATAGTATAAAATTCTGTTTACAGTTTCCAAAAGCCCAATATCATCAGATTTTCCCCAAATACATTTTTATTATTTTTACTCATAATATCTACAGATTAATCAGTTATCAAAGTAGTTGCAGATTAATTTATTGTGGATGGACAATTAGATCTATGGACTGGTCGTTTCAGCTCAATGTTGTGTGCATGTATGACTCTCATTAAGGGCCTTACTGTCTTCATCACTGCCTTCTCTTATCACTTAACTAAAATCGGGATCTTAAATTACACTATTGTGGCTCTGTCATTTATTGTCTGTACGTCCTCAGATTTAACAGAGCATGACCTTTTGTTTGTTCCCCATCATTGGGTCCAAGGAAAGTTCATAAAGAACTTTAAATACCACAGTGAGAAATGAACCACAGCAGGTTATTCTTATAAAGAAACATTCTTACAAGAAATCGCACACAATTATATTATATCGCTTAAAAGACAACAGCAAGGCCAAGCAGGTCGATACGTTTCCATAATGTTGGGCTTGTATTTGCCTTGTGTTTAAGAACTGTGCCTCATATTCTGCTTCTGGTCTCAACTATTGCAACATGCAAAAGCCTTTTACACATATCAAGAAACGCTGAGTAGAAATATTAAAATTTGATATCTTAAATATGTTGTAACATATTTTGTACTGATATTTTCATCTCTTTTATATATACTTTCATTTGTCATCACTTGGTAAAAACTCATGCATTGTTCTGTCAAGTGATGATTTGTTTTTTTATAAATATATATAATTTAATGCCATGTCATTATCAGTGTCAGTTGGTCAAACAAGAACATAATGTGTAACAGAATGTACAGTTGATCCGTAGCTGTGGTTTCAACAGAAACTAGGATTTTTTCATACATGCTATGAAACTCTTCATTAAAATGGATTCTCTGTTTTTACTTCTGCCTGCTTTTTTCTTCTTTCTTGTTTTTGTTTTTTATTGTTATGTAACATTAATTGAATGGGGAATGTTTACTCTATTAGCACAGTTGGCTCATATAATGTTACCATCTATATAGAGCTGCTACTGGGATGCCAGGAACCAAGAGGGTTTATGTATAGCTATAGATTACTTAACTGTTCTACCAGCACAGGCCCAGGGGCCCAAGACGTCAAGGTGGAGGCACCTGCTAAATGTCACTGAAAGAATTCAGTGCATTAGATATTGTTTAATCACATAGCATTTTTATCACGATATGTTCTGTATCACACAATCTACTGTCTGTATCCTGTATGTTGACGCAGAAACAGCTTGGGTACCTCTGTCTTAGCTGCCAGGGCGCAGGGACGAGGTCTTGTTTCTGAAAATAGCATGGGGGGGAACACGTGGCCTCTGGCCTGGTGCTGGAAAAACACCCGACGTAGTTGTGCTGGTCTGCAGGGATTACAACATCGACCGTCCTGTTGCTGCCTCTCAGATGTGATTTTACCAATGTCTCACTTACTGGTTCGGAGGAGAAGCACTGACCTGAGGAGACTCTACACATTAAAAGGAAGAAATACACCTGTTGATCTTCTATAAGTAAGCAAACGAAGTAAGATTACTTTTTTGTCCTTTGCCTTTTATGTCCTAATTTACAGCCTTTTTGTTCCTGTCTAAAGAGTGACCGAAAATGTTTGTGTGTGAGATCCTTACTGGGAGATTTGGCAACATGCAAAATTGCAAAGTTCATTAAAGAAAACCATGTGATATTTTATATGGAATAACAGTTTGTTTTGACTGTTTAACTGGAATAATCCCCTTTAATTCCAGCCCTGTCATCTCCACACCGGCATAGGAGTAATGGAGGATCTGAAGCAGAAGGTGGGGGCCATGTCACAGACAATATGCCCAAATTCACGGGCTCCATCAGAGGAGGACTTAAAGGCCCAGAATAATGGGAAAGAAGAGAAAATGCAGATGAAGAGAGAAATCTCCCTTTTGAATGGGATCTGCCTGATTGTTGGGAACATGATTGGCTCTGGGATCTTTGTCTCACCGAAGGGCGTGCTCATGCACAGTTGCTCTTACGGGCTGTCTTTGCTGATTTGGGCTGTTGGAGGCATCTTCTCAGTGTTTGGGGCTTTGTGCTATGCAGAGCTCGGCACAACCATCCCCAAGTCCGGAGCCAGCTACGCCTACATCCTGGAGTCGTTCGGAGGCTTCCTTGCTTTTATCCGTCTGTGGACGTCCATCCTGCTGGTTGAGCCGGCCAGCCAGGCTGTGATTTCCTTGACCTTCGCCAACTACCTGGTGGAGGCTTTCTACCCCACCTGCCGGCCGCCATACGATGCCGTTCGGCTCATCGCTGCAGCCTGCCTCTGTAAGAAACACTGCTGTGTAGGTCTATAGTTCATCACCCAGAAAAACAGATTGCAAGAAAAAAATCCACCAGGAAACATAAAAGTCTGTGCAATTATAAGCATTTGCAGAAAAATACTCACAGTTCTGCCTTCTAGTGTTTGAAATGTACACTGTGATACCCACTTTGGCCTCAACCCAGTTCCTGACGTCAGCTCAACTGTGAGGAAAGTCAGATCAAATGCTGAAACAAAACACTTAGACTTTAAGATTTCCATTCAATCCAAACAAGTTTTTTTACAGTTTAAATGTATTAACATTCAGAAATTACCTCTCTATCGAGTACTTTTATTCATTGTTAGTGGCCGAGTCCACCACTGGATTCAAGTAACCTAGGCACATACGAGGAATTCACAGGAAACATCGCAGCATGTAATCCAGCGTTATTGTTTAAAATTGTATCTAATTGATATCAGCCTCACTCTGCTAATGCCGTATCAGAGCTGTGTGAAATTAATGCTAATGTGAACCCAACATTTTCTTACTTCACACTAAAAGAAATTCAACTGGTGAAACACAATGTATATGTCAGTTTAGATAATATTATCCAGAATTTTGTTTTTTTTAAGAGAGCTTTAGTTTTACCCATTAAGGATGACATGAGCAGAAACAAGTTGGTGCAGTGGTATTATAGCCCTGGTACATGTTCATCCCAGTACAAATCTCAGTAATGCTGTGTGGAACTGGCACCAGCTATAGTTAGACTGTGGACCAGTGTGGTTTACAGCCTGGCTTTGTGCTGTGAAGAACATAGTGAGCAGAAGAGCTATTTAGGTGAGAGAGCAGCGATGCCACGAGCCGACCTACTAAGAATTGAGTGTCTGTTTCTGTACCCTCATAGAGACTTTGGCCTACGTGACCCATAAGAGATGGTCATCAATCTCTTGCATGGGGCCGAGCGATAGCATTTTTCTTTTATGCTAGATATGCTTTTGAAATTTAGTTTCATAAACAGACAAACATGGTTTACCGTTGTTTACTGAATGATTCATCTTTGAAGTTTCAACCTAACATGAAAGCAGAAGTTGTACCCAAAGCTGTATTAGGCCTTGTATGTATAAATTAACTTCTCAATCATGCAGATGAAGGTTCATTTATTGCCTCTTACCTCTGGTTTGTCCAGGTATGCTCATCTTCATTAACTGTGCCTATGTGAAGTGGGGGACTCTGGTCCAGGACATTTTCACTTATGCCAAACTCATGTCGCTCTGCCTCATCATCGTTGTAGGACTAATGAAAATAACAACTGGTAAGATTATGCGGGACTAAGAATGCATCAGTGGAAACAAGATGAATATGTGTTTAACACTATGACTTATCTTGATGTAGGAGAATCAAAGAGCTTTGACAGTCCGTTTGAGGGCTCCACCACAGACCCCGGAGCCATTGCTTTGGCCCTCTACTCGGCTTTGTTCTCCTACTCCGGCTGGGATACACTCAACTTTGTCACCGAGGAGATTCAGAATCCAGAGAGGTAACACACGTTCATACACAGACACACAAAGAGAAACATGGAAATGTACACTTGAGCCTACGTGGACACGTTTGAACCTTAGACTTTAAGTCTCTGACCAGGTTGAATTGGGTTATACAGGTGGTAAGAATGGGCCAGCAGGAATAATACTAGAAACTATTTGACAAATAAGAAAACAATGGTCTTTGATCTCACCCAGTCAGACATCTGTTTGCTTTATTTAAAGTTGCTACAACCAATTTTTTCCTAATTTACAGCAGTTATAATGGCTACTATATTTGAAAGCGTTGCTTGTAGTGATTTGGCTTCGCTGCCCGCAACTTTCCTGTTTTGGTTTAGTCTCACTGCTCTAATCAACTAGTTTCCAGACACAGAAGGCAGTGAAGAAAAAAGTTTAAAACAGCAACAACTGTACACTTCCTGGAAACACTAAACAGTAGATAGACAAATGTAGCAGCTAGCTGTTAAACGTAACGAAGCATTTAGCATCTTCCCTCAGAAGATGGTGGAGACCAAACACAGAGCTTATTGAGAGCAAATACTTGACTTTAAGTTGTCATTTGTTGCACAATCACGACTAAAGTAATGCTAATGTTGCTCAATAGCATGCTGGATTTGCAACTGTTCTGCCTGATGATATGTTGGTCTGTTTACAGCTTATTTATGCCGCTCGAAGTGGCCAAAATATTACTCATTGAAGGTTATCGCAGTCTTTTCAGATTACTTTAACAAGACATTTTGTACAGAGCCAGATGCAATTCTGCAGTTTATTTGATTTATTTTTTTATTTTTTAGGTGAATTTGAGCTGGGATCATTGTAGTCAATGGTAATCCTCGTTACCTGTAAAATCATTAGCTGAACAAAGGAAAATGGGCCGCAGAGGTTGAAATTGCAACTTGAGTAAAACAAACACTTCACATGAATTCTCTGTAATCTGTTTACTGCAGCTTTGCAGTGAGTCAACAAATGCTCTCTGTGTGTTGTTGTTGTTGTTGTTGTTGTTGTTGTTGTTGTTACAGAAATCTTCCCCTGGCCATTGCCATTTCCATGCCCATCGTTACCGTCATCTACCTGCTGACCAACGTAGCGTACTACGTGGTTTTGGACATGCCGTCTCTGCTGGCCAGTGACGCCGTTGCTGTGGTGAGACACAATCTGTCCCCTGAAAGAGATGATTCACTATGCTGCTAAATATAGTCCTGAAATGGTTGACCTGGGATGTTTTGCACTCTGACTTCATAAAACTGTAATGAACCATGTCAATAAGATAAGATAAGATAAGATAAGATAAGATAATCCTTTATTAGTCCCGCAGCGGGGAAATTTGCAGGCTTACAGCAGCGTAGAGTAAAGTGCACACAAGAGACATAGAGTAAAAAATAAAAAAAAAATAAAAAAAAACAAGTATTATAAATAAGCAATAAAAAACAGTAGAAAATCAACAATAACTGAAATATTATATTTACAGACAGAAAAAACTATTTTAACTATTATTTAACTATTATTGCACAGTGTAATGTATTGCACAGGTTTTTATTGTCAATGTGACCCCACAGACTTTTGGGAATGCAGTCCTTGGGCCGTTCAAGTGGATCATCCCTGTTTCAGTGGCCATGTCCTGCTACGGAGGACTCAACGCTTCTATCATTTCTGCCTCACGGTAATCAGGAAGTGTTGAACAGGCGCTGACTTTAGGCTCCTATCATGATGAGTGCTTTGCCAGTAACTTTGCATCTTTGTTGATCTTTAAGGTTGTTTTTCGTCGGAGCCAGAGAAGGCCACCTCCCCAACAGTCTGAGTCTGATTCACCTGCAGCGCTACACACCCATACCTGCACTGCTTTTCAATGTGAGAACCATTGATCCTACCCTTCAGATTCCTCTACTGCATACACATACATACCTCAAAGGACAAACAATGTTCACATTTCACAACTTGAATATGTTCATTTGTGCTCTGCAGGGGTTAATGGGTCTGATCTTCCTGTGTGTAGAGGATGTGTTCCAGCTCATCAACTACTTCAGCTTCAGTTACTGGTTCTATGTGGGTCTGTCTGTGGCCGGACTCATCTACCTGCGCATCACTCAGCCAGACAGACACAGGCCTGTGAAGGTGATGCTTTGTTCATTGTTCAGATCATGCTGATTAAAATTAAATGAATATGGTTCATAGGGTTTATGTGCCTGCTGTACAAACACAATGCTGCAAGTCCTGTGTGATAATATTTCAAATATTGTTATGGTTTAAAGTGATGATTTCTGTAATATATTAAGTTTGAACCCCATATTTATGACTTGTTTATACATCTGAATTCAAGACTCAAATTTAATTTGTTCTCATTCAGTAAAAATGCAGGGTGGCATACTCTTCAGGCTGTGCTAAAAGGAACAATAATTAGAAAAAAAAAGAATAGAAAAAAGAATATATAATACTCTAAACTAAATGGACAAATAAATATGAATAAAGCACTTTCCATAATTTATGTATCGGCTTGAATTATCACTCTGCATGTAGATAATCAGATATCAGTTTACAAACTAACCCGAGCTTTGTCTTTTTTCTCTCCACAGTTGACTTTGTTCTTCCCCTTCATCTACTGTCTGTGTAGCCTGTTCTTAGTCATCGTTCCTCTGTACGGAGACACCATCAATTCTCTCATAGGAATTGGCATTGCCCTATCTGGGGTGCCCGTCTACTATGTGGCCATTTACCTGCCTGATGAGAAGAGGCCAAAATTCATACGCAAGTTAAACGGTAAGCTCAAATGTCCGTGTGCAGAAAATGTAATATTTGTGCAGAAGAATCCATCCATCCATCCATCCATTTTTTAATAACTGTCCTGTGTTTGTTCAAACATGTTGAGAGGATTACAAAAGGAAGACATTTCCTGTAAATGAAGCATGAGATTATGAATCACAGGCATTCACCCTTTACCCAGCTTGTCATAAAACTTCTGTCACATGATTTGATATCACTTTTCAATACGGTATTACTCATCTTGTATTATAGGGGTCAGCTGGTACTGACCTCTACACTCCCACTTCTTCCTTCCTCTCACCACTTTCCTCCTCTAGACTTTGCCACCAGCTCTGCCCAGAAGCTGCTCTACTGCTGTCTGACTGAATATGACACTGAGACAGAAGCTCAAGAATGCAGTAAAACGCAGTGAGCGGCAGACAATACATCGCTCATCAGCCAGCTTTCTGCCAGAGGCCTCCGTCTTGTCAATGAGTCAACATTCTTTGCTCTCACAAATGCAGAAAAGCATGCATTGCATGGACAGAGTGACAAGGCGCCGGCTCGCAATGTTTTGTGAGGATTACTTCTCACAGGTCAAGTTTTTAAAAAAAAAAAGGCCTGTCTTCCAAATAACTCACAACGAAGGAGCAGAACTTCAAGAACTTCAAACTGTTGCTTTCTTGTGGAAATGCAATAAACTTTTCTACAGAGGTCAAGGAATATCTACTATGAGGATTACATCAAACTATGGAATAAATATGTTCACTTTTTTATTTTATAGACAATTGTGAAGATGTAAACTGATTACTTTGGTCCTGACATTGTTTAAAACAAATGCATCAAATAATGATTATGTGGCTGGAAATCAATTAGTGACTCCAAATATATTTTTAAAGTGTGTATGTGAATAATTGTTCAAATGTAAACACCATGAAATTGTCAATTTCAACCAATATTCTGGGATTGGTTTCTGATCAGTTTCACTATGAAACAGTTTAAGTTTCATTGTGGTGTTATTAATCTCTCAATTGAAATGGTTGACCTCAATGTTGTGTTTCATGGATACAACTTCAGAATCACAGTGTATTTCAGTCAAGAATTTATTTTGACCAATTTAATGAAGTTTTTCACGCTATGTTTGGCCCACGTTATTTCAGAGCAGGTTTTTAGAAGCAAGACACCTCCTGCAACTGGGTGGTAGCTCACAAACAAACTCACTCATTCGCCACTAGAAGGCTCCAGCCTCTCCACAACGGGGAGCTGTTTTGTTATTGTCAGATATGTCAACTGGAGCCTTCTAAAGGAGAGAAAAGTAGGACTGTCCTCAAGCAAATACGTATGAGTGTTCAACTTAAAACTGAGTTTTTTTCACAACAAACTCACAAAAAAATCACCACTATTTTTTTAAATAAGTCATTCAGCATAACAAAAGCATTAAAAAAAAGCACAATCGACGAAAGAAATCTTTGTCGACTGAGATGAAACCGACCTATTAGTTGATTCATTGACTAAGAGAGGGGCAGCCCAGGAGGAAAGTATGTGTTTTAATGCATCCTATTATTTTATTATTTTAAGTACCATTTTCGAAAAGTCTTCACAATTTTTTTTATTTCTCTACAGCTTTACAATAAATAAATATGTATTCTTAGTCAACCAGATTGTAAGACAAATTAAAAACGAGATCACATGATGAAACCTTACTGTCAAATTGACTGCTGGGCTGTGGCGCAAGGTAGTTCTCTATTCAGAGTATCGGTGGTTCGATACCCGGCTTCGGCAGTCGATGTGTCCTTGGGCAAGACACTTAACCCCAAGTTGCTCCTGAAGGCTTGCCATCGGTGTGGACTGGATGTTGCATGAATGTTAGTTAGAGTCTGATGGTGGCACCTTGCATGGTAGCCTGTCATCAGTGTGTGAATGGGTGAATGATATGTAATATACTACTGATTGTAAGTCGCTTTGGATAAAAGCGTCTGCTAAATGACTGTAATGTAATGTAATGCTGACCTCATACACACTCAAGAGCTGGTGGAGCCTAAATACACTGGACTGAACTCAATCACATAGCACATATATCACACTTTCATCTTATTAATGGGTTGTACTTTGTTTCTAACAGAAATTGATTGATTCAAATCATTTATTGTAAAATCACCATCATTTTATAATATTCAACACTGTTCAGGGGCATCAGCTGTTAAAACATCCAATAACAATAACAAATCATGCTTTAGATTATAAATATATATCTAAATGAGGCCCAAATGAATACAACAGCAAGATAAATGCACTGTTATGAACCATTTTTTTTAAAGCCTTATTACTCCACACATGAATTGACATTAGGTTGATCTCTGCTTAAAGTAAGGTACAGTTGACGGTATCGAACCCAGGACAGATCCACTTATTGCTGAACTGTTTGTATCCCTCAGCACTGATGAGGTCACTTCCTGAACAGAGGAAAGCAAACGGGTATTCATTATCATGGTTTCTTATGTAAAACTGACACTCTCATGGTGTCAGATGAAATATTTACCGTCCATCAGGTTCTGGAGGCTGCAGTAGTTTGTGCTGTCATCAGCTGGATCTTTGGAGATCTCAGATACTGCCTCTCCCTGCACATCACAAACATCAGGAGGGAAACAGTATGAAAAAGAGGAACGTCACTGACTGAAGCTGATTAACTTAACTTCTCTTTAATTTTCTCTTCAGTAGCTTTAAAGTCAGAAAATTAAAACATTTCCCCTCGATGTGTCACTCTTTTCTATTTCATCTGATTATTAAAGCCCATGCTGCAGCTGTTAATGGTCACAGTGCAGATGCTGTATCATGTGAGGGTGTCTGTGAATACAAGGTTCTGTGCAGCCTGCATCCTGTGACCAAGCAGAGATGGATAATGCTTTATGATGGTGTTTGATTTGCATGAATCCAACAGGGCTAAAGGGTCAAATGCATGTTAGACAGGGTGCCTGTGAATACAAGGTTCTGTGCAGCCTCATTTCTCACATGTTATCTTGGACATGGGGAGAGCGCAGGACTCACAAGACTCACATTAGTCATGTTTGGGCAGAGAAATAGAAAGCTATGAGGATCGACAGAATCTAAAGTCTATCTTTTATTGTTTGATCTGAACAATAATAATAATAATAATCCACATTTCTAACAATGACTTGTAACCAAGTAGAGATAGATAATGCTTTATGATGGTGTTTGCAGATGTCCTCATACTTGCACTGAGTTAAATATCCAAACATGTTTATGCTTGCACCATTAGATCAAAACATGTATGATGAAATGAAATGCTATGAATTGAAGACACAGTTTAAGTTATGATGAGTTGCTTCCATTTGTTTACTCATTACTCATTAAGAAGAACAAAAAAAAAATCACTTACAGTCACTTTGCAAACGGTGGACTGCTCTAGAAGAAACTGGAGGTCGTTGACATTTTTGGTTTCCGGAGACGTGTGAGTGGCTTTGATCACGTAAGGAGCTGCCGACACAAGCTGAAGAGCATTTCAAATCCAGTCAAGTCAAGGAAATGTCTTACATTGTGCATCGGGTACTACTTATCATAGCATCCACTTTCAGGCAGTAGGGAGCACGATATGAAAAGATCAATATATATTTGATTAGATTTCAGTTGTTACACCACCTTCTACAGACACTGCTGCACACAAGTGGCCACAGACATAATGTAAAAAATCAGATTAATGACAATGTAGGTTATCTCCATGATGAAATTCTAACATGTTTACATCCATCAGCTGGCTTCCTGCCTTATGATTCTCATTTAAATGAATGCTGGAAATTTGGAATATTTTCACAAAGAATAATGTATGCATATTACTTCAACAAAACATGAGTTGACTGAGATGTTTCTGACCTCGTACGAGCACATCTCTCCTTCATATTGACAGCTTTGCCCGATCTGCCAGGCTTTAATCTGGCTCACCAGCTTTCCAGTGACATCTTCGCACGAGATGCCAAACATCCTGCAGAGCAGAGAAAGGAGCGTTAATGTATTACTGTCATAACGTAAAGGCTCATGTAACGTTCACAACATCAGAAAAATCAATAAAAGATAGACTTCAGATACTGTTGATCATCAAAGCTTTCAATTTTCTCTGCCCAAACATGACTAATGTGAGTCTTGTGAGTCCTGCGCTCTCCCCATGTCCAAGATAACATGTGAGAAATGAGGCTGCACAGAACCTTGTATTCACAGGCACCCTGTCTAACATGCATTTGACCCTTTAGCCCTGTTGGATTCATGCAAATCAAACACCATCATAAAGCATTATCCATCTCTGCTTGGTCACAGGATGCAGGCTGCACAGAACCTTGTATTCACAGGCGCCCTCACATGATACAACATCTGCACTGTGACCATTAACAGCTGCAGCATGGGCTTTAATAATCAGATGAAATAGAAAGAGTGACACATTGAGGGTATTTGTTATATTTCTGACTTTAAAGCTACTGAAAAGAAAATTAAAGAGTTCAGAAGTTAATCAGCTTCAGTCAGTGACGTTCCTCTTTTTCATACTGTTTGCCTCCTGATGTTTCTGATGTGCAGGGAGAGGCAGTATCTGAGATCTCCAAAGATCCAGCTGATAGCAGCACAAACTACTGCAGCCTCCTGCTCTCTGAACATTAACAGCTGCAGCATGGACTTTTACAATCATATGAAATAGAAAAAATACAGAAAATTCACTTAAAGATTCCCCAAAGGCCCCCACAGAACACTCACATCATTTTGATTCAACACAGTCTAATCATATCTATAAATACTAGGAAATGAACATTACCATTTGACTTTGCACTGTGAGGTTCCGTCGGCCAGTGAGATGGTGAGTGCGGCCCCGAGGAGGAGAGCTGAAGCTACTAACAGGAATCTCAGGTCCATATTGAAGGAAGGCGGATGAGGTCTGAATCCAGTGTGTGGTCAGGTGCGTGGACGTCTTCTGAATGTGTCTCCCTGCTCTGCCCAGAGCGCTTTAAAGACCAGCTCACGGGTCATGTGGAAAGAGAGGACAGCAC